>NW_022900926.1:67031154-67121479 GCF_012274545.1 Fukomys damarensis | reverse complement strand
GATTCTTTTAGTTCTCTTGGAAAGATACCCAACAGAGGGATGGCTGGGTCAAATGGAACCTCCAGTCCAAGCTCTTTGAGGTATCTCCATATTGATTTCCATAGTGGTTGCACTAGTCTGCACTCCCACCAACAATGGAGGAGGGTTCCTTTCTCCCCACAACCCCGCCAACATTTGTTATTGTGTGATTTCTTGATAGCAGCCATTCTTTGTGGGGTGAGGTGGAATCTCAGTGTTGTTTTCATCTGCATCTCTCGAATGACCAGTGATGTGGAACAATTAATTCCTATTAATCTTCATGAATTATAATTTAAAAAGTATTATAAAGTGATTATACCTGTTATTATCAAATAACTTTGAAAAGAAATGGAAAAGTAGTAGTGCAACTGTTATTACAAATTCTAGTTATTTGAATCGTTAATGTAAGACATCAAGGGATATTCGATGTTTTGAGTACACTTTAAAAGGTAGAACTGGTCTCAATTCACAAGTGGAAATAGTAAACAAGAGAAAAAAATAATTTATTCCTTCCATTAAAAAATGTGCTTTGTCCAAACCTGAGGTTGCTAGAGCAGTACGTAGATAAGCCTATCTCTTTATTAGCCAGCAGGTGGCAGCATTGCTACATGAAAAAAATAATTCAGGCGCCTCTTCCTTTACGTAGTTTCCTTCTCTTTAAATTTAGCCAGGGGAGCTGGATTTGAATTCTTAAAAGGATAAAATGACGATCTTTGCTCATCATTCTTCACTTCCGCTTTTATCAGGAGATATATATATGACAAAACTGTTATGTTTTAGCTTTTCTCCCCCACCCAAACACCTCTCTGTCACTGATGTAAATGAACTCCAGGAATAAACTCAGCCTAGAAAAGCTGAAGGAAGCTGGCTTAGCCCTCGCAGGTCTCGGCGGTGGCGCTCTTCCTAACTGAGCCTTCTCTCTCCAAGTGGAGCTTGCCTGAGGCCATGACCTCTCCTTGCAGATCCCCGGGACGTCTTCGGTGGTGCAGAGGAAGTGGAAGGCCCTGCAGCCGGCCTCGCAGCCTCGGGGCTCAGCGCCGCAGGCCAAGTCTCGGATCAGCGCGGTGGCCGCGGAGATAAAGCAGATCCGGGCCCGGCGGAAAACAGCGCGGATGCTGATGGTGGTGCTTCTGGTCTTCGCCATCTGCTACCTGCCCATTAGCATCCTCAATGTGTTAAAGAGGTAACGCTGCTCCTCCCCTGTCTGAAAATGCGGTGGCCTCACGTTTTAACCAGTAACCCCACCCCTCCACTTTTTTTTTTTTTTTTTTTTTTTTTTTTTTCCTTTGGCTAAGAAAATCTGGACCTTCCGCCTGGATCCCAGTCAGACCTGCAGCACTGCAGATCCAGTTGCCACCCCAGGTGGGCCAATGGCCTGCAGCAAGCACACAGGGGATCCTACCGCTGACCCTGGAGGAACAGATGCGGGATCCTCTCCGCCCAGCCTGGCTGCCTCGGGTGTAGCAAAAGTTCTAATGCAAAATCACAAACACGAAAACGGAATCACCTCATTTACTGATTTTTGTTTGTTTGTTTGTTTCCTACCTTGTTTGCTTTTTGATGAGAACAAGTGGAACATGCAAAACTTGGTTCCCAAAGACATGAGCTATACGACAGGAGTCTTTCTAAAGGATACACCTAGATGAGTGTTTTGAGCGGTGAACAACAAAAAATAATTAAAACAGGTATCTATGTGTGGAATGTTTAAACAGAAGGAGAGGAAATCTATTTCTTAGAGGGACTGAAAGAAGCTGAAGATGAATATTAATAAAAATCAGCACCGAAATTTTCAGCCAGGGAAAAGTGGGTAATTTGTTGTATGCTACACAAAAATTTAAGTTCAAATAATCAAGCAGACAGAAAGAGCCAGGGCACAGGCCGAACATCATTGGGAATCAGACTGTCGCTCTTAGACTAAGCCAGGGCGATGTAAATTCTGTTCGTAAATCCTTCAGCCTTCTCCTCCATCCTCTCCTCTCCTTTGGCTTTCCCTGACTTCAGGTCAATATCCAGCTCCCTACAGCCAGGGACCCTGGGGAGAGGCAGCTTTGGCTGGAGTCAGCCTGAAGTTGGTGTATCCACCTGCACAGATTTCTCCTTCATGTTGGCCCTGGTTTTTGATGGCTTCAGGGCCTTCTCGATGGGGAAGAAATGGAAAAGCGAACTTTTGTTTGGTAATATTTACTGCAGTCAGAAGATTTGGGGCAGTTTTGACCCATGTGCCAGCTCACAAAATTGTTTTGCCCTCTGTGACTTTTCGTAACCCCTACCTTATTTTGTGCTCAGAAAAATGCCATATAAATTTATTCTGTTCTCTGCTCCACGGTGTTGCCTGTTCAGGAAAGCCTAAGCAAACAGGCTGTGATACTTACCCTTCCTGCTCTCTCTCCTCTACTAGAAAGTCACAACTCCATGAAAACTGGATTTCCCCTGTCTTGGTTGTTTAACTGCATTTCTTACATAAGAAAAAATAATCTTAGCTTTTTTCCTTAAAACTTAAATTTTTGCCTGTTTAGTCAAAACCAACTTCTTTAAAGCAGTTTTGGTTTCTCCAAGATTTCAAAGATTTTTTTTTTCTCTTTGTTGAACCTATTTCTCTCTCTCCTTCTCCCCCCACTCTCTGAATATCACTTTGTTCCAGGAGTGCACTAATGAATTTCTATCATGTGAAGGAAATATAGATGTGTCACAGAATTGATGACATCCCATGGCAGGAAATGTGCTGTCTTTCACTTATAAATTTATTGGATAGCTGCAAAGTTATCTTCTGTAGATCAGTCAATAGAATTTGATACAGGAGATATCTCTAAGACTGTAACAAAACTTAAAACAGCCTGTAAAGGTAAGGCAATAAAAAACTTTCAGAGTTTAATAGACTATAAGAAAAACGAAAACTCATGAATCTTAAGAAATGATCAGAAACTTATCTGCAGAAAATTAGTTCTCTGAGTACAAGGAAGTCCTAGCAGTCAAATTGTAGCAATGCCAAGTGCATGTTTTTTTATCATTGCACCAATGAGGAATGGGAGTAGTACTTGAAGACTGCAGTTTAAGAGGTTTTTGCTTTTGTTTTGTGCATTAAAGCAAGGCCTTCACACTGAGCTACATCTTTAGCTGCGCCCCCCCCCATTAATTTTATTTCAATATAGGATTTTTGTTAAGATTGCCACATTGCCCAACCTGGGCTCAAACTTGTGATCCTCCTGCCTCAGCCTCTTGAGTGCTGGGATTATAGGTGTGCGCCACCACCCCTGGCTCTCAATGTCTGTATTGTTATCCAAACTAGTATTGCTTTATTTCTGAGAGAGAGAGAGAGAGAGAGAGAGAGAGAGAGAGATTTTTGTCTGACCGGGTACACTTTTTGTATACTAATTGCAGCATGTAGCTGTGTCCAGATCCAAAGCTCTTTTCCATGACCTGTGGTTGTGGTCAGCCCACGGGGCAAGACCTGCAGTGGCTGACAGACTCCTTGCTCACTTTTGACTCTAAACATCTAGAAGCTGCCATCCAGAATCACTCTGACTTTGCTCTTTCCTTCCAGGGTGTTTGGGATGTTTACTCACACAGAAGACAGAGAAACTGTATACGCTTGGTTTACATTTTCACACTGGCTGGTATACGCCAATAGTGCTGCGAACCCAATCATTTATAATTTTCTCAGTGGTAAGTTTTCACTCCTTCTCTATAAATCACAGTCCTGCCCACAGAGGAAACGAGCTGGGTGGAGATCTGGCTCTGTCTAAATGGACAGAAAGCGCGTAGTCACTAGACATATCTTTGCCTGGCCTGAATTATCTTGAGTCTCTTCCTTTACAAAAATGAATGTGTGTTACATAACTACCCAGAGAGAATTACCTAGATTTTTTTTCTTATAAGACTTCAAATAAATGTTGAAATAGGAGGACAGTTATAATTGTGAGAAATTAATAAGACATACTTGCATATGTGCATGCCATACTTTAAACTTATGATTCAGGAATATGTAAAATACCTTTACCTCCTTTGACTTTCTATGTTATTCTTTTGCCAAAGCATATGCCCTAATTGAGATAGAACTGAATTTTCCCACTCTTAGATGTTCTTTGTATTTGTTTCCCTTAAGCGTCACATAGCTTGCATTTATGTCAAATTTTTTCACTGATAACAAAAGTATCATTCCTAGACAATACATTAGTAAATGACACACACAGGTAGACAGTTATAATTTATTGAATTGATGGTACCTCTCTTTATGAAATAAACATAATTATAAAAATAATTTAAATAATTATTATTTCCATTTGACCTATTAGAATTGTACTTGAATTAGTTACATCTTCGCTCTGTCATCTTCTCGAGCTATTTGACAATTAGTTTTTTACTCTACTTCCAAATATTGCATACATGAACTACATTCCTCTTCTAACTTTGTCTTTGGCTTTTGGGTTAAAAAAGAAAAGGACCCATTGAGCAGCTTCTTGGGGAACTAAGTTGTAATTACATAGGACTGAGAAATTCTGGTGTGATACAGCAAAATAGAGAAACTGTGGAAAACACCTGTGAACTGGATGTTCCAAAGAGCAGGGAGAGAAGAGTTTGAGTGCTGCGCCATGAAGGAATCGCACCCTTGAAGAGATAGACATGTGTAGCCTAAGTTAGACATCGCACAGTGGCTACACATACCGAAGATTTTATTTTTGTGGCCTACATTTAGAATAGGTTAAAAGTGACCTACATAGATGATAAGAAGTCAAAGGGATAAACGATTTCATTTCGAAAGATAACTGTCTCACACAGCCCTGTACAAAGGAAGTCAGACCTCTGGGCTGTCCTGGGGAAGCGTGAAACAGGAGCTGCCGGACTGGAGCTGCAGGAGAGTCTGTGCTGGCTCTGGACAGGTGGACAGGGAGGGAGAGGGGCTCGCTGAGTTTGGCTGGTGCTTGTTGTGCTCCTAGGCCTGCCAGCGTTTCCACCCTCCCCTGATCGATCACTCAGGATCCCCATGGCGGGGGGGGGGGGGGCGGAGGCTCAGAGCTCCGAAATGATAAAGGTGGGCCTTCATGTTCAGGATTCCCCGATCAACCGTCAGTATTTTAAAGCCAGGAACGCTTCGAATGTTCCCCCCGGCCCCCAGTTTTGTTTTTTTTCTTTCCTTTTTTTGCCCTGCCTTATGTAGATTACAAAACTGGAAATTTTAGAAACATTGCAATATTTTTTCTGGATATTTTGTTGAACTCTGTTGTAGCAGTCTCAGGCTCCCACGCTATACATATTTTAGCAAAGTTATGGTACAGGTTTAATTGTGTGTGGAGTCGTTGGGTTCCTGGGCGTGCCTCGTGAATGACCATTCTTACAGTGGTTCTATATAGACAGAATATTAGGACGTTCACTCACACACCGGGTTTGACTAAAAGAATGAAACAGACTGCAAACATCCGGTATGAAAATCGGCCTCGTGACTTTATGATATAGTCTCATTGTTTCAGGGATTTGCCAGGCTTCCAATAAACTTCGTTTCCTTTTCCCATTTGCTCCATCGCGGCAAAGCATTACACCGCACTGGTACATCGGCCTAGGGGAGCCCGTTTTCCGAGCTGCATTTGTTGCGGAGACGTTCGCGTGCACAGTTCTTTTCCCTTCCCTTCTCTCTGCCTCGCCAGGAAAATTTCGGGAGGAATTTAAAGCAGCATTTGCGTGCTGCTGTTGCCTGGGAGTTCACCATCACCAGGAGGATCGGCTGGCGAGGGGACGGACCAGCACGGAGAGCCGCAAGTCCCTGACCACCCAGGTCAGCAGCTTCGACGCGGTGTCCAAGCTGTCCGAGCACGTGGTCCTCACCAGCATAAGCGCGCTGCCCGCCGCCAATGGCACAGGGCCGCCGCACGACTGGTAGACTTTGCCCCTCGGCCCACAATACCCGAGTCAAGCTGTTCTTTTTTAAAAGCTCTCTACACAGAATTTTATTATTCGGATGAGCTGAAGCTGAAATGCTTGTCGATCCAGTTTTTAATAATGAATTGCTCTTTGGAAATTAAAAAAAAAAGTCAGTTTAAAATAATTTCTCAATTTTTGAATTAAATATGTTAGAAGTTTTACCTTCACCTGAACTTATTTCAGCCTCTCTCACTTTTAGCTTCGTGTATTAAAATTGGTGTCAAATATTTGGACAGTTTTAGTTCTTTTTAGCATCGATCTCTTGTTTTAATCTCACGCATTCAAATCGGTTGCTAAAAAATCACAAGCATTTAGGCAGTGGCTGTCTTCTGGCTGCTGAAATAAGTAGCAGTTGATAACTCTCAGTTAACAGCACACTTATTTTAGTTGACTTAATAGTTTTTTAAAAGTCACTCCGATGTGTCATCTGAAAGAACATTTGTATATTGAGTAGCATATTATGTGAGATAATGCAAAAGGTATCTTTCAAAACTACATGAAGTATGCACTATTTCACTTTATTTTCCATTAATTTTGTCATGCGTTTGTCCAATTCTTTCAGATCTTTGACTTGATCGTAGCTAACATTCTTGTCCAACATTTGACCAGTAATACAATATGGAAATAAACATTTTTGGAAAGACTCTTGATATAAGGACGTCCAACTCCAGGGAATGACTTAAGCATTTAAAAATAAGGCAAAGTCACCTTAGTACATTCTTCTAACCAACCAGTGAGACAGTCCGCTCTGCTGGATTGCATTAAGAATGTGCCACTGTCCTAGATGTCAGGAAGGAGGAGGGCCTGACCCACACAAGCCCAGGGAGCTGTAGCTGGTCAGCCAGACTCATTGCCGTGCTAGGAAAGAC
Source organism: Fukomys damarensis (assembly GCF_012274545.1). Classification (NCBI taxonomy): domain Eukaryota; kingdom Metazoa; phylum Chordata; class Mammalia; order Rodentia; family Bathyergidae; genus Fukomys; species Fukomys damarensis. The sequence continues at coordinate 67,114,679 of NW_022900926.1, read as the reverse complement.
AGCTTGGGATGATGTCTGGGCCTGAAAGGGCAGGAGCTCAACCAAGGCCAGCCATGGCAGCACCACTGTCCCTTCCCCACATGTGACTACAGTGGCACTTTCTATGAGCTACGTAGAGCTGCGTAGCTAGAAGGGAGCTTGTTTTTAACTCACTCCCACATGAACAAAATGAAGTGTGTTTTGTTATCAAGGTAAGGTCTGGAACCCAAAGCACTGTGTGTTTCCAATCATTCCTTTGCAAAATTCTTCTGATTCAGTTATTGATTTGAATGTAAAATAAGTGATCATAGAATGAGGACCCTCAACTTGAGTAGAGAGACAGGTGTTCTGATTATATAGAAGGGAGATGTAGGCATTGTATTTAAGAAACTTTGTCTTAGAACATAATATCTTGTAAGCCTGTGGTTTTTCAAACTTATTATTCTCAGAAAAAAATAACAACCAAATTATCCACAATTTCTTTTCTAATTTTACAGTTTAGGATTTCATTACCTTGTGCCTTTTACTACTCAAAGCAAAATCTCTCTTGTATGAGGTTTATTGAAGTTATTTTGCTAAATCTCAGCACTGTACTAAAGAAAGTAATGTATTTTAAATCTCTCCTTTCTCCCCTTTGTACATTTGAGAATTTATGCTGCATGAAAGGAGAGTTTGTGATGAAAGTTAGCACTTTAATAAGTTTGAAGATAACTTTAAAAAGCATTGGCAGTACGCCTTAAATTCCAAGTAATAGCTCAGAGTAAGTGTAACTATTTTAGATGCCAATAGAACTATCCTTATTATTTAAAAGTGGAGTGGGGTGGAGAGAGGGAGTGGGGAAAGAGTCCAACTCAGCCAGGTAACATTTCCCGGCAGAGTTGAAGCTGGGATTCTTTTGCTCTAGAACTTTGATTCTCAGGGTGGTTTCTGAACTCCTGGGAAGTCACTGAACATTTAGATCTGCCCCTTATCCAAAGTGTACCAAGCCAGAAGCCATGGGTGTGGTGCCAGGGATCCCGACTGTCGGTACCAACTCTGAGGCTGCTCTCCGAGAGGGGCCAGCAGGCCTGGATGCATCAGCCTGGCCTGTGTGAAATAAAGTCTTTCACTGCACAGGAATCTGCACCTGGGGCTGCAGCCCTCCCTGCTGTCAGCCTGGCTGGAGGTCTGAAGGAAGAGGCCGAGCATCCCTGTTGAATCGTCCACGTTGTTTCACTCAAGAGATAACGGTTTTCAGCTCAGTTGCCACTGTGTTGCAAGTGCCCTGTGAGAGAAGACCAGCTTTGCTGTGACCTGGATGACTTGTGTGTTTAACTACAGGTTTCTCATCCCAGTCTTACTTACTAAATTACAAATTTTGTGGAAGCAGATGGTTTCTAAGAACAATCATTGTTACATGGATGGAAAATATGAAATAAAGCTAGAAATGTTGGGAATAGAGTAATAGACCATGGATTTATCTCTCAACCCTTGCACCCAGGAATCCTTTTAAGAGGCAAGGACTTAGTATGGTTACTTTAATAGAACAAGTGGTAAAGAAGCGGGCGTTCTTAAAACCCCCAAATTTTTGGGAAAAGAGGATCAACTACTTACCTCATTATGTGCTAATGACACAAATGAGAAGACTTCTGGAAAGTATGCGCTGGAGCTGTTCTATGCTGTACATTGAATACATATTCTTTGTTTCTTTCTGTTACATTCAAAGATTTCCTGTAAGATGTTAATGTCACCAAAATTTTGTTATTAATAAGGATGGATGAGATAATTTTACCTAATGTAGAATATATTTGAACTTCATTGTTTTTTGCATATCTACAAAGCCATGAAGACCGTGATATTTGAATTTATTCATTCTTGGCAAAAGAATTACTCTCAGTTTATGAGAAAAAAAACTTTGAATTTTTCTAAAACTCAGAGAATTTCTTGGATATTGCAGCCAGTTATAAATCATTGTTGTGCTAATTAATTGCAAAGTGTTAGGTGCAATGATATTGAGTTTCACTCCCAGTGTACATTGTTTTAATGAAGGTTAAGATAAATATACTAACAAAATTTAGCCTAAATATGCTTAAATCTGAACCAGAATAGCAAAGTCCCAAAGCTGTTTATGGACTCACATTGTGAGGAAGTCTATTATTACTTGAGCTAGTGCTATAATATCATGTTTCACACTTGATATAAATCATAATAGTAATAACTACATTTCAAAAAACCTGGCTAGTCATTACAATTTAGAAGGCTTTTCAATGGAAGTTAATTTTACAACATGACTTTTCTACTTCCTATAAGTTACAAATCAAACAAAAGTAAATTCCATTAGATGATATTCAAATAGTTCTCAAATTGCATGAAGCAAAATAATACTTTTTTTAGAGCCAATATATAAACAGGGAAAATATTGATAATTTCAGTCTATTCTATTACCTTATATACCACAGAAAACAAAGTGCACTGGCATGGAAAACACTATATTATCCCTATCTTTCAAAGTTCAAAGAGAATTGTTTTCTATATAACTACTGTTACTGAAATTGGGGGGTGCAAAACTCCCCCAACTTGCCACGTATTTGTATTTCTATTCTTTACATTTTCTCTATAAGCTTTGGGATTCAAAAGCCTTTTATGTTTTTTCATGAAATATGTTTCTATAATTGTTGTAACTCATGTATGTAACATGTCAGTTATTTAAGAACTCTCTCACACCTTTGAAGTTTTTTGCATCTAGTTTGTTCTGTGTCTTCATGAAAAGATTTCTTATCAAATCCAGTGTGATTGCACATCTAGTGCCGTGGGAGATGGTCATTATGTGTTGTTCTTTTTTTAAGTAAAAACCATATTGAAAATTCTATAATCACATTCACACCAGCCTCTCTATTGTATGAAAAATCCTATTGCTGTTGATTAGATAAACTGAGTATTCACTCATAATCAGTGTCAAATCTTTGCAGTTAGGGATTGAATTAAGCCCTCTGGAGCTGTCCTTATGACCAAAATACTTTCCTCCATAAATTTATATAATCATGGGTAATCATGATATAAAAGATTTTTAACATTGTTTCCGAGAATAGTTCCTATAATAAGGGTTAAGATTAACACAAATACTTCACAGAAGTTACGTAAAACCACATATGTATACCATTAAATTTTGGACCTTTTATCTAAGTCAGAGGTTTAATCTGCTTTGACTTGGAGACAATGATGACCTCATTATTTTCAATTTATTATAGAATTATGTAAATGTATTGCAGTCACATAGATTTTTTTCTAGGCCACTGTATATTAGACTATTTAAAGTTTAAAACATATACTTTCTAAAAATATATATATTTTAAATATATATGCTTTTTAAAAATTAATATATTTTCTGCTTTTCCTTCAACCTGGGTGGTTCTGATAAAGCTCAGAATCAAGTGGCAAGGAGTTTAATTTTAAAAATCAATTCTTACTCAATATTTTTTAGTCTAATTTATCAAAGATGAAGCAATCGTCCAAGATACTAAAGAAATGTGATCAGAGTGCGGGGTAGTTTCTCGCGTGGTTCACAGGGAGATCTCAGGACAGACACGCGTCTCGCTCTGGACCCTTGGCCTTCTGCCTGGCGAGGGGCCCGAGTGAGGGCCACGGCGCCTTCACACTGACCTGGGGCGGTGGCCTTGCAGCAGCAGTAGGGAGACAGAGAGATGGTTCTTGAAGCAGCTTTTTGGGGCCGCCTCTTTGCCCTGCGTCCTCGCTCTTGGTCCACACTGCACACCCCCAGGCCCGCTCCGCAGGCAGAGCCTCTCTCTGCAGCTCCCTGGCTCTGCAGAGTTCCTGCCCCTTCCTTCAGCCCCAAACCATTCAGTTGCATCTGGCCCTGATTGCTCAGGAGAACAAAGTGGAAAATCTGAGAACAAACGAAGCAGAGCTTTAGGAGAAACTTTTAAAATTACCATTTATAACCCCAAATAAATAAAAAATTCCTCATATTGTCAAAGTCGTTGATATCTTTCCAGAATATCCTGATTGATCAGAGGACTTCAAGACTCCTCAGCTCCCGTCCAAGGCCCCAGCGGTGCTCACAGCCTCCCCTGATGGGCGATCTCTGCGCTGAGCTCCAAAGCCACGCTTGCTTTGCCCAGCGCTGCTGTGGCACCTTCAGGACCAAAATTCTACTTTGCTTCTTCGCTCAAGTCCACTTTGACAGAGTAGCAGGAAAAAAAAAAATTAGGAATGTTTATTACATAATAATTTTGCAATTAATTCCAAAATGTTTAAGGCAGTATGCTAGTTACCCGGGAGGAATGGTGTAAAGGAAGTGGGTCCAGGCAGGACCTCCCCGAAGCTTGCTGTCCTGCCAGTGTGAACGCCCCCTTTCTCCGGGTACAGATGTAGAAGTTTGAGGGGAGAACTTGCCTATAAAGTCGTGTCTAGATCATGCGGAAGATACATTCTGGAATGGGGAAAAGGATCATATTACAATACTACCAACACGCGCCCGAGTGTACAGTATTCGTACACTTTGTGTTCACTTCCAGCTGTGCCACGCAGTGACTTAGTCCGAGAACGTCCTACACTGTGTACTAAGCTCACACGTCACCCTTTCATTTTTTGATCTAACTCACTGTTGCCCTACAATGGTTTCTTTTATTTTAATAACTAGTTCCCCTCACTCTTTTGTAAGTATCCAGATCCCATTCTTCTGCTAATCTAGAAAAACTTTTTTCCCAAGCATTTCCTGTTCTTGTTCTCTTTTTCTTTGTAAAGACTTGTGTTAGGTTTATTTTGATTGCATTCATATAATTATTGCATTTTGAGGGAAGTGGAAAAGAAAGAGGCCTGTAAAGTCTTCATCTCCTCCCTCGTCCCATTGCAGATTGGAATCGAAGGTCTCTGATAACCATTTCTGTTCTGGACCTACTTTCTTCCCTTCTCAGAGAAAAGGAGAAGGCGAACAGCACAGTACTCATTCCTAGGCATTGCTTACTTCACACAATGAGGGTAGGGTCCACTGTCACACAGCAGAGAACCTGCTACCGTAGCACTGAGAAGAACCGGTCCACAGCAGGCAGAGAAGATTCGAGGAATCAGGTGGCCTGGCTCAGCCTCACCCCACCCGCAGCCCGCAGCCGAGCTCAGACTAGGCTGCTCTGGGCTGTGGCTCTAGCCGCATCGTTTTCTTCACCCCAACTCACTACTGTTATTTGTCTTCCACTTGAGAAGCTGTTCGGGAAAGCAATTTTATTATTTACAAACTATCTTTAGGGCCATAGAAATCTGCTTAAATTTCACCTCGAAAGCTTCACCCTATTTCTATTGTTCCATCTTTGCTTTCCACTGGGTTATGTTTGGGGGCAAGAAGAGGAATCTCATTTTTTTCTTTGTTAGGTATTAATAATTTATCCATCATTTATACATGATAAATTATTCATTTCAAATCGATCTGCAGCTGGCACTCTGTTTTGCTGTGTAAATCCTGTGGTTCTTGTCTCAAGAGCTATAGTGATAGTAGGCATTGTCTCACTAGGCTCTGAAACTTGGCCAGGCAGTGTAACTACTTGGCATTTGATTATGAAACTACTGTTACTGTGTTCTTTGAATATTCTTTGAGCATCCTACTCAAAGAGGAACTTTCTTAAGGTGCTCTATCATACGTTTTGGCTTTAGACAATTGACTAAATGAGTTACAATGTACGTTATCAGAAAACTGCCTTTCTACAAAATTGTATCCTCTTGCATCTATATTCTTAAAAGCCCACTTTCCTCATGTGAAAAATCTAGCCCTAGCCCTTTAGGATAATATCATTAGAAGGTGTTTTGTTTGGGTTTCCCAACAGAATCTGAATGCTGGATGTCAGATATCACCCCAAGGTTACTACAATCTGGCTGTTAGGAGGGGCCCCCTCTTCATTACCTCCCTTACTCCTAAATTGTGCTGTTTTTATGTCTTATTTGCACACTACTGGAATGAAGGAAGACTTGGAGCTCAGAAGACTGAGGAAGAAAATATCCTCATTCCATGAGCAGGAAGCTCTATTGCAAAAGTTAACAAATTTGACATACTCCGGTGGGGCAGTGTTTCACACTCGTCACTCGTCAACCAATTAAATGCAGGTTAGAATGAGCTTTAATGCCACCTGTTTAGGATGCTGAATCACGTCCTTGACTCCTGGATGGCCACAGCTCAGCTAAGACCAGCTACTGATGCTGATACAGGTTATGAAGCTTGATATTTTCATGGGAGCCATCGTCTGGGGACACATTCCTTGAGAAGATTTTCTGACATGGTAAACATTTTTAGTAAGTTCTTCCCCCTTTATTAAATAACTAAATTTTTTTTTTTGTTTAAGCCAATACTGAAATTTGATGAGTTTTGGATCCTTTCGCCTGTTACAGAGGTAGTTAATACCTTATATAACTGTAACTAGATCATGTTACCAGCAAGAACACCCAGAGTGGAACACTGCAGCAGCTGACTACTGCTGTGATAAAAGAGCTTTAAACAAAATGCTTCAACAAGCATGATTACTTTGTACAGCTCTATCCCAATTGGTTCACACATCCATGTTTGCATACCTCATTGCCCTGCCGTAAGATTTTAGTTAGTGTGTCCATCCAGCAAGACTCTCCATCCAGTCATTTTGGCGTTTGTATTTCAGTGAGGAAGGCATATCAAGCTAGTGCTACTTAATGTTGGATATTCTATTAGTGACTTATTGTAGTGATGTCTTTGATGATACCTTATTTCCTGGTTAAAACTAGTCGGACAGACTTCCTGGTAGGGACTACCAACCTAATTTTGCTTCAATATCACCTGAGATTCTTATTTAAAATGCAGGTTCCTTGATGACCATGCCCACGACATTACTTTACTTGGTCTGAGATGAAATCAGAGATTCTGATCAGCCCTGTCCAAACTTGCACTGGACCACTGCTTATCCCTTGAAGCTCTAGGGGTTGAGCACACACTTTCTGATAGAGACTACACTTCATTACATGTCTAGGAGGGTAGCAGTCACCTATGAGCCTCCCTGCCAACTACTTCTTGGAGCTGGCAGCATTTCATGCAAGTCACTGTCCTTGTTTGGCTTCTTAAAGTCCAGAAATATCACTATAATCCCATTTCACAAAAGCTTACTTGTATGGCTCAATTTTTTTCTGGTAACATAGCTATATCCCATCATCTTATTAGGATTCACTGATAGTCTCAGTGAATAAAACTGGTATAATTTTAAGTGAACAACATTTGATGTTTAAAAAGTGATGAGGCAAAACAAAATCCTTTCTACCACCAGCAGATGGTCTCATTTTGGACTTATTTATGGATAGTCTATCAACTCACTCTTCATATCCAACTGGAGGTAAAAAGACCTCAGAAAATTTACTTGTATCTTTTTGTGTATCAAAACCTATGACAGGAAATACTATATTTGGAGAACTTTTTGTAGGAGTCATCAATCTTTTTTGTTGCCACCTACTTTAAAACTCTGACACTTTGAGATGATAACAACATGAAGAAGCATTCCAAGGAAGTGTTCTAAAAACACCATACTATTTTTTCTTAAAAGTGCAGCCGACATCGTTTATGGCATTCCAAAGTCCTATAAAAAAGTACATAGAAGAACATTTCTGCCTGGACTCAGTACCAGGAGTACTTTTCTATCAGTAATATTTTCTTGCTTTCATCTCAAGAATATTGCAGTGTTTTCTAAATTGTTCTCAATTTTCCAGTTGCTTGATGGAAGGATTTAGAGGTAGATCTGTAACCTGAGCAATTCCAAGTATACAAAATGTCATGGCCAGCATTGTATATGCTAATCTCCAACTGGCTTCACTTTATTTTCCCATCTTCTTTTCCTCTTTACCCCCATTTCCCAGCATGTAATTTTTAAAAGCTTGTATTTGGTACAAAAATAATTCTTGGAACAAATAAATATAAAAAAAAATTGTTAGTGCAAAACCAAAAGAACTTAGAAAAATTTAAAGAGATGAATGTTAGGAAAAACTAAAAATTAGCTATAGATGCATTTACATAGATATGATTTTAGTGTATGATTTATTTTTTAAATGATTCACCTGTATCACAGAGGGAAGACTTGAACTTAAAAAATGCAGATAAGGGAAGTGCAGATTTGGGGTTCCTGGGTGCTGACTGCAGCCTCTGTAAATATGTTCTCCTGCCTCCAGATGTCCCTGGAGACAAGGAAATTGTCTCTGCCTGGCCACAGCTGGAGATAGGGAATGTCCGGGCTGAGCCCAGGTTCATCTCCCTGGTGGGATTTGCACCCTTGCACCAGGCTGCAGCACATTAGCAATTTTAATCAAAATTGCCACCCACAAAGTAAGTGTTTTTTATATGTCAGATTCGGTTAGTTCTTTTCCTGGGAGTGGTTTTTCAAATGCTGAGGAACACCTTACATACTACTTTTTTAAGACTGAAGAAAATAAACACTTTTAACTATACACAACTGTCTTATGAAAGTTATTAATTCAATAATTTCCTACGTATTCTTTAATAACCCTGTATTAGAAAAAAAGAAACCCCATAGTAGCAGTCTCCTCGACTCACTGCAGATCAGGGCATTGTCTTCCTTATGGGGAAATAAATTATTTTAAAAAATCGAATATATGCAAAAACTTTGTGCCCCAGCCCTGGGGCTTACATTGCCTCATAAGATATTAGGCCCTCTATAAACTTTTATTGATTAAAATGGTAAATGGAGATATCCCTCTCTCTCTCTAGTGTTGTAGTTTATCTCATTTAACTTAGAAAAGTGCTAAGAACAAAGTGAGACAATGCTAATGAAGAAAAACAGAAATGTTTATTATTTGCCTAAGTGCTTTTCTAAGGAGGGGTATACAAATCAAAAACACTGAATTCCTGCCCACATTAAGCTAATGCTCTTGTGAAGAAGAATTTAAACAGAGTTTAAAGTCAGGTTTAGACACCGTAAGTGAAGCAGGATAAAACTTCTGGCTCTGTCCTGACCCAGGTGACTTCGGACAAACCTTGGCTAGAATCTGCAAGCAAACTTGAGGAAAGCCAGCCAAGACAGCAGTGCCCATCCACTGTGGGACAGGCTAGGGGGACAGCCCTGCACTTCACTCCACTGGAAAATGGGCCATTGGGAGAGTGGGAATGGGCAAGTGCTCAAAAGCACTCCATAGTACTCAAGGAAATGAGAAACTTGTGCCATTTAGTTGGGAACAATTCAGGAAGTTGATCCAGAGGAGTGATGTGTTAGATTTGTGTTGTGGTGAGTGTATTAAAACATCTCCAGACAGTGAATTTGGGAGATGAACATTGCAAATTTAGATCTCAGATAGGCTTTTACAGAAGGATTTATTCTCAAGAAGCATAATTTGGACCTAAACCAAGGCAGTGGCAACTGGTCTGGAAAATCAACACTAGATTTAATTTCTAGATGAAGATTTGGGGTATAAGAGAGATCATATTAATGCTTAACTCTATCTACAATGGATCCCAGCCATCACCCACTTTAACAGAGTTGATTTTCCAGTCACTGCGAGAACTGGGTACTTTCGTGAATCTGTTCTCCCTTGGTTAACTTGCTCTGGTTGTGTCTGCGCAGTGTGGAGATGTTGAGTCGAGATCACACGTGGAAGTTCTCTCTTTGAGCTGTAGCCCTTCGCTTCTCCTCCATCCGCTGACTTCCACCCCTCTTCCAGCACATGCTGCTGCAGGCACTCAGTTGTGGCTGCCAATTTGCTAGTCCTGCAGCCAAGAATCTGCCATCACCTGGTCCGCAGCAGCCTGAGCTGCGAGATATTCCTTGGCTATGAGTTACTGTGCCATGCAAGAGTGTGGCGTGAGGGTCTCTCTCTCTCTCTCTCTCTCTCTCTCTCTCTCTCTCTCTGTCTCTCTCTCTCTCTCTCCTCTCATCTCTGTTTCTCTCCAAAATAAAGCATATTTAAACTGATAAGGAGAAATGTAAACACAAATCATGAGCAAAGATAGTCTAGGCAAACACAAACAAAACTTAAGTCAGATTATTATTACTAGGAAAGGTAAAATTAAAAGTGAAAACACAACAAGCTTCTGTCAACTCGACATAGTGAGAAATGAAGAAAATAAAAACAATAAGAGTTTGCTAAAATGCAAGTTGTCAGCAATAGTGATTAGTTACTGCAAGAAGTAACACATGACACTAAGATGATATATGTGTGCTATATCCAGTGGGTTTGGGGTCCAGGGTCCCCAGACAACCTCGCTCAGCCTGTTCTCGCTCCACCATGATAAGAGGACGAGGAGCCAGAGAGGAACAGCGCATGTAAAGTGATTTCACTGTAGGTACTGCAGAAAGCTATATAAAGCCACTCTAGGAAAGCAGTGGGACCCTCACAGCTGAGATGCCCTGGAGTAGGCTAGAAATCCTGTTCTCACAGCTAGGGCCCCATCCCCACACCCCCTGGGAGGGTCACTACTTGATTGGTTATTAGGAGCTGGGATAGGCAGGTCAATAGGAGAATTTGAAAGAAAACTTTTTTCTTTTTCTTTTTCCTTTTTTTTAGGGAGAAGTAACCTACTTGAAGTGGGGCTCGGGTAAAACAGTGTAGCTACACAGAAGAGGGCATCAAACTATTTCTCAGAGATGTCTGCACTGGTATACAAGGTGTGATCGGAAAATACAGTGTATGTTTAATAAAAAAAATTGCACTAAAAGACACATTGCCACCAGTCTCCCCCAGATTACTTCCCCTTGCCTCAAGCACACTTAACCTACTGTTCTTGCCACTTCTTGCAGCAATAGCTTCCTAACTTGTCACACTGTTTCAGTGTCCTGGATTGACTGATTCAAGCCAGTTAGACAATTTCTGTCAAATTAGATGCAATACAGCATGTCCTGTCCACATTACCCTCCAGAACTGGCACTGTGTGACTTCTGGCTCTTCCCTGAAATCAAAATTCCTTGTGAGATAAAAGTGTTAAAGGTGTGTACTGTGGGAATTGGTTTGAGGGAATCTGTGGCAGTGTGTCTTTTAGTCTTTTAAATTTAGGAATTCTCTGTATTTTTCATCACAGTGCTAGTGTCCAGCCTTGGGTCTGTTTTCTCTACATTAGTATTCCTCCAGCAAGAAGGGGGCGTAATCTACACCTCCCACCCCTCATGCTAAGCAAAGCTTTCTAATGGTCTCCAACAACAGGTTGTAGTACACACTTTTCCAGCTAATTCATGAAAATCACTAATTCATGAAAGTTGACTTTGTTCCCAAGGTTGGTCCTTGGGTTGGCACTGTTGGTGGCTGATGGGACCCTGAAGAGGTGAAGCCAGCCCAGCGGGAGGTCCTTGGGTCACTGGGCAGGCACCTGCAGGACAGACAGGGAGCCCAACCTTCCTGGCTTACCATGTAATGATGCAGAATACTGCACCCCTGTCCCAATGCCAGCTCACGGACCCTCACCAGAGGCCAAATTAATGAATCTACTTCATATGGGAGTTGCAGTTTCCAAAACTATACAGTAAATAAAGTTCTTTGTAAAGTTAGTCTGCCTCGGGGATCATTGTAATAGCAGAAAAATGAAAGAAAACTGTCAAAATGGCTTCACTTTTCTGACCTTTTCTTGATCCATATACCTTAGAGCTGGTAAGAGTCTCAGCTACCCTAAATTAGGATGGCGTGTGGACCATGTGAAGAAACTGCAGAGAAAGGGGAGTTCTAGTAGCTTGAGTCTCTCCAATCTTGGCAAGTAAGGAAGAGGTGGTTTGCATTGCTCTGAAGTAATGCTGACTGCAAGCTCTAGAGAGTCACTGGGTCAGGACACAGAAACAGCAAAATCAAGTAAATACTGTGTTGTGATTTTTACATATCATTAACAACTGCAGCAATAAAACAAATGAATAGGAAACAAGAACAGTATTGTAAAATAGACAAAAATAAAGCAAAATTGGGCCAGGAATTTAGCTCAGTGGTTCTGCCATCAGCTTCACAAGTGCAAGGTCTCAAGTTCAATCTCTGGTACAAAATAATAATAATAACAATAATAAGCCAGGGATTTAGCTCAACGGTTCGGTGGCCTGCCTTGCAACCTCAGGGACCCGAGTTCAATCCCCAGTACCAAAAACAAAACAAAACAAAACAAAAAACAAACAAACAAACAAATAAAAAACCAATAATAATAATAGAAAATAAATGTAGAAGAAAATAAAAATCTTTAGGAAAAAGCAACAGAATGGCCCACAAGAGAAAGTTTGTTGTATTTTGATGTGTAAAAATTCAGATCATACAGATAGCATCAAATCAAAATACCATGAATCCTAATGTTTTCTGGCAATAATCCAACATAAGATAGTGTGAGTTTGGGGGGATGGGGACAGAAATTGCCATATCCTGCAATTAAAGAAAGAAAATGCATTAAATGTGAATATAAATTTAAGACATTGGAAGCGACCCAGTCCGGGGCCTCTTCTCCTCCATGTGATATTAATTGTGCTGCTTCAGCAGGTACCTAACATTTTTTCATGGTGATAATCAGAATACGAAATATCACCTAAAGTTAACAAAAAATGGAAAGCAGAAAGCAGACAAAGAGTTAAGAAAGTTAGATTTAAGACTATTTTTTGACAGTTGGTTTTGATAGACCATTTTTAAGAGGAGTCACCAGTTCCTGAAAACAAGATCTAAGAGAAATTCTAGAACCACTACAAGGCCAGACCCCAAATGGCCGTTTTCAGATAGGAATACCAGCTGCTTCATAGACAAAACCTACCGTGGCATGTGGTTACTGGTGATACGGGCATGACGTACTCTCATGGTTAGCCCCATTGTAAATATGATTCATTTACATATTTCATGCCAAAGCAAAAGATAGTGTGTTAAAGTAGCAGTGCTTCATAAGAACTTAAATTAAAGACCCCTACCAAAAGTTAAATTGCAAAGTCAACCGAACTCAACTATTGGAGATGTTTCCAACTCTAGCCAGAAGGAGCAGCACTTTTCCAGGTCAGGTGGGCTGATATGGCTGAGTATATTAATATGCTGGATGAAGACAAGAATATGACGTGCACGTGAAGAGTGATACGTGGGGATTATCCTCACTTGGTGCCACTAAGTGCTTCTGTCATGTAGAATTGGTTGTAGAACTAACTCTTCGTGATTTAAGTCACCCACTCTCCACCTGTTGTCATGTCTTCATGAAGAGAATATACTGGGTAGTAGTTAGATTTCTTTTCATAAATGAATAAATCAGTAATACTGTTCACACTTCCTACTCTATGACCTTAATGTTAGTAAGGTCCTAAGGGTGAAAGCATTTTTTATTTTATTAGACTGAAAGCTTGAGCTGTACAGCAGTGATCCCTGGAGGTTATGTTAGTTTCTGGAATGTTTTTGATCCTGTTGGAGATAGGCAGCCTATCTCCCTCAAAACAATAAAACCCTTAGAAACTGTTGTTTATTTCAAACTTTTTCAATGGACATAATTATATTATATTTAGAACACTGAATTGTGAGTCAAGTTCTTTGATAAATGGGGAAAACCAGCACCAAGTTACACACAAAATAATTAAGGACTTTTTATAGTTGTGTCTAGATGCTCCCTCAAAGTCTCATGGGTCTGAAGGTGGGGCTTTTTCAGAGGTGGCTGGATCTACAGTGTTTGACTGATTCATGGTTCAATACTTAGGATTAAGGGTACTAGGATTAAAGGTGTGATTGTTAAATCCATCCACTGATTGGTTTGGCACTGCCCTAATTCGAGTAGCCTGGATACAATATAAGCGACAGAAAGAGGCTCTTGCTTGATTTGGTACCTTTTGCCCACCAGGAACAGTTTCTCCTCAGCAATGTCCCTGTGCCATACTACCCTGCCTTGAAATAAGCCATCTATGGACTAAAACCTCTGCAAACGGTGAGCTAAATAAACCTTTCCTCCTCTAACTTTGGGCATCAGGAATTTTGTCCCAACAATAAGAAAAGTAATTAACACAAGATTCATCCTGAATTTCCCCTTCCTTTGTTCCTCTCTCATCTAATATCTTTTCTTCATTGTCACTACTACTTAATTCAAGTTTCTCCATGTTTCCCTTAGTGAAATAGCTTCAGAATGGCAACTCTCCTTCTTTCAAACCATCTTCCATAGCTTGAGCACACTACTTTTTTTTAAAAAGATCAAGCTAGGCACGGTGGCACATGCCTGTAATCCTAGCACTTCGGAGACTGAGGCAGGAGGATTGCCATGAGTTCCAGGCCAGCCTGGGCTACATAGTGAGTTCAAGGCCAGCAGAACTAATAGTGAGTTCTTGTCTCAAAAACTCAAAAATAAATGAGTAAAATAAAACAAATTAATAAATAAGACCCAACTGTCTATTTCCTGTTTTAACATTCACAAAGCTCCATTTTCTCTGTTGGATACATAACTTAGGTGTAAATGGCTACCTGCAACAACCTCACAGCATAGGGTCTGAAGCCTGGGAGAGCAGTGAGAGATGAAGAAAGATGATGAAGACCAAAATTACCCCTAGGTGGGGCCAGGTGGGGCCAGGTGGAACCATAGCTTGCTGGGAGCTAATGGCCGCCTGGAGCAGCACGTGCTGTTTATTTACAGTGGACGACAAACAGGAAGAGAAGGAGGGGCAAATAGTGCTACAGGGCCTACGTGGCCTATGCCGAACTAGTGTGATTATTTCATGCTTGGATGTGGGCAGGAAGGGAACAGGGAAGGACACAAGGTAACTGTCTCCTGGGGCTGTGCCACCCAGGGTCTGCAATATTAGTCAGGACTATGTCTGTTTGACTCTCTAATCTATGGAGGAGAAAGCGCCACCTTCAGTCTCAGTCCGTGGCAGCTCCCCACAATCTAGTGGCCTGAGAACACGTCTCAGACTCTACTCCGTGGGGTTTCTCAGCCTTCCCTGGCTGCCTTGTCCGCCATGCATAGCCACCTGCAGTCAGTTAGGGTTAGGGTTGCCCTATGGTCAGTTCCAGGTGAGGCCATTAAGTACAAGATCATGTTGACTCAATTACATAATACACGCATACATTTTCCTGAAGAAGTGCTTGTGTAAAACAAAACAAAACAAAACAAAACAAAACAAAAATAGTACAAGGTTTTTACCTCTCCAGATAGAAAAAAAGCCTGCATTTTGTTTTCATTTATTACTTAATATCTTAGCACCATGTTTACAGTTCTTGTAGCCAAAAGCCATATATATTAAAGAGAGAGAAAGAGAGAGAGAGGGAGAGAGTGGGAAATTCTAATTTCATGTTGGCTCTGAGTCTAGTCAGACTTGCTCTGAGATGAGACCATGTTACAAAATTTTAGGTTAACAAATATAAAAGGAATACAGGTTTAGTTGGGGAAAAGAAAGTATTATTAAGCATAGCTTTTAAACAGTTTTATTTTCCAAAAGGAAATGTGTTCTAATAAATAGGTTTTTGTCAATGATTTACTCTGGATTTACATTGTTTTACAATTTTCACTTTCTGTCTGTTTTCCATGTCGTTCCATCTGAACCATAGCTTATTGAAGACATCCCTCATCTCAGTGTTCCCACGCTTCAGCAAAAAGAGTTTGAGTCAACTTTTGTTGAAGGTCTTTTCCCCAGATGCAAGGTTCACTTTATGCTTTAGATCTAAAATCTCCCCACAAGGTCTCACATTCAGAGGCAGGGCCTGGCGGGGGAGTGGGGACACGTCCCTGAGGATTTGACCTCTGTTCCCCAACCTCTCTTCTCTCTCAGCCTCACTGCTGCCTAGGGCTGAGCAGGGTTGCTAAATCATTCCCTTCATTCTGCTCTTTTACCTTGGAGCCAACCACCTGCGCACTGAGTCCTCTGAAAACCCTTCCTTTAAATTTCAAGTGTTCAGTATGTTTTCCCCGCAACAGGAAAGCTGACTAGTACTGAGCATTGCATTTAACTGCCATAAAAGCATTTAAAAAATTAAACAATAAAATTATGAATAAGAAATCTGCCAATTTTGGATGCTTCCATGGCAGCTGTGATGGCTCATGGAAAAAAAATCAGAGCTTGGGTCTTCTCATCCAAATTCCTACAAGAACAACTCCACTTTTTCCTTCATTTATATATTTAGAGCATTCTATTTGAAACGTAGCTACATTTAAAATCACATGCATTATTATTACAAAGTACTGAAACTGATGATTTCATTATTTCTTCTCACTTCTACCATGTTCTGATTCAATAGTCACTTTCCATTTGAAAACACAATTGAGAGTATTATTTTCATTGCTGTTGATTGTTTCATTAATCTGCAATATCTATGAACTTGCTTGTGGCATGTTCTATTTTTACTGAACTCACTGAAACTCAGTACTTCCTGTGCTATTTTTGTCACCCATGGAAATTACAGATAATTGCATTTGTAGAAAAATATATCCAATTAGGGTTCATGATCATCGCTACATTGAAATTACAGTATTGTTCAAACCATTTGGATCATCATATTTAGTCACTAAAGAAATATATCACAAGCTTGTTTTAAAAATATTTGGATGCCTAGACTTCAATATGATCAATTTTCTTTGTAATATTTAAAGAATTGCCTGGATAATATTCTGGGGGGGGGTTCTACAAGAAAGCGAAAAAGATGACTGTGGTCCTGCCTTAGAGATGACAGCTGATGATTTTTTTATATAAAATTTTTCCTTTATTCTATGGTCTCTCAACTTCTCATGATGCTTTTGCTTCCTTGTTAGTATTGAAAGTAAAATATTAAAATAATAACTTGGATTCACCACCCATCCTTGTAACACACAGTGCCAGTTTTAAATGCAAGTACCAAAGTATTTGACTCACATGCAGAATCCCTGAACTTTTATGATTTACATTTCCTGCATCCACCTGTATTTTGTTCCTGCCATGAAGCCGTCCGCAGTGCTCTCACCTCAGCCTCAGTGTCGGTGTTCTGACTCCTGGATCATTTCTTCAGGGTGAAACAGTTTGCTGGAGGGGAATAGTTTTTCTTTAACAAGGCTATACCACCAGCCATCTTGGTTTCTGTTAACATTAGAGTCAGACGATCTCTCCTGTGCCTAGTTTTTATTGATTTTGAAGGAAGTAGCTATCACCCTTCAACATGACAGTTCTTATTTTGTGTGTGGTAAGCAGGTGTGGTCCACAGGTATTTCCTGCACCTGTAAGTGATAGACCTCAGCCTTGTTCCTGTTTGACGAAGGGGAGCACCTTCTGACCAGGGCCTTACATTCAGTTTCTGTGTTTTACTGTATTCCATATCTACATTACATCATTTTGATTTGGCTTATGTAAGAAAAGAACACTGGAAGAGGGTATGAAACAAATTTAGTAATTCATACCTTGAAGAGGAAAAATGATTAATTTTATACATTATACTTCTCTTGACAAATTATAATTAGATCACTGGGTGGAATATAATTATTTGTAGACTTCTGTGATATTATCTGCAGATGTCTAGTTGAAGAGGGGTGAAAAACAATTTTATGAATGTACCTACTGTGCATTATTTCTCTTATTATTTGGCTTGTGGGCTTTCTTGGAAAAATAATATCTAAGATTAGCACACTCAGGAAAAATAATTAAATTTGAATTTGATTAGGAAAGTTCATGGCTAAGGAAAGATTGGTGAGGAAATGGTGAGACAGGAAACTGCCTTGAATGGGTAATGATTTTGGGGATTAAGAGCAGAAGCTAGCACCTTATTCTAGACAGTTTCTGTTAGGAAGGAGGCTGGACTATATACGCCCACCTTCTCCAGGGATCAGCCCCAGCTGTTCCGGCATGATCGCGTTCATTTTCCTGGGTAAGTGGACTGCGCTTCTCTTTATCTGAATTCATCAGATACGGATTCTTTGCAAATCGAATACTGTAGCATCTGACATGAGCTTGTAATAAAAGAAATAATAGCCAAAGTACACTTCCAAATAAAGTATACATTTCACTTCAAACTATACATTTTTATTCATGTATTTCTAACTTCCTAAGAAATGTACAATGTGAGAATTATATTAACCACTCAAGTCATGTGTGTTTCGTTGTAAAATATAGCTCATTACTCTGAGTTATTAGAATTTATGAAATCACACATGTACTACAACTTATTAGAAATGAAACCCTCCAGTATCTATTTACAAGTTAAAAGATAATAAATTTCAAATTAGTATCTACTTTGCTTTGAAGTTAAATAAAACTGGGATCAATTTAAAACACTCAAATAATCATATTTTCAACTTAATATTTGCTAACTAGGGATCATTTAGTATAATAAAACAATATGTCAAATGCTTCAGATTTTGTTCAAATTTTATGAGTAAAAGCATCGATTTATCTCTCTGATACTGAATTCTGTAAATGTATTGTTACAGAGTGGAGAACACAGAACACATCAACATCTGCTGTATGATTAGAGAAATCATATATAACAATATATTTATATATAATATGTAACATATATGTAATGTATATAATATTATACGTGTGTGTGTGTGTGTGTGTGTGTGTGTGTGTATAATCTCCCACATTTTGAGAGTCAACAAATTGAATTCAGGATAAGGGAAAGTAATGATTATATAACTGGAAATTAATAGACACATGCAGGATATTTTGTTTGCTTTAAACTGATAGATAATGATGAACAAAGGCATGACTGAGAGCAAGAAAAAACAAGTAGATGATTATTTTAAATTAAAAAGAAAGTGAAAATAAATAAAGTAGAAGAAAATTAGTTTAGAAGAAGAATCCTTTACAAATTTTTACTTTTTCTTTGGATTGAATAATAATTTCACAATGTTCCAAAATTTTGCTTCTTAAACTAACTTCCAAAATATTTCTCTAATTCTTCTATTGGTTTCTAATATTTCCTTATTTCTAATCAAGAGAAATTTAAGAGATTTTAAATTTTGTAGATCAGGCAGTAGTGTAACAGAACATACAGTACATTACAGCCTCATTATGGCTTCAATTGGAAAGGCAAACATCTTTGCTTTCATCCTTGACTTCTGAATCAAACTTGAAACCAGGATGCCTGAAGGAGAGAATTCATTTCTATCTTCATTAGGACCAAAAACATTTCCCATACTGCATTCTTCAGAGTTCTTGTAAATATCATATAAACAGTCTTGTAATAAGGGAAGTTTCTCTTGCCAAAGAAATCTGAGAAATAGTGATTTATCTAAGCTCAGAGCATTTAATATACTAATTAATTTTGTCCATCCTTGGTGGGATGATATACTCTTCATTTTACTACTTTTAAAATAAAAGTTATTTTTCACTCAGCATTTCAGAGGAATTTCTGGAAAACATGAATCAAGAACAGCCACAAATCACATCAGGAATAAATAAGGCAGATTTTAGAAAGGCATCATTTTATTTTGGCTTCACATGGACTATACTGTTGAGATGGTGTCTTTAGTTGACTCTGTATTGCCTTTGAGTGAGAGGTGTGAAAAGTCATGTAAAACAATTAACTAAGTGTATTAGTCAATCAAAAATTAAAAGTTTGAAAGGGAATGGAGGTTTGGGAAAAGTAACATGAATAATTCATAAATGAGGTTGGAGTTCTGATGATACATTGAGGTGATCATCACGCGTAAGGTTCTTGAAGGAGCTGTTCACAGGATATAATGATCAGTGGCAATTGAAACACCACTTTCTTATACATTCAATTTTGAATAAGAAACTCAATTTAATGGTCTTTGGAAAACTGGATTACTCCAAGGCACACTATCAAAAGGGCCCTCTTTCTCTGGCCCTACAGTTTTGCGAGTAAAGGAGTTTGGCTAGATGAGGTGGTCCATGAATGCCTGAAAAACTAGGAAGCAGATGTGTTCACTTCCAGGCTAGCCCTCAACAAGAAAAATGTGACAGCCTCAGCCACCTCTGTGTTCCCATCCTGCAGTGCAGGGATCCAGTAAGATCATCCACATGATCGGATCGCTTGTCCTGTACTCTTCTTAGGAAAAAAAAGTTTGGAAAGGGGTAAGATAACAGGAACAATATCAAGGCTTCAATTAAGACCTGTAACTATATTGTCTTTTCAAAGTGATGTATAATTAATACCCTCTTTTTTAATACTGAAACAATTGGATCTGATTGTCTTACCAGAGTTACTATAAAAACTGTCCTTATAACTCACTTGTGATTCCCATATTTTTCTATTAAGAAACTATAAATTAACTTTCATGTTTGCAGGATGAATTTGACTCACTTGTATAATATAGCAAATTAGCATTGCTCATTCTTTGATCTTTTAGAAAACCTGCTGAACCTTTTCTTTTCTAAACATGACTTGTAAATATATGGAAGCCACTATTTTATTAGGTAATATTTATTTCTACATTATCTATGAGCAACCATGTTTGGTGTAAATCAATTGTCTAATAGGAAGAAAAGGTCTAAAAGACTAGGGGAAGTGGGAGGGGTAGGGGAAAGGTAAGGAGGCAAAACAAAAAATATGAGAAAAGGAAAATCATGGTAACAATATCTTTGTAAACAGGGAAGGGTAGAGGGGGTGAAAGGAGGGCTGGGGAATGGGGAAAAAATAAGAATCAAGATACATCATGTACATGTGCAAGATCTCAATGATGAATGTAACTGTACTGTATATCTAAACTGTGCCCATAAACTAAAATAAACAAACAAACATATATACATTTACTGAATATCTACAATGAACCACGGTGTTGGCAGTACAATCATGGATGACCCCTTATTCTGCCCAATAAAGCCTTACAGTCCAGTGGGAGAAAAAAGTACATGAACATACTTATAGAGAAATGGATGTTACTGTTGGGAATTCCCAAAATTCCACAGAGAGAGATGAAGGACGACAATCCAGTTTCCACACAGGGAGAGAAAGTGTAGAGCAGAAGGAAAATTACCTTAAAACAGGTAATTATTATGGTCAGTTGTAAAGGGAAAAGGGAGTTTTTCCAGAGAAAAAGAAATGAAGGATTTACTAGGAATCTGTTGATAAATCCAGATGCAAGGCAGCATGGAGTAGCTGGGAAATTATACGTGCTTGAGATCTGCAAGATGACACATGGAAGGACTATGAGAACTATATAACGAGGAACCATCCAGAGGGACTAAACAGAAAAATGACTATGAAATTGGTGCTATCTCAGTGGATTAAACAGTGCAAAGAACCCATCTGAATAATGACACTGGAGGCACACAGGCCAATAAATGCTTTAGTCAAATGCTAAAAGTGAGAGTCAGGCTTAGAAAAAACAGCTGCAATTATCTTGCACACAACCAAAATAATGCAGTAGTTCTTCTCCAAAGGCTCAACAGTGCCAGCATCTTTCAAAGATCACAATCAAAGACTCTTCTGAGACTTCAGGCAGGCTCTTAACTGTAAACACCTTTAAAATGAAAAACAAGTTACAGAAGTGCAGGGTACAATGGCACTGACAATCTTCCCATTCCAAAGGGGAAGAGTAGAGGGATGGAAAAGAAACAGACCAAAGCAAGACTAAAACTCAGCAGGAAAACACTGAGTCTCATCCACATGTCTAAGACCTGGAGGACACAGTGATGATATATGAATTATAGGGCTTGAGTGACCTCACCCTTATGGCCTTGTTGGTTGCAGCCTACATGGCCTCTCTCTCAGGCTGGGTCCATGCAGCTTTCCTCTGCAGCAATTCTATATTCCTAGCATCTTGGACTTGTAGGTTCTCCACTGCAACTTTTGCTTCATTCCCACAGCTTTATACACTGCTCTCTTGGGGGCCTCTTACCTGGCTGCCCAAGTCTTTCTTTGAAATCTGAATGCAAGCCTTCCACAACTCTTGAATTCTGCCTGCCCCCCCAAACAAAACAAAACAAAACAAACCCTACAATCTCTTAGATAATATCAAGGGCCATGAGCCATTACCAGGCCCCCTTGGACTATGGCTACAGTGGCCTCTGAGTGCCTAGATGGTTACACAGAGTGAAATGAATCCCAGGGAACTAATTCCATAAGATACCTTCTTGAGGAAGAATCCCAGGCACTCTTCTCAAATGAAACTTTGATGCTTTTGCACTCTCGGGTCTGGTATGAGTAGGTTCTTGCTCATTTGAGTTTCCTTCATGACATTTTTCTTATCTCTATAAAAAGCACTTTGTTCTCCTTTTAATCATGCTAATCTCTTCAGCAATCATAGCTCCTTTGGCCCCAATTTTATAAGTTAATTTTGGGGTCAATATTTAAGTTTTTAAAAATTTTTCATTCTTATCTTTGCATCTGATTTCCACCATAAATCAAGATTAAAATGAAAACATCAAAAATACCTATGCCACAGACTGTTAGGCTGCCTTAAAGTTTCCTCCAGCAGATCAATTATTCTCTGCCCTCAATCTCAGTTTATGGCCAAGTCTCAGCACATGACCAAAACCTAGACAATTTGTTTTTGCCAGAATTTAACTTGCTTGTCCTCTAAGCCATCTCCCCCAAAGAATCCTGGTTGTCAACTGGAAACTCATGAGCCTGGTATTTACAGTCCAAAATTCTTATTGATATAGGGCCTTCTGGACAGAATTGCCCAGTGAGTCCTGCCTGTAATTTTCTAGGGTTCTTCCAGCCTACTTCTCCAAACCCCTCCTGCAAACAAGTTCCAAAGGCTTCTGACTAAAATAGTTAGGTACCATCCCAACAGCAGCCCCACTTCTCTGGACCCAATTTTCTATATTGGTCATTATTTCCTTCCCTGGAACATATAATATCTGACATCTACAGCTTAAAGGAGGAGAGATTTAATGTGGCTTACAGTTTCAGGGGTTTCCATCTATGTGGGTTGGATCCAAGTCAAGAACATTGTGGCAGAAGGATGTGCTGTAACAGAATTGCTCAGGAAAGGCCCACAGACCACCCGTACTATCCAAAATCAAGCCTCAATGACCAACTCTGACATATGAAGAAGTATGCTTCACCAACCCCCTTTGTGACTCCTGAGCTGATGAAGTTGAGGGAATGAAGCTTAACTACTACTGTTGCCACAGGAAGAGACAGTAGCAAAATAAGTCCGTAAGATGACTATTGACAAAAACAAGGTTAAACAAAGCCTTAAAATGATGAAATATGACACTAAGGAAGTGATACAATTAAAGAATAGTTTTGATGAACAATACTCATGAATTATAAAGAACCAAGATATATCATGTAAAAGGTACAAATTTCCAATAATGAATGCTATTGCATTATATACCTAAATTGTACCAATAAACACAATAAAAACAAAGAAGGTAATAGATAGTGAGAATGAAAAGAGAACAAATGCAGCCTACTCATTTAAGAATCTAGCATGGGAGAAATATAGAGCTATAGCTAAAGGAGAGATTAATATTCATTTCTTTTTAGCATGTTTTATTTCCTCTAATTCTGCTTTTTGACATTAGTAATTTAGACTTGGAGAAAATGGACGCCAAAGTGTAATACTGCAAGCTTGTCTCGTTGTTCTGTTTGTTGTTCAAGCTATGGGACTCAGCTCAGAAAATAGAACTACTTCTCAAACCAAAGATTGCATGTATTTAAAACAGCAATGCCTGAGTGATGGAACTGTGTGCAAACATGCTTGGGGAAGAGTGGAAGATGCCTGCGGTATTTCAGGTAAAGCGACTTGCAAAAAATAAGCCCAGATGACTTCTTTTTACAAAGATATATGTAAGATTTGATAATGTCTAATACAATTCTAAGAACTAAGCTAGTTTTTGCTATAAATATCTTTATTTAATCTTAACCTTTAGTTGATCTACCTTCAATCACTGATTAGTGAATTTAGTTACAAAAGAATATTAGTTTTTAGTGGAACCTAACATAACGACATCACATTTCAGGTAAATTTCTGGCATATCTCACATGGAGAATGTTGCAATTACATGCATCCATCTCAGAATCAGATAAAAATATTTTCCAGGAAAAACATTATTTTGCTTCTATGTCAATTTGTTAATAACAAGAACACTTGTGATTATATTATGTATTTCTATATTTATAATATATTTTTTATTTTCTTGCAATATGTATACTATTTCCAGGTCTAACTTTGTTGAGAGCAAATTAAAGCTTATTTTGAATTTAAATGCATTGATTATTCCAAACATTTGAACAAAGATTCATGAGCGAGAATGTGAAGATTGAAAGATCACTAGCATTGGTTAAAAAAATTACGACTGTTTATTCAAGTAGCTGAATAAATATTGAATAAAAACATTATAATAAGACCTTACTCATTAAAGATAGACATAATAAAGTATTTATATAGTGGGCTGTTGCCCTGATAGTGTAATGATAAAATTATTTTGTAAAATACTCCAATGTGACAAATCATCTTATATTATAAATATTATAATACTATCAAAATCTGATGGACTTTGTGGAACAGAAGGAGAAATATAGAAAGCAAAATAAAGCATCCTATAGTTTATTAGGTTTCTCCATTCATTTCCTGTTCATGATGCTAACTTATCCTCACTTGATTACTTTACCTAAAATTGCCTTGGATCAAAAGTCAGAAATCTTTGGTTCTAACAAGGCCAATATGCACAGTCTTCTTCAGAGGGCTTTCTGCCCAAGGATGCGACCTTGTGAAACATAGGAAGTGGAGAAAGCCAGGCAGTTTCTCTTTCCCTCTGCCTTCAATGAAGTATATGGAGTATTTGCACTCTAAAGACAGTTGTAGCTATCTAATTCAATATTCATATTTCTATTTAGGAAAAATAATTTCAAAAGCATATTTTGCTCAAAATAACAATAATTTTAAGATGAAAACAAAAAATGCCCAAAAAACATTTCTTGATGAAACTCCTTTCTGCCTTTTATAAAGCAGCTTAAAATGTGCATCATGAATTATAATTATTTATGCAATTTAGTATAGAACTTGCAAGTCATTTACAGTAAATTGCATAATGTTTGCATAATTATTTCATGCATGGAGCTGAAATAGAAATACTCTCAAATGCACCAATGGAATGAACCAAAGTAGTTGTTTTGAGGATAATGAATAAAAGAAAATTATAGGGTAGAGAAATGTGACTTTTCAAATTAAAGCAGAAGATAAAAAATATTGTTAGTTAGAATGACTTACTCATTTCTTCAATAAAATGTACTGAGTGCTTTCTAAGGGCCAAGACCATGTCATTTCTCATAATAAATCTAATGCCACGTACATGACTTTCAAAATAATCATTGAACAAAGCCAGGCATGGTGGCACATGCCTGTAATCCCAGCACATGATAGGCTGAGGCAGGAGGATCGCTGTGAGTTCGAGACCAGCCTGGGCTACACAGTGAGTTCCAGAGCAAACTGAACTACATAGTGAGACCCTGTCTCAACCCCCCCCCAAAGAAATCATTGAACAACACACAAGATAAAATAACAAAAATAGTTCAACTGACAAAATCGCCTAAAGGGCATTCTAGTCACCTTGCACAAAGGCAGCTTACACATAGTGACATGCAAAACTTGGCATGCTGAGTAGGGACAAAGCTATTTTAAAATGCAGAAAGATCCTTATGAGAAAAATGCATTAAAAAAATCTCCTATGTGAGCAACCATCACCAACCCTTCATAACCTTATAAATACTGATATTGACACATTTAAAGCATTTTGGGGAAAAAACTAAAAAAAATATTCAAATTAACATCTGAGGCATTATATCTTTATGAAATCCAGGTGACTCCTGCGAGATAACTAACCCATCACACTGCAGCCTGAGTATCCAGTCCTTAGTGGAAAGCAATTTCGAATTTAAGCAGTGTGTTTGCACTGATGACCTCTATTGTACTGTGAACAAATTTCTTGGAATAAAATGCATCAATAAGTCAGGTAATACCTGTTGATCAAACTTGTCATTACAAAGTCAAATCCTGCTAAATCACAATCCTTTTCACATATTGCTGGGTTTAAATTTGTAATGTTTTGTTGATGTAGCTGTGTCCCTGCAGGATGTTGACATGATTTCTTTTCTCATAATACCTTTATCTGGGTTTGTTATCTGACTAATGGTGACCTTTTAAAATGAATTGGGAAGCATTTCCTTTGCTTATATTATCTGGAATGTGCACAAATAACTGGCTTGTCTCTTCCTGCAGTTATTGGTTTGACTTACCACTGAATACAACTGACTACTCTTCATTAGATGTACAAATATAAATGCAACATGCTCAGTTCACACAGGGCTGCTCTAGTTATTTCTTTTTTTATTTTTTATTTTTTTTATTAATTTTGTTGAGTTTATTGGTACATTTTAGGGATACAGTACAGTTACATTCATTGTTGGGATCATGTACCTCTACATGGCAAGTCTTGATTCTCATTTGAATGAGCTTTGGTTGTGCCTTCTGTTTGCTAGGTTTATGTTGGATCTTTGTAGCTTCCATTTTACTGAGTCTTTAGAATTGCCTTCTTTCTCCAAATGTTCATTGTCCTTTTAAACATCTCTAGGAGTAGTGATGTTTTCTCTTTCATTTCATTCAGATATTGATCATTTGAGTCCTTTCTCTTTTTCTCTAGTTTTGTCTTACTTTCTTTTCTGGGAGAATTAAGTTGTTCTTTAATTCCTAGTTTCTTAAAATGAAAGGCTGCATCACTGATATAAGATTTTCTCTTTTTTATATACAACCTTTTAATACTCTGATTTTCCTTCCTACCTCTGTCTTAGCTACATCCACAAATGTTGTGTTTCAACGTTCATTTAGTAGCTCCAAATACTTTCTACTCTTCCTCTTTGACTCATAGTTTATTTAGAAGTTTGCTTTTTTAGCTTTAATATATTTGAGACTTTCCTGTTATCTCTGTTATTGATTTGTAGTTTAATGCCAATATCATCAGAGCAGGTATTTTATAACATCTCCATTCTTAATCAAAGATCTTCCCAAATATCACTTGTGCAGCGTGCTGGGTTCCACATGATGGGGCATGCACGACGCAATTGACTAGAGGAAGAGCTAATGGTGCATGTGGAAAGCATCACAGAACCCACAGACTTACAGACTTTAGGGTGAGTTGAGTGCATGGCTGTCTTAAGTAAAGGAAATAGAACGCAGCAGAGCACACGTGGGGAACAGCACACCCTTTCGTTAGCTGGATTGTGCAATGGAGGTGTAATATGAGATGATATTAAAAAAACAGGTGTCTATGAGGAGGAAAGCTGAATTTACATATCTTTCTATGAGTTTTGACATTAAGCCTTTGACATGAGGGGGTGGGATATATTTTAAACAGAGAAATCCAGTTTCAGCTTTTAAAAGCTGTCACTGGTAGTAATATAGAAGATGGAATAAAAGGAAGAGATGGATGCAGGCCTGGTTATAAGTTAAAATCCATCAAAATAACCAGGAGGAAGGTGACACTTGCCCAAGCTAACGCACTTCTGAAACATACTAAAGGCGTATTTATGAGTTATAATCAACAGAAACCGATGACCAATTAGATACGAGGAGTAGGAAGTATATTAAGCATGAGATCTGAAGGTATTGATATACACTGAGATAACAAATTTTTAAAAGTACAGGACTGGGAAAAAAGTGATCAGTCACACTTTTATGTTTTAAATATAACATCTATTTTAGAAACATTGCATTTGAGACATACTTTGGGAAATTCATCTTAGAATATTCATTTTATATTTTTCATGCTAAAAATAAAATTTAAAACAAGTAATAAAAGAACACACCTCATCTAGCTGAAATTTGGAAGAGGGATCTTGAGATGAATAGAGGAAATTTAAACAGAGATACATATCAAATGTCTATATCTATATAATCTATATCTATATCTCTATCTATATGGAGAATAAGAATTTCCAGAAGGGATATAGAGTGAGAAAAAATACATTAAGAACAATTTTATAATCTAGTTAAAGAAATCAGAAAGTTTGTGATGAAAGAAAAATAAACTGTGATTGTACAATTTTTGAAACCAGTGAAAGCAAAGACACAGAGAAAATAATTACAAATGTGGAGACATAAAATTTTATAGGACCTGAAAACAGCATTAATTTGCTAATTAGGGGGTCAACTAGTTGCAGATCATAGTTTAGTAAAATGTAAGCATGCCGAAATGTTAGTTAAAATATATATTAATTTTGTTTCAAGACAATAAGACACTTTTATTCTCAGTAGCTATTTTTCATAATATCACTTATTCCTGGATAACTTAGCTAAACCCTGCTTCAAAAAACAAACAAACAGCAGGGGATTTAGCTCAGTGGTTCTGGTGCCTGCCTCACAAGCACAAGGACTGGAGTATGATCCTTGGTACCAAAACAAACAAACAAACAAAAAAACAAAAACACAAAACGGTGGAGATGTAGCTCAGCGCCAAAGTACTTGCCTGGGTTCAATCCTAGTACCGGGGGGTATACTCATATATGATCTCTAGAGAAAACGTATATGTGGAATTAAAGTTTCATGAGGGGGTAGTAAAATTAAGAAAACATTATCTAACAATGCTATGGAATTAACAAGATAAAATGAAAAAACGGAAACAAGTCTTTGTAGATAAGGAGGGGTGGAAGGGTTGAAGGGAGGGCAGGGGCATGGGGAAAAAGTAAGAACCAAGATGGATTATGTAAAGGTGCAAATTCTCAATGATGAATGTCCTTACATTGTATGCCTTAAATATACCAATAAAATGAACTTTTTGAAAAAGAACTTAAGATAGCAGACCCTCCTAAAATTAAAAATCCAATCCAAAAATAGGCATCTGAAATGAATATACCCTTCTCAGATGAAGTACAAATGGCAAATAAATGTATGAAAAAATACTCAACATTACTGGTGATTCGAGAAATGCAAATTTGAACAATGCTGAGATTCCATCTCACTCCAGAAAGTGGCTATCATCAAGAAATCAAACAATAACAAATGCTAACAGGGCTGTGGGGGAAGAGGAGCCCTTATCCTCTGTTGGTGGGAGTGCAGACTGGAGCAACTGATGTGGGAATCAGTGTGGAGATCCCACAAAAAACTAAAACTAGAGGTTTCATTTGACCCAGCTATTCCCCTTTTAGGTATTTTTCCAAGAGTAAGAAGGATCATGTCACACTGATCCATGCATACCCATGTTTATAGCAGCACAATTTATAATAGCTAAATGTTGGAGACAGCTCATATGCCCACCAACGGATGAATGGACAAAGAAAACGTTGTGTTCATACACAGTGGAGGACTACTCTGCCCTAAAGAAGGATAAACTTGAGTCATTTGTAGGAAAACAGATGCATCTCAAGACAATAATCTTAAGTGAAACAAATGTGACGCACACTGTTCATCTCGTGTGAGAGATTCAAAGGGTAAACAAGCAGCATAACGGAGGATAGATGAGAAGTGGAAAGAACATGTTCAAATCGGAAGCAGAAGGGAGAGGAGAATGGGAAGGGAAAGGAGGAAAAAGGGGAATAAAAGAATAGAGGGAAAAATGGAAGCAAAGCTTTAGTAAGTGTAGAGCAGAAATAGGATCTAAGAGAAGAGGTGAAAATGGGGAAAAAGAGGAATTAAGACACATTGTGAACAGGTACGGTCCCTATGATTGATGGGATCGATATGTATGACAAATACGTACTAAGAAAATAGTAAAAAGACTATTTAGGGGAGGAAATAATGAAAAACAAGTTAGAAGCATGTGAGCAAAATCACATTTCCAAGAGAAAATGGAAATTCATAAACGCGAGAAATAATATTGTAGGTATTTACCTTATGTGTGATTTTTAACAACCATCATCAAAGTTTAGTGAAAAGTCAAGAGTATATGATAAGGACAAAATATCACTGAAAGAAATTCAGCATTAGTATTATGTAGTTCCACAAGCTTTTATAAATCATCCTGCTTTGTATCTCAATTTTTAAAAGCTAGATTTATTTGTAATCGCTCACTCCCTTTGAATACTTTTTCGGTGAGTTTCGAAAGATCATGGACACTGGAATATTTCAAATGGAAAGTCCATATGCTCTATAAAAACATACAGGAGTCACCAGTGAACTTAATGTTATTCTTTGACTCTATGTATGGAAGAATCAGTGCTGTCCTCAGGTTTGGCCCCTCAGTCGACCACCGCACAGTGTTCCCATGAGAGATCTCACTCAAGGCTGACAACTAGAGTGACTGCGTCACTGCAGCCTGAGTCTGCCAGGAGTCTGAACACTGCTCTGCTACACGACAGTTTTAAGAAAACCTGTGGCAAAGAGGCGGAAGAGTACAAAGACCCTTGGTGGAAGACAGCTCTGTGCAGCGCTAAGAAAGCCTGGAAGAACCCGTTTTGTGGAACTGCAAGGGCCATGATGCTGCCGATGTAGATGGCAATCAAATTCGGAAAAATTTTGTTTGAAGACCTTTGTACACGGGACACTCAAAGGAATCGACTTCCCACCTTCAGCGAAGACTGCAGAGATGAGTTCAGTCAGGACAGCGTTTCAGGTTAGTTCATGATGAACTTCGGAGCGCTGGGTACAATCACAGAAATAAACTGTGAACATTTAATTTCTGATTTTAACTACATTATTTCTGTGACTTTTAATTCTAGATGATTAAAATAAAACACTCGGTACCATAAATATGTCGAAAAGGGATTACAAAGGAAAGAAAACCTGTCCCAAGAGTTTGGCATAATGTTAATTTCAGTCATTCATCCATTAACTCATTGAACAAATATTTGTGAAATGTGTATAATGTCCTACCTTCTATGCAGTGCAATTTAAAAATAATTAGTCCTTCGTTGAAGGGGCTTATTATTTTTAGAGGGTTTTAAAAAGTGAGCAAATAGATAAAATATGGTAAGATTGGTTGATTGATTGATATTGCTTGATTGATTGATTTTGAGCACCTACCATGTTCCAGGAAAGGTGTTAAGCCCTGGAATAAAGGAGTAAAAGAAACAGCCCAAATCACTGCTCTCTAGTACCATTCATTCCAACCTGAGGAGTTTGCATCAGTTTTCCTTGGCGAAATAGACAAAAGTTTTTGTGCAGAAAGTATATTTAGGTAGGCCTTCAGGAAAAAAATCTACAAAAGGGACACTGGATTAGACAGAAAGAGAATTGGAGAATGTAGTGGGCCCTCAAGTTAGGACCAGCCTGGCATGCAAACGACTTGGGTTATTAATGGAGGATTCATCTGCCTCTTGGTATGTATAGTGTGCACACAGGTAAACATCCTGATCACAGCTGTAGTGACTTACAACCAGCCCTCAAGAACTTATAAAGTTTCTAAGTCAAGGGTCCACTGTAGTCTGTACTGAGAATTTAGCAGTTTAGTCCACACTACTATTTCGACCTGGATGGCCTTTCAGGTTTACCTCCTATGGGGTAAGGGAGCTGGAGCATTCAACCCTTGTATGGAGCAGTAGTGGATATGAGCTGCTCCTGGGAAAGTTTGTAACCTGTTCCCTAAATCACAAACAGGGATTTTTTAAAAAGAATATTTTATTATGAAAAAGAAAATATTTAGGGTCAATATAATGAGTTACCCTTATGACACAAAGAAGTGTTTCATAATTTTTAATTTCTTGCCTTATGTAGAAGAAATATTTGTAGACCTATTAATGTAAATGGATTCAACTACGTAAAGCCCCGGGGAATCAGCATTTCAGCAAGATCTGAGCCATCAAAATCTCATGGGAGAATTCTTCCATGTAGGTGTACTTTGTTGGCAAAATTAGCTCAATTGTGTCTAAAACTCAATTACAAATATGTCATTATATTTTAATAAAGCACAGATAATTCTGCTTAAACATTAAAGAGCAACAATAGAAGAAAGTAAAAAATAATGTACTATATCTTAAAATTCTTTTCATCACTGTGAAACAAAATAACACGTTTGAATGGAACTGTTACAAAGTGCAATGTATTTCTAAATTCACTCATTTTTCTACTTTTTAAAAAAATTAATACATATTTACAGTACCTGGTGAAGACATTCATCATAGGAGATTTGTACTTATATATAACACATCTCAGTTCAGTTTTTACCCATTTCCCCTCCCTTCCCTCCAACCCTTGCCCTGTGTACAAAAGCTCCACTTCCATTTTTTCCTTCAGTTATTTTATTTCCCTTTCAATCCTTTCCTTTCCTTTCCCTTTCCTTATATAACACATCTCAGTTCAGTTTTTACCCATTTCCCCTCCCTTCCCTCCAACCCTTGCCCTGTTTACAAAAGCTCCATTTCCATTTTTTCCTTCAGTTATTTCCCTTTCAATCCTTTCCCTTCCTTTCCCTTTCCCCCTCCCCCATCTTTCATTTCCCCTCCCATTTGAGCAAGTTCTTCCTACTTCCTAATATCGAGCCTCCATTTTGTACCTTAGTTATATTTTGGCTTTCTCACACAGGAGAAGCAACACAATATTTGAACTACTCTGTTTGATTTATTTTGCTAGGATTATGGTCTCTAGGTGCATTCATTTACCTAAAAATGTCTTGAGTTCATCTTTATCATGGCACAGTACTCCACGGTACATAAAGACCACATTTTCTTTATCCATTCTTCTGTTGATGGGTGTATGGGCTGTTTCCAAGTTTGGTTATTATAAATTGAACTACTGTAAATGTGGGTATGCATGTATTATTGTGGTATGTTGACTAACTCTTTCTGGAAGCTACCTAGAAGGAGACTATTTGCATCTAAAGAAACGTCTAATTTTACTTTTTTGAGAAATCTCCATACTGATTCCCCCTGTGGTTGTACCAATTTATACTCTCACCAGTTTATAATTTACAGTCTTACTAATTTATACTCCTCCTCCTTCACCAGCATTTGTTATTGGTTGATTTCTTACTAACAGCTGTTCTTCCTGGAATTTGATGGAATCTCACTGTTGTTTTAATTTATATTTCTTGGAGGGCCAGTGATGTTGAGCACTTTTAAAATGTATTTATTAGCCATTTGTACTTCCTCTAAGAAGTCTCTGTTCATTTCAGATGCTCATTTTTGTACTGGGTCTTTAAATGGGGGGGTCTGACATATTTTTCCCATTCTCAAGGTTGTTTCATCACTCTTGATGGTTTTCTTTGTTTTGTGGAAGCTTTTTAATATAATGTGATCCAATTTGTTAATTCTTTGTAATATTTCCTGTGCAATAGGTGCTTTCTTCATAAAGTCTTTGTCTACACCTGTGTTTTCAAGAGTTTTATCTATTCTATTTTCTAGCAAACTGAACATTTCTATTTTAATATTTGGATCTTTGGTCATTTTTAATTTTAGTTTAGTGCATGGTGAGCGATATGGGTCTAGGTTTAATCTTCAGCATGTGCAAAGCTAATTTTCCTAATACCATTTGTGAAAGAGGCCATTTTTTCCTCCAGCAGGTGTTTGGCCCCTTTGTCAAAGATAAGGTAGCCAAGTATCCTCGGAGTTATTTCTGTATTATTGGTTCTGTTCCATTGGTTCTCATTCTGTTCCATTTGTTCTCCATTGGCTTCCTTCCTTCCTTCCTTCCTTCCTTCCTTCCTTCCTTCCTTCCTTCCTTTCTTTCTTTCTTTCTTTCTTTCTTTCTTTCTTTCTTTCTTTCTTTCTTTCTGCAATACCATGGTCTTTTTATCATTATATCTTTGTAGTATAACTTGCACTCTGGGATTGTGATGTCCCCTGCTTTGCCTTATTTCCCAGAATTGCTTTTGCTATTCTAGCTCTCCTCTGGTTCCATATAAATTTTAGGATTATTTTCTCTAGGTCTGTGAAGAATGCAAATTGTATTTTAATTAGGATTTTATGAAATCTGCATAACAGTTTTAGAAGTATGGCCATTTTCACTATATTGTTGTTTATCTTTCCATTTTCTTATATCCCCTTTGATCTCCTTTTTCAAAGTACTATAGTTTTCAATATAGAAGGGTCTAACTTACTTGGTTAATTCCTAAGTGTTTCATTGTTCTTGATGCTAGATAGTATGAGCAAGGAAATTATAAAGGTCAGAACAGAAATTAATGCAATTGAGACTAAAAAATCAATACAAAGAATCAATGAGCCAAAGAATTGGTTCTTTGAAAAATTAAATAAAATAGACAAACCCTTAGCCAAACTTATTAAAATTAGGAAAGCAAGGGCTAAAATTCATGCTATTAGAAATGAAAAGAAGCCAGGTGTGGTGGCTCACACCTGTAATCCCAGCACTCAGGAGGCTGAGGCAGGAGGATCTCTATGAGTTCGAGAGCAGCCTGGGCTACATAGTGAGTTCCAGGTCAATCTCAACTACATAGTGAGACCCTGTCTTAAAAAAAAAAAAAATAATAATCCCCGGGATTCTAGAGAATATATACTCTTTAAAAAAAGTAAAATCCAGAAAATAATAGATTTATAGACATATGTGAAATGCCAAAGCTGAAGCATGAAGATATAAAAGTTCTGAATAATACAACATCAGTCCATGAATTGAGAGGTGATAAAAAGTACCAACTAATAAAAGCCCATATCCTGATGGATTCTCTGCTGAATTTTACAGGAACGTTAGAGATGATCTAATGGCCACTACTCCTCAAACTCTTTAATGAAATCAAAAGGGAAGCAATAATCCCAAAGTCATTCCTGGAAGCAAATATTACCCTGATACCAAAACCAGAAAAGGACCCAACCAATAAAGAGAACTACAGGCCGATGATCTCTTTAAATGAACATAGAGGCAAAAATCCTCAATAAAATACTGGCAAATGGAATGCAGCAATCATCAAAAAGACTATACATCTTGACCAAGTAGGATTTATGTCAGGGATGCAGAGATGGTTCAACATGCATAAATCAATAAGTACCATACACTGCATTAACAGAACCCAGGACAAAAACCACATGATCATCTCAGTGGATGCAAAGCATTTGACAAAGTCAAATCCACTCATGACAAAACCCTAAAGAAAATTGGAACAGATGGCTTTTATCTCAATCTGATTAAAGCCATCTATGACAAACCAACAGCTAACACTATACTAAATGTCCAAAAAGTGAAACCTTTCACTCTAAAATCAAGAGCAAGGCAAGGATGCTCACTATGAACACTCCTATTCAATATATTCTGGAAATATTAGGCAGAGCAATTAGACAGAAGAATGAAATTTATAAAAATAAGGATAGGACAGGAAGAAGTTAAATTATCATTCTTTGCTGATGACATGATACTCTCTATAGAAGACCCCCAAATTCCACAATAGGCTCCTAGAATTAATAACCTAGCATTAATAACTAAATTTGGTAGTGTGGCAGGATACAAAGCCAACACTCAAAAATCAATAATGTTCCTGTATACCAAAAACAATCTCACAAGACAGAAATTAGCAAACCAAGATCTTAACATCACCCCATTCCCATAGGGACAACAGAAAACTGACTGGAGAAATACCTTTAGAATATGTGTACTTTAAGTAGCAATGAGTGTTGAGAAGAAAAGTAAAACACACAAGAGAAGAAAAAGTCTGGATGGATGATTTATAATTGCACTAAAATAGCCGGAAATGTACTCTGAAGAAATTAACATTTTAGTAAAACTGTAAAAAGACAAGAATGAGCCAGATGGATATCTGGGTTACTTTAGGCGCAAGAAACAGCGACTTTGAAGTCCTGAGCTGTGAATCTATCTGGAGGTCAGCAAACACTGCGACTGCATCAGAGATGAGAGAGCAAGCGAGAGCGGTGTAGGAAGGGCAGTCTGAATGTGGCAGAGGTCAAGATCACGCAGTGCTTTGAAGGCTATTTCAAAACCTTGGCTCTTACTTTTCAATGATATAGTGAGATCCCCTGATAGACTTCAGCCTGGAGAGAGTCAGGTCTGGGTTTCATCTTTGCTGAGAAAATGCTGGCTTTTGTGCTGAAAATCAACAGAGAGAAGCAAAGGCCTGGGATAGAAGCTCAGTTTGGAGGCTTCTGAAGTGACAGCAGAAATATGTTGGAGGGGACCAGTGTTCAGGCTCTTGATACATTCCAAAATGAGTGGGTGATATGAGGCGGTGAGAAAAAGAGTCCAACTCATCTTCAGCATTTAAGTACTGTTCAAAATGCCCTTGTGTATAGACTTTCCCCAAAGTGTGTGTGTGTGTGTGTGTGTGTGTGTGCATGCCTTCAATTATATAGGACACATATATATGAATACCATATGAAATTGGCCTTGCAGGAAATGGACTGTAATATATAATCATAGCATAAAGAATAACATACCATCAGAAATGAAATTTATTTTCTCACACCAAAAGTAACTGCTTTGTGGTTTGGGAAATGATTTCTCGTATGATAAGTTAATTACTTGACTCAGGCTACTGTAACAATATAGCATGGGCTGCGTGATTTAAAAAAACAGGATTTTATTTTCTCACAGCTCTGGAGGTTGGAAGTACCTAGTCAGGGTCAAGTAGGGTGTGCTTCTGAGGAGGACTTCTCTCTTCCTGGCATGTAAATAAACAGTCTTGATCCACCCTCACATAACCTGCCTTTGGTGTGTGCTGGGAGAGCCGTGAGGGAGGAAGAGAGCAGATGCTCTCTGGTGTGTGCCTTATAGGGAGATTAAATCTATCCGACGGAGTCCCAGTCTTATGACCCCATTTAATCTTATTTACTTCCTTTGAGGCATCCTCACCAAGCGCAGTGACATTGGAGGTAAGGGATTCAGCATATGAATTTGGATGTGGGGTATTTTCTTGACTGCTTTAGTCGGTGGCACAGCCTTAATAATAAGTCTCCATGCAGAGTATTAATGCACAATAGAGCGTCTAGCCTGGAATTCCTATTTCCTCAGAAAGCTGTGTGACTCACTGAGATCTGCTTATTGGTATTTTATTTCATTTGGGATAGTAACACAGACATAAGAACATCAGCTCTTCTTTGGAGAGGCAGGAGGGTGAACTCAAGAAGACGCTCTTGGGTGGAGATTTAATCAAGAGAAAAATGAAAAACAGCAGTAAGAACATCTGGGACCATACAAGAAGTCTGAAAAGGTTGTGATGCACTTGAGGATGGGATGAATTTCCCTGCGATTGTACCGTCAAACGCGAGCAGAGGGCTGGCAAGTGGCTATACAGACAGACAGCTCATGTAGGGCCAAACCGAGTAATGACAGCGCATTTACACCATTACACAAGTTAACATATTAATAGCCAATGACAAAAATATCATTTTTTGTTTTAAAATGAAATTCTGGTCATACTATCCCTCTACCACATTGCACATACACATACCATTTGTGCTCTTTATATTTCATTTGGGGTTCATTAATGTGTCTTCCCAACCAGGCTATGAAATGCTCAGTGGTGGAAGTTGCAGATTGGCATCATTCATACCTCACTTGGTATACTGTTCTCTGAAGGAAGAATTTTAGAATGATGAGGCCACTGAGTTCACTTCTCTCTAGGAGATTTTCCAGTTCCCTATTCATAATTCCTAAAAACTCTTGGAAAATAAAATACTGTGAGGTGAAAATAGTCTTTAAATTGCATTTCTATCCAGTTAAGACTATAGGAGTATGGGTCTTTTCTTTTTTCATTTCAGACAATAACCTTCTCTTCCTTTTGTCCAAAACAGTTTTTGTTTACTTCAGTGCACATGGTCTAGTCATTAGCATTTGTTTATAATCTTCAAGTAACTGAATCCTCAAAGCAGAACTTTAACTCTCTTGAATGATATTACAGAAGTTTCTTTATCTTCATCTTTACCTCACTTTTTTTTTTTTTTGGTACCAGGGATTGAACTCAGGACCTTGTGCTTCTGAGGCAGGTGGCGGAACCTCTGAGCTAAATTCCCGGCCCCCTACCTCACTAATCTTTAACATCAAGGGTTAAATAATTGTTACATGAGCTTGTTTGTGTTTTTGCTTGAGTATTCATAAATCCTAGGAATTTTAGAAAATCATTCGATAATGAACAGTTTCTTTGTTTTCTTTCTAGATAACATCAAAGAGGATAATAAATTAAAATGGAACCTAACTACTCCTTCCCACCATGGTAATTTTATTTATTATTTTGGTATGCATTAAAAAAAACTAGACAATACAATTTAAATGTAGTTACTGGGCTCCTTACAAATACACCAACAAAATAGATTGCATGGTTTAATAGTTCCAATATTACAAAATGCAACCAAACGTTTACATTTCTTTCACTGATCAGGTATAAAGGCAACTGCTTTGGGCCCCTATCATCTAGTCATGGATGCGCTGAGAAACACTGTACACTTGAAACCCAATTCTGGATCTTGATTAATCTTCATGGCTACTTTGATCATAGAATTTAAATTATTCAGAGACACATGTGAATACATGTGGCGGTGGCAGTGTGTTCGCGTAGCTGTATCTGCGTGGCTGGACTTTCCAAAACGTGGAGATCTCTACACGCTAAATGACTATGTGAAGTCTTTTTTAAAGATGTCTACTGCCCCCCAAAGCAATGTGCAGTGCAAGCGATTTCCGAACACTTACCATTCACATTTGAGAAACGGACTGGGCCCTTGACTTTTCCTCACAGCTCAGGCTTGGTTCATTCCCTGCCCATCCCTCCAGATCAAGTGTGAATCCAACATGGAGGAAAGACCATTCAAATAGCCTGCTGCTCAGGCGTCAGTAAATTCGTGCCTACACTAAGACCGCGATGTTTACCCAAAACAGCATTTCGATGCCTCGCTGCGGTTCTTTCCCAGTTTCCCACAGTGTCTTACAGATTCTGTATGTACAGCTTTGTGGCTATTGTTGCTTTCAGGACTCGAAGGGATTCCGTCCTGTTTGGAAGTGACCAAGGCATGCGTAGGGGATGTGGCCTGTAACACGCTCTTGGCTCCTTACCTCAAAGCATGCTCAGCAAATGGAGACCTGTGTGATCTGAAACACTGCCAAACGGCCACACGGTACTTCTATCAAAATACGCCTCTTAATGTTGCCCAGATGTTGGCACTCTGTGACTGTGCTCAAGCTGATGTACCTTGTCAGCAGTCCAGAGAGGCTCTTCACAGCAAGCCGTGTGCCGTGAATGTAGATCCATCCCCCACTTGCCTCGATGTACTTCACAGCTGCCGCAGTGATGAATTCTGCAGGTGAGTCACAGCACGCATACCTTACTCTCTCATTTCAGCACCTTATTGGTTACCGTGCAGTCCTCACGCTGGATCTGGTTACATTAGCTGAAGTTCCCACCATCATCCCGTGTGATATAAGCCCGGACCATTAATATGCTGCCATCTGTGCTACGTGCCTAGCATTGTCTTTTGAAATTTACGTGCAGAGTAGGTTTTGAGAATGAAGCATGTAAACATGCCACGGTTTGGTAGCCATGAAGGAGCACCACCGAAATCATGCACTCCTTGCGCACTAGCGAATGAGTTAACAGTCCAGGCTTGTACTTCACCTTCCGTGTTTATTTCTCGGTGTGGTTATGTAAGGCTGTACCCATCCCAGACGTTTCATAAGCTGACTCTTCAAGCTTCAAAATAAATCTTTCCTGTCGCAGGCTGGAGATCCTGAAGGAGAAGGCCGCTTGAGCACATTTTGGACATGCCCAGCATTCGTGTGTGCACGATGTTAGAAATGCGCCTCTTCTGCTTGTCTCCATGGCAACCTGGATTATTATGTTAGTCATGTTATTTCCACTCGAAAATATGCTTATGAAGCATCTATTACCACTCTAGACTTTAGTGAACAAGAGACAAAAATGCCTGTCCTGTGCATTTTACACCATAGTGAGAGAAGACAAATATTTAACAAATAAGAAAAATACGTATCATGACAAGGCAATGAGAGAAAGAGCAAGAGGAAGAGTATTGCGCAGAACCTGAAAGAGATGCAGTGTAATTCAGTGGTCCCAGTCTGCAGCACGCGAGAGAAACAACAAGCAAACCGACCAGCCAGTGCTAGGAAGGAAATGCGTGTGATGTGTTAAAACAAAACAAAAGAAAAGAGTACAGAGTGTGCAGGGGGTGGGGGAAAAGAGATGAGGCAGAGATCAAACTGGGTGAGGTGAGGCAGGTCTAGATCACCAGGGCCTCATGAGACAACAGAAGATTTTCAGCTTTTACTCCAAGTAAAATGGAGAGGTAATACACAGCCTTTGACATGATCTATTATGCAACAACACACACACCTTACTCTCTTATTTCGGCACCTTTGGGGGGTCTGAGCAGAGTTATGGATGATATGGCACACTTATTCAAACTCAGATGCAGGCCACTACCGGAGACTAAACTGTCTCTAAACAAGGAACTATCAATTAGTCAATTATCAACTATCAATTTAGTCCGGTACTCTTTGGCTCTTTCTTTTCCTTGCTGGAAACTTTATTAACATATCTTTTTTTGTTGTTGCTATTTTGGGGTGATTTTATTTATTTATTTATTTTGGTTGATTGATTAGTGATTGAACCCCGGGCCTTCACGCTGAGCTACAGCCCCAGCTTTTTCTTTTTTACTTTAAGGCGCTCATTAAGTCACTAAATTGCCCAGCCTCAGCTTGAATCTTTGACCTCCCAGAGGCCTGGGATAACAGACATATGCCACCACAGCCATCTTGAACTATCTTGTTTCTTTTGTTTTGGGCTTGAGATGGAGTCTGGCTATGCTGCCCAGGCTGGCCTCAAACTCTTGAGCTCAAGTGATCCTCCTGCCTCAGCCTCCCAAGTTTTATTAACCTATCTTAAAAATATATTCAAGATGAATTTTTCTTTCTAACGGTCAGAAATACAGTTGTTGGTCCCTTTGTCCAATAGAAATACGATACAGGAAAGAACAAGAGTATTAATTAACTGAGTCAAAAGCAATCAACGTTAAATTTTACAATTTTGGATTCATATTCTGCTTTTTTTTTCAGTAATTTTTCACTCTGTTTTCCAAGTGCCTTCTTTTAGGGACTGTTTTACTTATGCAGCGGTGCCCTGGTTCACAAACTCAACTCGTTCTACCATCCTATAAAGACAGTCACGGTCATGTTCATCATTCAATGCAGAGTTCAGAAGCAAAAACAAAATCTTGCCCAGCATTTTTGTTTGGGAACCAATTTGTTAGATTCCACTGTTTTCCTCACATTACAAAGAGACTATTAATACCGATGTATCTATCTACCCGGCATCAATCTCTCATTTATTTTTTTCTATCAATAAAACCAAATAGTACTTTAACCAGAGTCAAGGGGGCAGCATTTTTAGAACACAATGCCTGTAAAATTACCACCTGTTTCCACAGATGGCTGCTGGCTTTGTCAGATTCCGGGGCTCACTACCCTGAGGCATTTGCTCACACCTCTCAGGACACTGTCTCTGATCTTCCGTATCAAATGATACATCTTAGTGACAAAGGCTAGCATGTGCTCCCAGCCTCCTACATTCTGGAGCTCACGGCCTCTCCTGGGGATCCACACCCCCAATGGCCTGGTGCAGAGTAGGTGATTTCCCTCAACAGGGACCCTCAAGTTGAAGGACCTCTTCAAAGGATTTGGGGCAGAATGACATCAGCACTCCAAAGATACCCTATCCTTTCCTTTGTTTTTGAAAACATTTTCTTTTAATGTACATATGAAAATATCTTCTTATATGATTGTTGTCTTTCTTACTATACTTCAGAGAATGAGTGTGTGTCTTCAATTTCCT
The DNA here is from genome assembly GCF_012274545.1 of Fukomys damarensis. NCBI lineage: Eukaryota > Metazoa > Chordata > Mammalia > Rodentia > Bathyergidae > Fukomys > Fukomys damarensis. The sequence continues at coordinate 67,073,253 of NW_022900926.1, read as the reverse complement.
TTCAGCATGTGCAAATTGTCCCTTAGTGAATACTTTATAGAGGTGAGGGAAATATTATACAATATTAATACTCAATATAAAGAGACAAATCATCTCATTATCCTAAGAAAATTTTGCCTCGGGTAAAGTATGTATAAAGTATTAAAGTATTTATATTAAATTATTGTTAATGTAATTCAGGTTTTTAAAAAGGCTCCAAATAGAAAAACTTTCATCTCTCCGTTTACACACACACACACACACACACACACACACACACACAAATCTTGTAGCTGGCAAAGCAGAGAGCTGGACTTGGATGTTTTTGAAAATATCAAAGGAGACCACATAAAGATCATTTCTAATTAAATTAATTTTTTTCATACAGGTATCCTTTGGGAGATGAGAGTATATTTTGTCAGTTATAAAATTTTAGGAATTTGTAGAATATTATAAAACATATTTTCATATGTACAACCCTCAAACATATGAAAAAGTGTTTAGGAAATACTCTACATTTTTAAAAGCAAATGTTTATACTATACTTATTTAATGCAAGTGGCATATGCACTTACAAATTATGTTTCTCTACATTAAGTCACAAAGGCTAGTATAGTTTATTTCATGAGCAGAAGTTACACAAACCACATTTTAAACTGTTTATAATGTAGCTAGAAATTAATAGCAAAAATATTGGCAAAATATTCCATTTCTTTTCAGAGATTAGTCTTTTAAACAATAATATGAAAAAATAAGAATAGTGAAAATACTATCATCAAAACTGTTCAAACCAAATTACGAAGTTTAATTTCAAATGTTTTAGGTATCTGGTCTACCATAGTATTTTTTTGTTTTTGTTTTTGTTTTTTGGTACTGAGGATCAAACTCTCATCCTTGTGCTTGTGAGGCAGGTGGCAGAACCACTGAGCTAAATCCCTGGCCCCTAGTATAGTATTTTTAATTTAATATACTTTAATCCATTTTATTCATAAAATTTCACTATTTGTTTTCCAAATGAAATAATTTCTGTAAACAGGTAAATTATAAGACTTAAATTTAGCAAAACAAGTTTAAAAAAGAACAAATTGCATGGAGGTTTGGGCTTATTTTCTATCCTTTTCCTAGATGACAATATTTTCAAAGCTTATGTATCTTTGACACCTTACTTTAAATGACTTATTATGAATTTCATACACATAATTAGTTTTCTGCATTATATTAAAAATCTTATCCTTTGAGGTAAGTCAAACATAAGGTTATTGAGAACATTGTAGCTTTTGGGTATTTTTAGAAGAATAACTGTGTGGACAAACAAACTAATGTGTGTCATGTATCAGCTCTCACCCCCACATGATGGTGACACAGCCACAAAAAGAAAGAGGCAACTGTAGGTAATAAATATCAGTAGTTCCACTGAGAAGAATATCGTTGCACATTATACAGACTTTTATTCAGAGCTATTCCAGCGAGAATCAAATACATAGTCAGAAAAATTATGGTGGACGCAGTTCCAATGGATCAGCTTGGCCATAAAATGAACCTGTAACCTCTTGCTTTACATTAGCTCTTGCTGTTGGAGAATCTTAAAACATTTTGTGATTCTAATTAGTCTTCTTAGAGATGTAGAAAAATATCACAACACCTCTGTATCTGTAGGAAAACTGGCTGGGAAGTTCAAGGGCTTATTTGAAATCACTTGGTGTGAGACCGTGGCCAAATTCCATCCACAGAGCCACATTAGGCTTAAAAAATCTTGCTCCTAAATCTCTCAAGTAGTTCATACTGCAAATCATCACCCCTTGAAATAAAGGTAGTAATGAGGGAAAATGCATCCGGGGAATCCTCCACTTAGCTTCTGTCTTTCATCACAAAGCACAATAATTCACAAGCTTCCTCTACTGTTTCTTCCACAAACCCTACTGGGAGGTTTGAATGTCTAACATGAGTGTTCAACTACACCTTTGCATCCAGAGTATTTTGTTTTCTCTAAGTGTCTCATTAGGTGAGGGAGCATGATCTATGAATGTGAAACAACACTATTCAAAAGCTAATTCCATTGCTCATTTCTTTACTCTATTTCTAGGAGGCGATATAGGACATTTCAGTCCAAATGCTGGCCCCATGTGACTGAAAAGTGTCATGAAGATGAGACCTGCATCAGCATGTTAAGCAAACAGGATGTCATCTGCTCAGGAGATGAGAACTGCATTGCTGCTTACCTTGGTATTCTTGGGACTGTCCTGCAAGGCCAATGCACCTGTAGGGCCATTACACAAGGTGAAGAATCTTTGTGCAAGATTTTCCAGCAAATGCTCCATAGAAAATCATGTTTCAGTAAGTTCTTCAAATAAAATCTATCATCTGTGTACCTCTATCTGTCCATCCCTCCATCCACCATGTATAGTCCAGCAAAATGTATCACAAAAGACATTTTGCAGTTGCTGTTCTGTTTTAAAATCTGTTTTCTGATTGTGTTCTGAGTGCTTGCTATTTTACTTGTGTATCAGGAAATGGTACATTATAAATTTTATATGGTAGGTCACTATAGTTATAATTTATCGAGTTCAATATCAACAACAGAAAAGATTTAACCTATCAGATAATTGAATATATCAGATATGCACTGAAAAGAATCAAACCACTCCAAAACAAGAAACCTGTATTTGATCTCCATTCTGTACACCAGGCTTGGCTCACCTGGTGGCTTCTTCTGAGCTTTGTCTAGGGTTTCTCACATAGCTAATGTAATCTGGTGGCTCTTCTGAAGCTGAATGGTCCAAGATAGTGTTTAGTAAGCATCACTGGCTGGCATGGCATGGTTCTCCTCCAGGTGTCCTCTTCAGAAGCACAATCTAGGACTCTCACATGTTGCAGCAGAATTACCAGTGGCTAAGACCTAATGTGCAGGTATTTGTCAATCTGACAGCTGTCTCATTGTGACTATTCCATTAAACAAAACAAGTCACATGGCTGACCTCAGTGCCACTGGAGAAAGGGACTACATGAGGATGCACTTATTCAAGGCAAGATTCATCTGGGGTCACTAATGTAGCAGTCTACTGCCTAGCACCATCCCAACCCATGTAAAACATACTTATCTTTGTGTTTATCTTTTTCTCCCCTTGGTCTTTTACATCTCCTCTTGCTACTCAGCCTCTAATGATGACACAAAAAACATGGGATTTTTAAAAAAATTATTCTTCAGTCTAATTTAGAGGTAAGAAAATTGAGGTTTATAAATTTAAATAAATTGTCCAGATGCTGAAAGTGAGCACATGAAGAGTGGGATTTTCTATGCAATTTAAGGATATGATCAGGTACTAAATCAAACTGCTGCATTATCCATCTTTAAAGTTAATCCATGCAAATACTCACTTCCTAATACCTCCCTAGGCCTCTGGGCCCCTAGTTGTAGTAAAAATCTGCAGGCACTGTTTTCAGGGGGAAATAATGGATAGTTAATATCTTGTAACAAATCAAGTCTTTATATTTATGAAAAATTTTGGACAGATACAGACATAGGCATATAGCTACACATTCCTATCTTTCCATATACAGACATATATATGTCTATACTTATATACAGATACATAATTTTTAATGTTTTTCTACTTTCCTTTACAGATACTTAGGTAATACACATTAGTCAATTTGGTTGAAAGTATGATTTATTAAACAATAGGTTGTAGCTATACTACTCAGAGAGTGTAGTTTGAACAGTGTTCTCTGTGGAATATCTACAATTTCTATAAAGCATGCTATAGACATATTTCAACTGAAATCATGATGCAAAGAGAATTGCATTGTAATTATTAAGTTATATATTCTAAATAATCTTTTCTAATTAACATTGATTCTGTTTAAACTAAAAGTATTTGTGGTGAACTGCTCATAATATCACAGTTTTAAACATCAAATGGCCAAACAAATTAAACCAACAGTAATATATGTTTTTACATGACAATGGTTATTTATGAGTGGGTATATTAAATAGCATGAATAAAAATATATAAATTCTATAGTACATAGTAGCTTAATTTGTTGGGCATAAATTCCCTAAAACTGTCACTCATTGTAATTCAAAACATGTTTTCCTCCATGTATTTGTCATTATTTTATTTGTTTTTCATGTCTGGCTACTATGACCTTAATTAAGCGAAAAGGATTAGAAGATTTAGAATCCATAAACATTAAAGTACTATATTAACGTTTTAGTAAATTGAAAAATTCAAGACTATTTCACCTTTGTTCACTCAACTTCTTTGACTAAACTTTAGGAAATTTTATGCTTAGATATTACTTGTTGAAGCTATGTAAATTTTAAGTAACAGGGTTATAGAATTACACGGTCCTTAAGGGCCTTGGTAAAATTTCTTGGTATTTGAATTAATAGCAGAAGCCTTGAATGAAAATCCATGCCCTAGACATGGCTAGTTATAATACAATTTACCCTTGGTCTCAAATACACAGAAGTAATCACAAAGAAATTTTTTGAAAGGAGTGTTTCTGACCATTGTCTGGACTTCTCACATCAGCCCGGCATTCTTTTCCATTTTCAAGAACTGTTACAGTATATTTCCAATACTCACACTTTGCTGAAAATCAACAGAGCAAAGTAGCACTAAATGGGAAGTTTGGAAACTTTTTTCAGTTTGTCCCATCTGTTTAGCTTAGAAGTGGTATTTCTCAAAATCTTTTGACCTCAGGACACAGTCAAAAATACATTCTACTTTAACTTTTCATTAGCAGTGGATGCTTCTTTAGAAATCATTTTTTCTTTTTTCTTTTCAGTGGATTACCCACTGAATGCCTTTTACGGTTCACAAATGGGTCATTACATGAATTTTGAAAACCACTCACTTGTACCATCTGTATCCTTTTCAATCTCATAATAATTATAAGTGATTAAAGGAGCAACTAGCACTTGAATGCTTACGTGTTGTCCTGTTCTCTCATTTAATCTGAATAACTCTATGCTCTCATACTATTGTTTCCTCATCTTTATACCTGAGGAAGTTGGGCGATAGAATGGCTTTCCCAGGGCTCTGTGCTTGGGTGCAGGACATCATGTGCCTGTCAGGCTTTCTTTTACTTGGAGTCCATGACACTCCTTGGCTTGTGAAATTATAAGCCAAATGAGCTTGTGTTACATCTTTCCAGAGCCCTGTCCATCAGAGGTTCAGAACTAAGCTCTGGATACACAGAACTTCATCCCCTCTGTGAGAAGAACTGGCTTTAAGCAGAGCAGTTTGCTCAGGAGGAGCAGTGTGTGGCCACTAATCTTGATTTTCTGGCCCATCATCTCCACATTCACAACAGTGTTGCTTATCTGTTATACTAGGTAGTAGTAAGCAAACAAGATGATAGAGAGATAAAACCATGGAAGAGTGTGGGGGATCATTTTATTAATATGCCCAAAGCAGGCTGTGAGCAGTGCAGACTGTAAAAAGTTAACCCCACAATTGGCGTGTTTGGAGAAGTGTGTCTGGCCAAAGCCTATGTACATGCCGAAGGCAGAGGGACTCTTAAGTGACTCTTTCTGTTCCCACCATAAAAACCTTTTTAACTAGAAAGACAAGGCTATTTGTTGATTACAACCCTGCATTTTGTCTGTTCTGTGCCTTTCCGTAACATATCCATAGCTCATACTCCCTTCACGTAGCCCCTTTACCTCATTCTAACTATGATGTCACCAATAAATATCAATGGTTCTGGGTGTTCAGGGCCTTTGCTTGTTCAGCCTTGCTGCACGAGCATTGGTCATCCTGGCTCCCCATTTCTCTCTCTCTGTCTCTCTCTAATTCTGCCTTTGAGTTTTTGTTTTAACCCTGTGGTATAGCACTGATCAGGAGATCAGAAAGGCTGCAGGGCCTTTAATAAAAGAGAGAGAAAGTGGCTAGGAAAGAAAGGTTCACAGAAATGGAAAGGATTATGCTGTTGGAAGTTTGACTGGACTTGCATTAGAGCTGTACAACAATTTTGGAAGTATGGCAATTTTCACTATATCAGTTCTTCCAACCCTAAAACAAGTGATATCTTTGTATTTTCTGGTATCCCTTTATTTTAGAGAAGTATAGATTTCAATATAGAGGTCTTCTCCTTCCTTTGTTAGATTGATTCCTAGGTATTTCATTTTTGGATGCTATTGTGAAAGGGGTTGTTTCCCTAATTCTTCTCTCAGTGAGTTTGTTATTTGTGTACAGGAAGGCTATTGATTTTTGAGTGTTGACTTGCATCCAGCTATGCTACTGAATTTGGTTTTTAAATCTTGCAGTCTTTTGGTGGAGATTTTGGGGTCTTCTATGTAGAGTATCATGTCATCTGCAAATAATAAGATCCATTGTTGTGTTTCTCTTTTGCATCAGTTTAGTGGAGAAAGTGTACCTCAACTTGCCAGAACATCTGCTCTTTGCTTTACTCAAAGCTGTCCTTTTCTTACCTAAGCAATAATGACCAAAAATAGGCATGGAGACAATACCAGTTCACATCCAAAGACTTGGTTTTCTCTGTTTGGGGAATTTTTATGAAGAGGAATATGTATTCCTCATTGCTCCTCAGGGTATGAAAAGCATAGCAATTCAAACATAATGTAAGCTTAAACAAATGAAAAGGCCACAGAAATAAAAATGTAGACTTCTTGCAATCCTATTCTTGATATGGCTAACGTTAAAGCAATTGCCATATATTCTTTTGAAATTTTTCTTTACTTGCAGTACATAAATAACTTGAATAATTTGTATATGCTGAAGTATATGCCTCCTTCGCCCTGATGCATTACACACACACTTTGATGTAATGAAACTAGACATATTATTTTACAGCTTACTTTTAAAATTCAAAATTAAATGGTGAACCCATTTCCAAATTTGCAGATTTATTGGCTTCCTTAAAAATGCTGCATAATATCCTCTCGCAGTAGTGGCGAATCTATGGCACACGTGCTATTTGTTTTTCTATTCAGACCAAAGATTTGTTTTCTAAACTAGTTTTAATTTCTGTGTTGGCGCTTGGCAGTGAATAACTGGGTTTTGAATTGCAGTTGGGAATTTCTCTCTGAAGTTTACCCATCGCTGTCATGTAGTATCGCCAGACCATCATGGTTGACCAATCACCTGGTAATGTGGGCATTTAAGGTGTGCACAGCTGTTTCTTACAGAAATTACAAGAGCCCATCACTGCATGGTTCTGCTGGCATTTCAACAGACCTGACTTCAATCAGGGGGCTTTAAACATCCTATCAAATATGGCTGCATTCTTAAAATTGGTAGAAACAGAAAACTAAGTTTGTTTTAATGACATTCTTAGAAAAATCTCAGTATTTTTCATTTGATTTTTAGTATAAGTAATAGAATGTTTTCAGCGTATTTCTTGAAATACTACATTTCTTCTTACCTAGTCACAGTTTCTGCTTAAACATCCTGTTTCTTGAATAACACAAAGTGGCCCTGCTGCTACTCACTTCAGTCCCTTGATGCAGCTGCACACCTCTCCCAGTGGTGCTGAATTCACCATCTCTTATGGCAAACTGCTGGTTGGGTGCATTGGGTCCGGACCTGCTGGGTGCCAGGTGGACTTTGTAAGGCAACTTCTTCATTGCGCTTGGAACAGTCAGTCACCCTTCCCTACAGGGGTGCTTTCCTTTATCTTTGCAAAGGAGCGTTTTTGTTAAATAATAAATAGTTACCAAGGAACATGCATAACTCAGTAACTGACTTATGAGTAAATCAATGAAGAACAGTCATTTTTAGCACTCAGTTTTAGAAAATAACTCCTGTGGTAATCTTTGAAGTTAAGAGGCCTTGACAACAGATCCTTTCTTTCTTCCCAAAACAGAGGCATCCGAACTCCGAATTTAGTGTTCCAAAATTCTTCTTCCCTTTTTAAAAAATTCATCAAGCTTATTGGTACATTTTAGGCATACGATATGATGACATTCAGCATTGGGAAATTGTAATTTTACATGATACCTCTTGGTTCTAATTTTTTCCCCATCCCCTGCCCTCCCTTCAACTCTGCTACCCCTCCCTATTTACAAAGACTTAGAGCCATATTTTTTCATTCTTTGTAGTTTTACAGATTTGACTTATTTTATATATAAATTTGAGTGCATCAAAGTTGTTAAAGACTTACAAATTTTCACAATTTATTGAATTGTTTTGTGTGATTCTGATGTGGATAGCCATATGATTTTGATAATCTTAGTTTTGTTCCCTCTGCTGTATCTTTCTTTTGTCTGATGGCCCCCCAAAAACATCTAGGATGCAGAGAAAAGTGTTCAATAAGATTGTTGATAGTGAGAACCTTTAATGAGTCCCTGATCTTAAAGGGAATTTTCTCAGCATTTTCCGTCATATCAAGTGCTTGTCATAATTTTTGTCCATACCTTTTATCAGAATAAGGAAGTTCTATTCATAGAATAACAGTCACTTTAGTCAATGAATGAAAATTGAATGTCATTAAATATTTTTTTTACATTTGAAGATCTTATTTGAAATTTGTCCAGAATTTTTTTGTCATTTTCTTATGATGCAATGATTCATCAATACACTGAATTTGTTATACCACCAGAAATAGTTTTCTTTTCTAAGCCCTCTTGGGAATCTTTATTCACATTGAAAGGAAAAAACAGAGAAAAATCTAATTTATCAGTTAACATCGTATCTCTTTCCCTTTGTAGCTGAATTTTCCAGAAGAGTCCTCTGTGCTGGATTTTTCGATTCCTCTCTCTCTCTCTGACATATTGTTCCACCCACTGCAGCCTGACCATTCCCTATTGATCCACTCACAAAAACAGCTTTCCCATAGGTTTTAGACCATATCTATATCCATATAGACCACCTCGGGGGTGCTAGAGGCTGTCTTATTAGGATTTCAAGATAATGTTAAGAGCAGTTGAATCACCCCCCTCAGCTTTTATTTCACTAATCGCTGCATGTTTCATCTACATTTACCTCATACCTTATACATCTGGCCATTTAATACAGCTACAGACTCTACTAAAGCAGCTGTATATAGTCTTCCCGTATAAGACTTCATCTTTGGTGTCAACATCATTATCTCTACACTAATGTGCAATATTTAGGGAAAACCTCTATTAAACTTCAGGCCCAATCATCTGTTCAATTATTTGACGTCTTGTAAACTTTAATATTGTGCTAGAAGATAAAACAAAGAGCTAGGGATTTAGCTCTTTAGTTTCCACTGCCTGTCTTGCAAGCATAACGTCCTCAGTTCAAAACCTGGTACAAAAAAAAAAGATATAACAAGTTCTAGTAGCTCAGGGCTTTACACTTTGCCAATGCATTACTTGGTTACATAAAGTCCAGTCAGCTTTAGAAGTGGTTATACAGAGCAACAACCTCTTTCCCACAGAAGCCTGTCATTTAGCACAGACTTCAGGGAAAGAGCCTGAGGCACTCCACTGGACCAGTGGAGTATTTTATACTTGGGTGGGGACAGCAGTGCATATCATACGACCCGTGAGGTACAGTCTAGCTTTGCATCAGAGTGAAAAGCAACAGTACTTATTGATCAGCAAGCAATTCTCTGCCACAGTTTACTCCTCCTTTTAGTTAATAACATTTCATTCATGTGTTCATGCAGAGAAAATATCCTTTTCCTAAGGAAGACATCCCAATTTTTCCCAAGTTGTCATTCAGTCAATCACAGCCACATCTCAAATGCCAAGATGCTATGTGATATGTAACCTAGATGATGTTGTGCCTTGAAGTAAACAATCTATGAAATACAAAGAGTAGTCAGTGGCATCCCACCCAACACACACACACACACACACACACACACATGCTACATACACAGCATACATATCAGGGCCAGCATAGCCTTCATACAAACCCCCTTAAAATAAGGGAAAACAGGAGAGAGCTAACAGACCATAATGAGACCCTGCATAGACATTGGGAAACCCCTCTGAGGGTTTCAGTTCCCTTTATTGGACTCTGAGTCAGGTATCCATTAGGAAGCGCCATTCAGTCTGGAGTGGTGGTGATACATACCTACAACACAGCATTCCTGGAGGCTGAAGCAGTGGGATCAGAAGTGTGAGTGAGTCCTGCCTGAAGATGTGGCTCAGTTGTACAGTGAAAAAAAATAAATAAAATAAATAAAATACAGAACAAAATGTCAACAACAACAAAACCCACTTTCCTCTGGAAGGTTTTTCCTAGGCCACCTTTCTCCATGGCCACATCTGAAGGAGGGTTGAGGTGGTTTGCCCTCCTTGGGGAATACAGAGCTCTCACAGGCCACATTCTGCTCCTCCAGTCTGAGGGATCTATCGAGAGTTATTTTAACGTTTAACATGCACAGATTTCTTTGGAATCAAACTAGCAGTTTCCTTGGGAATATAATCTCTTGAGCACAGGTGAGATTTCTAATCTATTTTCTTTTAGTAACTTTCGTGTGCCAGTATCCACAATAAAAATCCATTTTCTTGATTTAGTTCCTGAGTCTGCCTTAGTTCCTTGCCCCTCACCTCCTACTCTTCCTCACTCATTTAAAGATGTAAGATAAACAATAGGCTAGAATGAAAAACACACTCTCATGCTGGTCTTTACTATAGAGCTGAATCATTAATTTTACATAGAAATACTGAGTCTTTTATAATGTAAGACACTATTCAATCTCATTTCTTCCTGAGACTCAGAGGCAGTCAGCTTGTTCAGTATGAGAGAGGCTTTATTTTCCCTTTCACCAGGTGGACAAACCAAGCACTCTAGTTTCTAGGTGAATTCATGGTTTTACTGTAAACCCCTGCGCAATGCAGTCTGGAGTAACCAACTATTGCTCTAGTGCTTTTCAACCACCTCACCTAGTGCTTTAGATTGAAGGGTTATCGCATCTGCCTTTCAACGTGCACCAAATGATTTGCCACTATACAATTTTTTAAAAAGTTCTCCATCTTTGCAGCTTCCCTCTGACTGCATACTTCAGGATTGTACGACGGCATCATCACCACTTAAAGGTGCTGAGTTTTATACAGAGTAAGCCAGCTCTGGCTACGACCCCTCATCACGTAGCAAATATCAGTCAACTGACCTAAGAGATAATTTCTCACATAAAATTTAATCGAGTAGGGAAGAGTTAGGATGGGACTTGAAATTTAGAGAAAGTTAGGGATCAGTTATTTGGCCTTTCCAAATGCTTCACCGTGTGGCTACACCCTCTTTTAACCTCTCAGATCCTTCTTCATTCATTCTGTTAATTAGCAGAGACCACACCAATACTTTTATTAGCTCATCGTAAGTGTTATGCTCATCACTTCCACTCACACTGTTTCCCAGTCGAGTCTGGGAAACAAGGTAGCTCTGCAGCCAGAAGAAGGGAAACGAGTTCTGTATGTAGCTGGCCTGTCTCTGTCGCAGTGTCTCTGACAAATAATTCAATTGTTGCCCTAAAGCTGATCCTATTTAATTGTTATTAGAACCACACTTTTCTGTATGCTGGACAATTTGGAAAACATCTTTGAGTATGTCAATTATACCTGCCATAAAACAAAGCAGAAACCAATAACTTGAGGGTTGAAATTCATTTGGGAGCACTCTTAAAGAACTCAGGGAGTGAACAATCAATACAAATACACAGTATTAATTTGCCTTCTAGGTCAGGTAACTGGAGCCTGTGACTTTTGGATCCTTTGGTGACTCTTTCTGGAATGCATTGTAAAAGTATGTCACAGGAGAAGAAAGGGTGAAACATTTATTCTTTGGTGTTCCTCCATCCTCTGGCATAACTCTGTAAGCCTTTATTCCTGAACTTTTGTGTACTATATCCATATGAATGCTGGGTGGAGACCTAGCTGCATTTCAGGTATCATAGCTGAAGATTCCTGGGGAGCAGAGAATGAGGAGCACAGTGCAAGGTACAAACATAGTAAAGCACTGCCAAGTTGAAGCTGCTCAAGGCACTTGAGGAAGCATCTGATGGGAAAAAACGAAGGCAAGTCCTTGTCCAGAGGAGGTACAGATTTGAGTAAGGAGGCTCCCCACCTTCCTTCAGGTTGACAGATCCTAGTTTCGTCAGTCTGTCCCTAATCTACAAAAGTAAGAGCTCCATATAGGTCTTTGCTTATGATGGGAGATTGGCCATTCAGTATTATCAGAATCTTGATCAATCAAGGGAAAGGAAATCCATTCTTTTGGGCTCACATGTCCTCCTCATCTTTGCAGAAGAACTACTCTCATCCTTGTACCAGCAAGAGGTGGCTAAAGAGACAGCCTTTGTGATGATCGCTAGTGGGTCTGGTGATGAAAGCCCTTCTCTGTAGTGACTGCTCTTGCCTAGGCATTAATCTAAGATGCAGAAATCAGCCCACTTTATGCCATTAATATAGGTGCTCCCAATTGTCCCTTCCCCTTAGTTGTTGTCCAAAAATCTTCTGGTTTGCTCTTTTCATCCCTCTGCACAAGGAATTTACCACTGCCTGTGAATTTGCTTACAGTATTTCTATTTCCAAACAGAGTAAATAACCAGGGATACTGCTCAATCCTCCGGTGAGGAGAGCCTCTGTCCCAGGCCAACTCTGAGTGCATTTGTGGTGTGCGGCTGCTGACCCTTTGCAGTGAGCATTGGGACACTGTGCTTGGCTTTCTAGGAGCCAATGGTTGGCTTGATCTGATAAGACCTGAGAGGAGCAAGGCCTCCTGATGACCAGTGGCACAGCCTTGATACAGAACCCCCGGGTAGCTGTGCTGCATCTCTCCTATGTGGGCTCAGCAGGGACCCCAAGTACCATCCAGAGAGTGTGAAGGAGATAAAATGCTCATTATATAGTATATATGGGTAACACACTCAGCTTTAAATGCATTGCTCGGCTCTGGATTCAAAACCGCAACATTGGGTTCTATTTGTTTTATTTTACTTTGCAGTGCTCTGTCTGGTTTAGTTTGCCTTTTCTTTTTGTTGTTATTTTGATGCTTTATGAAGATTGTTCTCATGTGTGTGCTGTTACTATGAAGCTTTCCCGGTTGCTTTTTACCCAACTCTACTGAGAACAGTTTTTCCACTATAAATAGAAGACTCGATAATCACAAAGACAACCCCAAACTATAGAGAAGTACTAATGGACACTAAGTTTCGGTTATCAAATCATCAAAAGTAGCTAGAGGGTTTGTCTAAAATAGAGTTATTTAGTTCTAACCTCAATAATGCTAAATCAGTCACCCAAATGTGAAAGTCAAAACTCTGTTATTTTTTTTTAAAGTCATTCAGGTGGTCCTGATTTTAGCCAAAGTTCGGGAACCACTTCTCCCAATCACATGTGGGAAGAAATCCAGTCACCAGCCATAGGTCCCAGAGCCTGTTTTCACTCACACCTCTCAGGGAATGAGAAACGTCTGTCCTGAGAAAAGCAAGACTAATAGAACTAATGCAGCTCCCAGGGTAGCCGACTTTACTCCTGTTCCCCAAAACAACTATTGATCCCCATTAGCCGCTCACCCCTGGATAAGTAGCAATGAAAGCATGAAAGGGTGAATGAAGGAACCAGTGTCTACCATGTTTCTGTGGCAACACAGTCCTTAAAGACCACTGTTTCCCTTTCCCTTAGTAGAACTCTCCTAATAATGCAGTTTTCCTCATAAAATACTCAGTCCTTTATGTTTCCACTCAAGCCGGAATTTTCAGTTCCAATATTTGGGCAAACGAATCAGGAATTTACAAGACCAGGCTGCTATTGCTCACTTTAGTAAGAACATTTTAAGCTTCTTTGATTTACCAACACTTCTCTATCTAGATCTACTTTCAAAAGTCAATAGCAGATATATTTTATAGTTGACCTTCAAGAGACTCTACTCTGTAATAAGCAATGGGCCCTAATATACTTTTGCCCTTAAATGCTTGCATTCTCTGAATGTCCTATAGCCTGCTTGCCCTATAGTCTAATGTAAAAATGACAAGATTGGGCCCAAAAGATTTATAACCTATTGCTTTCTTGGAATATCAATCCAAAAATGCCTGGAAGTGTGTACAGCTTTAAGAAAATATTTCTTTTAATGAGTAACTGCTTTTACCTCTGATTTCTTATTTTTACCACAACTTATTCATCTGCCCACCACTGTTCTGTGATAGATATCAAAATGTTAGCAAGGCTGTTTAGTTCATCCCACTTGTCTGCATTTGAGGGACAGGTACTTCATTTGGCTGATGCACCTCATTTGTCTTACATCTCATCTGTCAATTCCTAGGGAAGGGCTGGACATAGAATAACATCCCATGAGTGAGACTTCCTGTGGAAAATCTTGTAAACATACCTGTATATGCATTAGGGTGCATAACACATAGTTTTATATTTTTCTAAACAACAGAAAATTTAATATTTGCTTTTAGTGAAGCAATTTAAAAAGGGGAAAATAAATTAATAGATGCTTATGTTCACTTTCTAAAATTCTTGTCTTAATATTGTCATGAGAGCACTGGCTGCTTGAGAAAGGTGGCTATGGATGATAAATAAAGCTCGGTACTAGGTGAACTTCAAATGACATTTCCATCACAGAAGTTGCTCCCTCCTTTTCTCTCTCTATCTGTTTCTCTCCGTTACATGTATGCATCTGCACAAACACACATAAGGCCTTCTCTTACAGCCGATGCATATGTTATTATTCCAGGAGTTTTTATGTTAAGTTTTGGCTTTAAATAAATCACTTCATCTAGCCAAAACCACTGACTTTTTCTTGGTTTCCACACAAAACTCTAATTTAAGTCTAGTTTCCTTCAAATTCAGTCCAGGTGCTAGGAAAGCCATTCTGGTTTTTCAGGAACCATTTAACAGGATTTCTCTTCTTTGCATTCATATTTATAACATAGTCTTTAAACAGTCCAGTATTTTGTATTTTCTGGATTAAACTGGCTCCATGGTGAATTTTTAGGTCATCAAATTCATAGACACTTACTTATAAATGTATGTTTTCCTTTTTAGAAATCCATGATTATTCCTTTAGGATCTTGTTTTTCATTGTTTGCAAACTATTTTGAATGCTTAAAAGAACAGACATGTGTATTTAAAGTTATCAATAAAAAGAATAATAAAAACATATAAACCATCTATTTAAAATGAATTTAGTTACCACTCAATGTAGAACTCCATGGTCAATTCTGTAACTTTTAGCTTTTATGCTCTTTAAATTATAGACTTCAAGTCTTGGATATTTCTTGGGTTTATTCCTCTGGGATAAATCAGTGTGTTTAACCTTTATTAGCTTTCAAATCCAAAATATAAACAGAGGCCCTTCTTTCACTTCCCTTCTCTCTCAGGCCAACTCTTGAATTTTGGTCAAAGACTCTGATGCACAATGCCTTGAATATTCAGATGTCCTGTTTGGAAGTTAACAGTCCTCCTAGAGAACACAGCTTGGAGGAGTGATATCGCAATCAAGTCTGAAAGGAAGATTATAGTGATCATCCCTAGCCCTCAATGCTAGCACAAAGATTGCTATGGTTAATTCACACAAAGTATCTGTAACAGTTAAAGCCCAGTAAATAATAACTCCTACTGTAGATTTTGAGGAATTTGGAAAAATCACAGAAACCAGTAGGCTTTGCGTAATCTCTATGGTGTGAAGGATGATGTGGGGAGAAAATTCTGGAATTTCTAAGGTGTCATATTTTCTCAGGATAAGTCACTTCTTAAATAGTGTTATCTCACAATGATTTCACTGCAGATGGACAACTAGGTCTAACCAACCACCTACATCACTATGGATAAGAATCACAAATCTTCTAGATAAAAGGAAGATTCCTCTTCAGCAGGTCTGACTTTTGCATCCATCCCCGAAGAGGCTGATGCTATCTCTTCAGGGATCCTAACTAGTGTAGCAATGACCTAGGTGAATGATTTCCTAGGGATCATTTAAGAAAAATAAAACTAGTATTACCTGGGATATATAAAATAACCGGCTTGCTACTGAAACATAAACAAGATCAATGACTTAATTCATTGTGACAATCCAGTAATCTGTTTTTTGTGGACACTGGCTATATTAGTGTCTGGAAAGTGTTGAAGCAGATGTCCTTATAGTTGACTAAAACTCTTGCACTCTTAAGTCAGTTCAAAGTGGTGGATCTCAAACTTTAGCCACACTGGACTCACCCAGAGGACTTGTTAATGGCATATAATTGGACTCCACCCACCTCTAATGTGTCTCGTTCAGTAGACCTAAGATTTAATTTGTGCATTTGCATTTCCAGCAAGTTCTCAAGTGTACTGGCACTGACGCCCAGTAACCACACTTCAAAAACTCTAGGACGCTGCTTGGTTCTTTCCTGAGACTCCTCTGGGGTCTGAATTATCAAGTGTACACTGTGTACCTCCACAAGGGGAGCTTCAACATTGGTTATTTTCTGATACCATTCCTAGTGTCATGACCCTTAAAACCTTTTAAAACTTGTTACCAAGTCAGTGAGACAAGTTATCATAGCCTTCTATTGATCTTGAACAATAAAACACTCCCAGACTCAATAGCAGGAAGGCACTGCTTTAAAGAATAATGGTGTTACGCCTGTCTTTTTAAGTGCTAAGAAGCTATTACAATACCCTGCATTCATCAATACCAACATCATCATGTCATAAATGGGAAAATGAAGCATCAGATCTGGAAAAATTCCAAAGGGCTCCATAATTTTACCATGCACATTTCACCGATGTGGTGAAAATCAAGAATCAGAAACCATGGGCCCAACATCATCAGTCTCATTTCAGTGTACAGCATAAAATGTTAAGAAAGTACAGTAGTGCTGAACATTCCCTCCACAGTCAATGAAATCAGGCTTGAGATGAAGCATCCCCATCAGCTCAGCAAGATTTCCTGTTTGAATATCTCAAGGGCGGCCGGAGTGTATTTGAGTAAGTCATATTTTCCACAGTAACTTTCACAACTTTAGAAGGCATTTGGTTTCAACTGAAATCTGCAGCAGAACTCTACAGGTAGAAAACTCACAGGCTTTTTCATTCTAGATATCCTGAGCTCTGAAGGTTCACAATGAGAGAGTCCAGCAACTGAAAAGACTATCGGACTTCTTCTCCACCCACGCTGATGGTGGGTACAAGATAATAGTGCAAGGCACCAGTCTAGAATAGCTAGGTGGAGCCCATAGTCTTACCTGGGCATTGAACATTGCATTCAACACTACTTTGGATGGAATGCAATGATTTTTCAAGCACATTATAAACTGCCATAAAGAAACTGAGAAAACAATGAATGATTAATGGCCCAGATCAGGTCTTTACAGCATTGCATTCATATCAATGATATAGACAATGCTTGAAAATAATCCCACCATTTAAATGACTACATTGAAAATGTTCATGGGCTTCCTTTCAACTTTATCTCAACAATGTAAAATTCCAGCATGGAGAAACCTGAAGCTGCATAAGATGAAACATCCTTCAAAGGGAGGATTAATAAGCATCTAAAGATAAATTTTCTCCTCTAAAACTACATGTTGGCTGTGAATGCAAACTGACTTGAAATTTGTTTTCTCAAGGTTCTAAGAAATGGAATGCTAGCTGTACATCAGACATTGTTCCACCCTTTTAGTGCACTTTAATTAATTTAGTTTTCACACTTGAAATAGGTATTCTTTCCTTCTTCAAAAGAAAACTGGGGCACTTAGAAAGATAGTAACTTGTCCAAATCAAACAGAAGACAAATAGAGCCAGAATTTAAACAAGGAGGGTTTTGTTGTTTTGCATTGGAACTCTGACTTTAATCACTATACTACACTTTTCTGATCTAATCATGTCATAATTGTTAATTGATTATAAAGATCACACTTCCCAGGAAATGTACATGCATCTAACAAGAGAATCTGAAAACAGTGTTCCCTGAGTACATTATGAAGGACAAGAGACTAGGTGTGAGTTTTAACCCCACTGGGGGTATAAGAAAGGTCAATTACCCTCTCCATAAACATCAGATTTCCCATAGATTAAATTCTGGTAATGGTCTCTGATATTAAATGTGCTCAACTTTCTTGGGTTGTATGACTGAGACTATGTGTCAGGACTATCTCTGTTCAGTAAACCTTGACACTGCCTTCATGTAGGACCAGCTCTTCCCAGGAAGACAAGAGTAATGGCAACATTTTCCCTTAAAAGATTGCACTGAAATCTGAAGCAATCCTATATCGTTTTTTTCTTAACTTTTGTAAAAATACTCATTCTTTCAAATATCCAAATTGAGATTTTGAGTAAAATGGTTTTCTCTTTTCTTAGATTGCATTTTATTACTTTAATTTCCACATTTTGAATATTTCTATAATGCATCCCATAACAACAGGGCATGTTTCTACATTTCTATGACTTATATGTTTTAATCTATAAACTTGTATGATTTTAAAGCAAGAAACACCATAATTTCCACTGAGAGTATGAGGTTGACTTCTGCCATCTGAAAACCCAACTAGTAGGCGACTATCTGCCACATTGACAGGGCACTGTTGCATATATAGTACACTGTATTACTCTGTAGTAGGGAAAATGAGCTAAATTAATGTGTCTCTCAATGTACTATTGTCGGGACCTGTGGATGAGAAATCTGCCCTAATTTGGGTCATTTAAAATTGGATTGCAGAGGAAGAGACTCAGCTTCTTCTTCTCTCTAAAGATTTGGCTGATACAGGTACCATATCAACCTTTGTTGGCTAAGATTCTGATCAGACACTCTAAGGAATTATCCAGCAGGTTTTAGCTTTGGATCTTTCAAAATTCACTACTCTCTTAAGAGAACAGCCGCGGGAGCCGGGCCCTAAAGACCTAGCCCGTTCCTATGGATACAAATGCTGGCTTTATTTTCACTGCTAGGTTTTCTTGCACACAAAAGTTCTCAATAAAATCCAGCTGGTTCAAATTTTGTCCGCAGACCTGAAACCCAGAAAATTTGGCTGGGCTCCTTATTGTGCAAAAAATGCTTCACATGGCTGTAATCTGGAAATACTAAAATGTACAAACCCCCAACAGAAATGACAGGAGCACAGCTGTCTCCTACCTCCACTTCCTCCTCTCTCTCCCTGCTTCACTCTTACAAGGCGAAGGTATTGTTCAGGGAGAGGGAGAGGAAGACGGTTGCCAGTGAGCATAAAATGTTGTGTGAATCATCCGTGACTACCTTTGTTGTTTGCTCCAGCCAAAAACAAAGATTAAAGAGTTGCCATTGATGACTGAGACAACTCACTTTGGCATCACTGGAGAAAAAAGGAACACATAAGATCATGGATGGAAGTAAAATAACACAATACTGTTACAATTTGAATAGGCTTTAGTATGTGGAAGCATTGGGTTATCTTTTCCATTTTCCATCCTTATGCTTTTGTTGGCTTTATACAATCCCCTTGTTGCCTATAATTGGGATGGAGTTAGTGCCAAAGCTGCATAAAATAAGCAGTCTTTCCTTTATACTTTTGTGCATCATGATTGTGTATGTGAAGTCATAAAAATCATTTATTATGAGCATGTGTATTGCTGGCTTCAAGAGCCAAGTGTTCTTGTGACAACCGTATAATAGCATCAGATGTATTCCCGTAAAACACCATATGCGGGCACTTAATCCTTCCTGCCCTGGCACCTCCATGCTGGGATATTATCTTAAAGAGGCACTCCTCAGAAAAAAACTTTCTTGCTTCTCATCTCCCTTCGATGAGATCTGTGAGCAACAAGTAAGAGCTCATTGGTGATGGTGGAGAGATCATTGTCTTTAGTGTCATCATTTCAAATCTTCTAACATTCTCTTCCTGGCTGCTTGAAAATCCTTTACAATATTGCAAATATTAGCAAATATTCTCTCAGTCGAAAGGCTGTGAGAATGCTCTAAAATCACCTTGATGCCTAGCAAACTATAAAAATGAGGAAAACCATTTTTATTCTCCTCCCTCATTACTCTTTGGAAAGCATCTACATAGGGCATGTGTTACAAATCAGAGAAGCCAAATCAGTTTTCAAACTAGATAAAATAACGTGGGTGGAAGAAAGCTGCTTCTTGGCATCTGTGACCACTTAGGGATGCTTTCTTTGCCTGTTGTTCCTGTGACAGAGATTGTTCCTGTTTGTCTCTTTCCTTCCTGTTGCTTAGGGGTGAAAGGGTTTCCTCCTTTTGCCACGGAGGCTGCCTCTGTTTTCACAACCACCACTGTACGTTGCGTTTGCCACGATTCTGGGTCTGATGTTCTAGGGCTGCGTCAGCGCCTGTGACAGGGACACTCACTGTGGGCATGTGAGAGGATCTTACAGAATATCTCAGTTGTGAAAACAAAAGTCAAATGGGAAGGGGACCGAGAGATGGAGGGAACGGGGAGAGGTGGGAGAGAAAGGAGATAAAAAAAAAAGAACTAAAATGTATTGGAACATGTACCAGCTCGTTATAAATGTAGTCATTATGGACTGCAGACATGTACTGATAAAATACATAGTTAATTTTATTAAGAGGGAGAAAAGGTCAGGGAACATGAAGGTCTCGATTGTACGTCTGCTTAGCTGGGAGGCAAAGCAATCCGAAAGGTGGAAAGGCGTGTAAACCAGTGTGCAGAGCTCTTGTAAAGGGGCGGCCTGTCCCGATGACGCACTGCGGTGCCTCACTGGGATGTGCAGAGAAATAGGCTGCTGGTGTGACTCAGGTTTTCAGGCCAGTCCCTGGATTTCTATTCACTCTCTTCCTACTATAACACAATCTAAAACTCCCAGTGATATTTTTGTTTAAACTACATATGGTAGCTATTACCTTGAAAACGCACCCTAAGCACATGTCTACAATCCCAATAGCTACTCCAACACTTCTACGCGGCTGCTTCTACCAATCAGTTTCTCTCACTGTTTGGCCCACAGGTCCAGTCTGGCACCCTTTCCATACTGCAAATATTGTTGCTTTTAATTGTTCTTGTTCTTTTAACACTGCCAGGCAGCTATCTGAAAAGGAACTTTTAAAGTGGTAACATCTCTTACTGACTCAATTTTTTTTCAATTGATAAAACTGACTTAGCTGTTATCATCCTTGTATCTTGTTGTTTGCCATTAATCACTTATTTTGAAAGGCCTGTTTCAATTCAGTGTAACTCTTGCTCACCCTGCTTGTCCCTTGTATCCTCCTTTGTTAAGAACTTCTGTTGTATTAGTCTATGGTATGGGCTTTACCCTCGGATTCTCACCTCCAGAATCATATATTTCCTTTTGTCTACCTGGTTCTCCACCCTGAGTATAAATCTAAAGTATCAGCAGAGATTTTCAAAATTATGAATGCCCAATGTTTTACCTCCACTTTTCCCTTGGCCTATTATATCAAAGCCTAGAATGATAGGAATTATGAAGCTTTAACAGTAAATGCTCTATAGTTGATAGTAATACGTAATCACTGTCAAGATATACTTTTCTAATTAAAAAATGAGAGTGTGTGCCTACCTTCTGTGAGATAACTTTCTGCCTTGAGTCATTTATACCTCATGATTATCATCATTATCCTGATTTAGTAGACTAGGAAATTGGAGCACAGAAGACTTTAGGGAAAAAACAAAAAAGGAAATGTAGTCCAAGTTAAACATTAGCATGTTTTAGCACCGGTTCTTGAATCCATGGCTGCTAGCCAAAGTCTGGTCTCTTTCCATTATTTTATCCCACTGCTCGCTGTACTGTAGTGTCTGTATTTACCACTAAACTATTTTTTATCTCTAATTTTCATTATGTCTTTGTAGACTAAAGTAAAGGAACAAAGCAGCTGATAAAATCCATATTTACGAAAGCACTAATATTTTGTATTTTAATGCAACCTAAAAATGTTCATGATTAATAATAATGTGGTCCTAAATTGGAATATAATTTTAACCCCAGTAGAGATAATGATGCCACCCTTAATGCTTCACTTATTTTTGAGAATAAGCTGAGCCTGACACTAGCATAGTTCTACAGCAAATGAGGAGAGACTGCACTGAATGCGTATTCCAAGCTGGGAGGAAAACTATTCCTGCTGTAACAATGGAAACATTCTTCAAAGCTCTCCCCACATCTCTCCAAGTCCACTCTGCTCCTTTTCACTTTGCTTTAAACAATATTATAGTCTGAGTCTTAGATGCCCCTCCAAAGTCCGTATGCTAAAGGACTGAGGAGTAGCCTCTGGCACTGTTGGAGGTTGTAAGGCCTTCAGAAGGTTGGTCCCTGAGGGGTGAAGTTAGATCACTTAAAGTGTGCCCATAAAGGGGGTATTGGGACATGTGTTTCTCTCCTTCTTTGCTTTCTGAGCTGAGCAGCTTTCCTCTGCTACATGTTACCCACCAGGACATACTGTACTTTGCAGGCATACACCCAAAATCACAAAGTCAAATAACTATGGACCGAACTCTCCAAAATCATGAGCCAAAGCAAAGATTTCCTCCTGTTAAATTGATTTTCTAAGGTGATTCGTCACAGCAACAGAAAGCTGATATTATAAACACCTTTCACTTTTTCCTTCTCCTGCCCCCTACAGTTCAACTGACAGACGTGGGAGGAGAGCCAAGAGTTTATCAAGCACCTACCCCCGGTCAACAGTTTTCATTTGTGGTGAATAATTACCCCTGAATTCATCAGTTTTTGCTAAGTTGTGCAGTAGCACACAGTTGCAAAATTTTGGTGGCTCCCGTTTCTAGAATGTGTTCTGAACACACCATTCTTATGGCAGTGGCACCAAAACAAGCAGCAGAATCACTTCTCGCTTCTGCTTGCTTGTGATGCACATTTCCTCTGCTCTCATGCGTTAGTGACACTAGTCCTGGTCAAGCAGCCCCCTATCACTGACAGTGCTGCTCCAACCCACAGGACGCCAAGCAGGGGTGTATGTTGCTTTACATTGAAAGAGTAGTGAATCCTCCTTGCAAATAGTGTGGTTGGTCCCAGTTTTCTATCTACACAGAGCAACGTGAGACTTGGAGAGTGAATTAGCCATCGAGGCTTAAAGCATGCAGTCCTTGGGGGCTCCTCTAAGGCTGTAGATCAGCTCTTTGATTCCACAGCCAATGCTATGTCCTGTTTGTAGCTACGTTTCTGGTGGGAGATGACACAGTTGTCTGCTCTTTTGTTCTTTTGTCTTCACACCAAACCTTTTACCTAACCTTCTCCATTTTCCATATCAAATAAAATTTTATAATACTTAACTACGGCAACATTTATGAAGCACTTATTTTGTTCCAAACACTGTTCTAAGCTCCCTTTGTACCTTATCTTACTTGATTTGTACAGTAACTTTTGTGCTAGATATGATCTCCTTTTAGAGATGAGGGGACACATTCTCCGTCATTACCTTGAAATGACCGGGCTAGTTCAAGGCAAAGGTGCCTTTTAACCCATACTTTGTTGTAGCACTTCTGTTGTTACACTCTCATCATTCGCTTTTGACAAAGACCTTTGTTTTAAATGCTTCTGTTCTCTCTCTCTCCTCCTCCATTTTCTATCACCTATCTGCAGTTTTTGTCTTCTCGCCCCCTCATATCTGGGTACACCCTCGTTGGAATTCAAACTGTCAAACTCTCCAATGCCATGTGACTCAGCTTTCAAACTGTGCCTTGATCGTGGAATTTCTGTGCTCAGGATCATCCACGTGGTTTCTAAGGACACTCGCATTGCAAGTCTGTCTTATTCCCTAGGCTTCTCCCAAGCCACAGGGCGAAAGATCTGCCAGGCTCCCAGGGACACCGGTCAAGGGAAATTGTGGTGCCAGGTACTTGCATATGGGTGTGCTCCATAGAGGTCAGGAACTATGAGTTAGTGCTTCCATTCATGGGCACAGAATGTTGTTAGTATGGTGTCCTCTGTCTTTTAACTGACTAGTTAAAAAGAAGAATTTTCCATAAGCATCCTAGGCATACACAAAATATATATGCTTACCCACCAGTCATATGGTTTCCGAGATACATGCCCTGCGGAAAAGAAATGTAGGCATTGTGTTCCAAACTGATATATTAATGAATGGAAAGCTCTTGCACTAAATACAAAATCATATAAGTAATTTGTCTTACACAGAATCTTCCAAAGCCATTTGATTATGGCATCTTTTATTTGCTTAAAGCATAAAGCTGTCACATAGAATAGTTTTCCATGGGAAAACATTTAGAAGAATCTGTTTCTCCTAAAATACTTGAATTTACTCAGTCCTCCTAAAATTGGGTTTTAAAAATAAAACTAACAGAGAGTTCTACTCTTGCAAAATAACTGGGGAAGAGCTACCCAAGAAAGTGGTCTTTAGGTGAACACTTGAGGAAAAACAATTCTACTCTAGGAAACGGCAATAGCAAGGGCTCCGACAACTAAGAAAAGTCTTAGGATGTTGGATAAACTGGAAGGAAGGGTGGGAGGTGGAAGAGTTTTCAGTGGCTATAACAAAATTGGCAAAGATAAATGTACAGTACTGGAGAGGTCATCTAGGATCTTCTAGACAGGGTCAAGTCCTTAGGTTTTCATTTTAAGTTCATTTCAAAATCTTTCAAGGATTTTAAATAGGGAAGGTACACTGTTTAATGTGGGATTTTAATAGATCACTCTGATTGCTATTGATTTGTGAGAGCTAAGAATCAGAATAAGAAGATAACTTGAGAATAGTGCAGTACTTATCAAAACAGTTCTGATGGAGTATATTTATGGCTTTAACTAGTTCAATGGAGATAGCAGTGGAAAAAGAATGAAGATTTTATATATATATATATATGGGTTGATCATGTTCAAGGCCCTCATTTCAAACCCCAGGGCTAATTAAAATGAAGCATATATGTGATTGAGTTAAGGAAAAAAAATCAAGGATTATTTCCAGGTTAATTGAATGATATGGGTGTTTTATCATTTAATGAAGCATATATGTGATTGAGTTAAGGAAAAAAAATCAAGGATTATTTCCAGGTTAATTGAATGATATGGGTGTATTTTATCATTTACTTAGATGAGAATTAATTTAATTACAGGACATTTAAATTGAGTTTGTCACTTATTAAAGTTGAAATAGTTTTGCAATACTCAAGCAAAGATAGCAAGAAGGTAGCTGGATATAAATCTGTATTTCATTTAAAACCATTGGAAAATTGAGGTCACTTTGTGAAATTATTAGATTTCTACTTATTAAAGGAGAAGAGAGAGCAGGACCAAATTAGTAACACGCCAGACTTAGAAGTTGGACTTGGTGGGAGGATCCAATAAGTAAAAGTAAACCAAAATGGCCAAATTGGTCTGAGATGACCTTGAAAGGATACTCCCAGGGCACAGTGTTGGGGGAGCTGTTTGATGTGTTTAGTGAAATACAGTGAGGAAGGGAGACAACTCTCACAGCACTGGCTAGTGAAGAATGGTCACCAGAGACCACTGTACTACGAACCCTTTTATTAGAGCAGTGTGGGAGCCTCTCAGCATGCACCAAATGCCAGAGTGCACATGGGAGGAAGGTAGGGTATCAGTATGTGATCTCAGACATGCTCTGTGAGGCGGTCTTTAGGAGGAAGCAACAGCAAGGGCAACAAACCTGGTGTTTAAAACACTGGAAAATCATGCGTGGACTGCCTTTTAATGTCCAGTATTTGTCAACAATAAGTGCTCACTGTTCAAAGACAGGAAAGTTGGAAGAAAGGAAAGAGAGGGGAAAGTGAAAGAGAAAAGGAACTACTAGCAAATATAGTAAATTCTTTCTTTTCTCCTTGCTTTCATTTCCATTCTCATTGTAATTGTGCACTCTTGCCCAAGGAGGTCCCAAAGAGCTGTTAGTTGGATATTAATTTTAGCAGTGGCTTTAATCCTCAAAACAATCTCGTAAACATAGGCATTACTACTTTCATTTTTCAATGCAAAAACAGGAACACAAGCAATTCCTCAAATTCATCACTCTTCTTAGGTATCACTAATCCAATGCCCAATCCGTTGCTTATTTTTTGCCTCCAAGTAAACAGATTCATCGAATTAATCTCCAGGAAAGAAAATTGCTTAATAAATATGTATTGATCAAGTAGGCCTATGTGTTGCTGAGGGGACACTGGGTTTATACCTTAGACGTGGTGAAAGATATGGGAATTATGGGAAGACACTTGACTAATATCTGTCAAAAATAAAACCAAATAAAATATAATCATATATGACACATTAACAGATGTGCCATGGGAGAAATGTGACAAAACATACTCTTTGGCCACTAGAAGATTCACAGACCTGGCTTAGTGATAGGCTAGTTCTATTATAAATTAGACCCAATGCTTGGAGTCAGAAAGACTGCTGAATAAAAAGAATCAAAAGCATAATTCACACTTTCACATGTGATTTCCCTTGCAGATCTGCAAATCTATATACAAGAAAGAGATACTGCACTATCTATATTTTTCCTATTTAAAAGTGCAATAGCTTACAAAACTCTCTTCAACCGCTCATGGTTCCAGATGACCATGAAGACTTTGCAGAATGCCTAAATTTATTTTCTTTCCCCCATTCTCAGACCACTGAAAACAATCATGTAAGCCAGCAAGGTAAAATCACATGTTTCCAAATTGGTGATAATTTCAGCTTCAAATAGAGATATCAGAAACCTATCTGGACAATGATACTGTCATTTATAGATTTTTTTCATGAGAATCAATCATATGTTAAGAACCTCAAAATAATTTTTAAAGTTATAAAATATAGAAGAAACTATTTCTTTCCTTATCTTCTATTTTTTTCTTCCATATAATAAGCTTCCTAATATTTGTATCATAGAAGGTAAAAATTACTACTCTATTCTGGGAAAATATGTTTCCTCATTTAACTCATTCTAGATAGAGGCAGTTTTTTTTTTTTTTTTTTTAAGATGAGTCTTCCCTGTTATGTTTTAATTAAAATAACATGAAATGAAGTTCTACAAATTTGCAGTTTAATTTCAGACGATCATATTTCATAAATTTTAAATCATTTTTTAATCTTATGCATTATAATTTTACAGTGCATGTATCATCCCATGTAAATTATACAAACCAGAATTGAAGTTTTTTTCAACTCCCAGTCATTGTTGAAGAATCTTGAAAGAAAAAATAAATTGAAATGTTGACATCTATTTTGCCCATTTAGAGAGAATACTATTTAAATTTGTTCTTAAAGTGAGGTTGAAATTAATCTCGATTTCCCATTAAATGTACAGGGATTTTAATATACAGCTCATAACAGTCTTTAATTTCTGTAGGATATAAGTCAAAATAAACAAGTTACTGGCATGTTTATCTATAAATGCAGCAGATGGTGTGGGGCTGAGGTTAATTATCAACTGCCGACTTTAATTTCATGGTTATAAAACACTATAAACCTTACTATTTATAAAGGCAGGGAGAATCTCCAATGGGCTTCAGTAGTCAAAACCCTCAGTAATATTAGTCTCCCTGACTGATATTTGGTATTCTCCTAGGGTACAATATTTAAGATTGTGGAGTGATTGCTAGACACATTCAGATTTTCACTGGGATCATTACTAGCATTCCTGGCATTGATCTATTACAACTTGGTTAATGGGTTCCATGTGAGTTGAATTTAGTGAATGAGATGATTCTTTCTAAACTTTTCTAGGTGAATATTTAACAATTATTGTTGGCAGTTACATATGCAAAATATGAGCCTAATTTGTTATTAATACTTTCTAATGCAGATATAAAGCAAATTGTGATATTAATCAGACTAAATATACTTAAAGAATTTCAGGAAGGAAATACATAACATCATTTGAATAATGAGTCAACCTATGTGTATCATATATATTTATAGTTAGGTCACAAATCTGCCTAAAACTTCATAAAATCCCATATACTTTAAAGAGAAGTGAAACTATTCTTCATTCTTTGAATTGTTTTAAACATAGTATTGTAAATTCAGTATTTTATTATGGTAATATATTTCACTAAATATATATGTCTTACTTGTTTAAAATTAATTCTTCCCCAATAAGCCATCATAAAAACAATATTACTTGAAATTACTCAATATTTTCATTCTAACCATACAGTTGAAAAAGTGAAAAAAATTCACAAGCTCTACTTCACATATTTATTTTATTTGGTACTAGAGTTTGAACCCAGAGCAGTCGCACTGAGCTACATCCCCAGCCTTTTCTATTTTTTTGACAAAGGGTCTCATTAAGTCAGTCACTAAGTTGCCTGGGTTGGCCTTAAAGTTCCTGTACTTGTGCCTCAGCCTCCCTTACTTTTATATTCTGCAGAGTTTGATTTTTCCAGTGTCTAAGAAGGAGAAGCTTCTCAAACATAGGATAATAACTTACTATGCAACTTGCAGGTTAAAACATTTGAAGCTAAAAATGTTTGAACTGTTCCAGTTTTAGGAGTGTGAGGCAAACTCCCTAACCATGGAGCTACAACTACAGCCCCAAGTTTTCTATGACTCGCTTTTTTTTTTTCTTTTTTTTTTTTTTGGTATCGGAGATTGAACTCGGGTCCTTACGCTTGCAAGGCAGGCCACAGAACCACTGAGCTAAATCCCCAGTGCTCTGTGACTTGCTATTAACTTTGCTAGTTCTTGTGCTGGGGTGCTTCTCCACAACCACCCTGAAAGCTGTATCTCTGAAACTCCAGTCTGTCCACTGAGTATTCTTTACCCAGAGCTCAGACTGTGATTTCCAGGGTCCTAGAAGCAGACTTGTGCACAACAGTGGCCCTGGGTAGAGAGAGGACTGGAGTGCACCTTCCGAAATGTCTTCCCATCACCCTTTCTGTTATTATTGTTACCTATTATTACCAGAAATAATATCCTGATTCTTGATGTCTTAGTCACTTTCCCCATAGCTGGGACAAATACCTGATACCCACAATTCTGTGGTGAGGTTTATTTTGGCTCATGGTTATAGCCCACAGTCAGCTTTCTCCAAGGCCCAATGGCATGGCAGAAGGCACAGCAAAGGAACAGTCACTTAAGTCATGGTGACCAAGAAGCAGAGACAGAAGCAAGAGGCTCAGGAGGTAGATACCCACTTTCAGATCTCACCTCCAGGGAGTCGCCTCCTCCTACTGGGAGCCACCTCCAACAGCAAGCCAACTCTCTGCACCCCACAATTTTACCACCTTCAAAAAGCCATGCCTATGAGGCCTTTTGGGGCTGCTCTAAATCTAAAGAATGACGCTCGGTGTACTCATTTCTGTAAGCACTGTACACTGATATCTCACTTTCCAGGTGTACAAGCTCATGAAACAACTAAATTGCAAAACTTCTCTCAAGTGGAGAATTCTCCACATTTATTTTCTTTCTTTTTTAATGCCTCCAAACTAATTGGAATCGTTATCATCATCAAAGAAATTGGTTATTAGGTATTGGTTACATTTCACATTTGGATTTATGACAGATTGAGTCAAAACTAGGGATGATTTTTCTTACCTATAAAAACAAACTAACCCTGCCTCACAAGCGCAAGACCCTAAGTTTGATCCCTGGTACCAAAAGAAACAAACAAAAACAAAAACAACTAAAATAAATCTACCAATCAAGTTTTAAGATTATGTCACTTTTTCCTTGAATTAGAAAAGCCAGAGGAAAGAACACATCTCTACAAGGAAAGATTTCTTTTTAAAACCTGGTCAGTAGGAAGCAAGACTTTTAAATTGGGGAGATACTGGAAAGTACTGGGAGTGGTTTCCACAGAAGCATGGCCAGGAAGACCTGAGCCTTGGGATGGTTAGGACTGCATCTTCCAAAGGATAAAATATCGGGTTTTTGTTTTATTTTTTGCTTTTTTATTCTATGAAAAAATAAAGCAAAATGATAAGAGAATGATAATACGTAATAGATGCTGAGTTGTTGTATTCAAAGTAGTTAGGTTTTAATGGTAGAAATGAAGGTCTGTCTGGCGGAGTTGACAAGACTGAACAGCAGGAAATAAACAAAATTGGGCTTTATCTTGTGGAATGTTTGGGTTAGGAAATGTGCTTTGTGGGAACTCTCTTGGACAATGGGTCACAGGAAAATGAGAGATCGTCAAATGCACATGAAACAAAGCACTTTTAAAAAGGAGGAATATTTCCCAGTATCTTAATGGGTACCTTATTGTCACATTTTGTTTTTCCAGTCTATATATAAGGTACAATGAGTTATCTTGTAAAATATCTTTTACTAATCATGGCTTGAAAAAACCATTTCTGTAAGGAAATTATATCATAAAAGAAGAAACTGCTGTTAAAATTTTAAGGATCTTCTGCCTCCGTGAAAATTTATAAATTAAAATAGAGTCATAGAAATAAATCCTTATTATAATGTAGCATTAAGCAAGTAACTCAAGGGATGAAAGTAACATGTGGAATTTTCATACTTTTATCTCACTACTATCATTTTTTTCAGACTATCCAATCCTGTCTAACGTCAAAGGCATTGCACTGTATAAAAGAAAACATGCAAAAGAAATCACTCTAAATGGATTATCATCTCCCATCAATGGTCAGTGCCGAGTCTATCCTATGTGATATTTCTATTACTTATTCCCTCTAAAACTCCAGTGACCTTGTTTTAAATCTTCTCTTCCTAGGAGAGGTAATCTATGCCATCATGTGCATGTCAGCCACCTGCGGAGTCCTTCTCATTATCGTGCTCAAACTGAGGTAATGATGGAACTCAGAAGGGAAGGGCTGTGAAGGAGTTGGTTGGCCTTGTTCAAACTCATGTCACTGTGGCTTGGCTCAAGAGTGGTCTGAGCATGAAAGCTGCTCCTTGAAGACATGCTAAGTCAGCCTCTCTGCTGGAGAGGCCCAGGGAGATATTGCCCTCAGTGGGCAAATGTAAGGGAAATGCAGTCACAGGGAGTATTTTCTGTTGTGATTTACAAGCACACAGATTTGCATGTTGCTTCTGATTGAACTGTTACCTACCAGCCTTTCCTCTTGATTTTCCTGCAAAATCCAGCTTGATTTTTGCTATATTCCTTCTTCAGTTTATTCACAGTGCTGATAACTCACACAAGTGAACTGTTGCACGCGTTGCACAGTTCATATTTACTTGAAGATTTATTCTTCACACTCACATTTTATATGCTAATGCATTTCTACAAACTTTGGTATGCAATTACTCAAAGATATACTTAAGGAGGTTGCATCACCGCATACCAACAGCAATGCATTCATTACCTATGCACCAGACATTAATTTCCTCTTTCCAAACCCTTCTTCTTCACTGCCTTCCTCACTGGGATGCAGCAATGCTCCTGCAAGCATGTGAGACTTTAACATCAATGGCATTCTCAACATCCAGATTTCTAAAATCTGGGGTTTAAAATATTTTAAAATGTTTCGTATTGACAAACAGATTAAGATTGCAATTGTTTACCTTTAAATTTTTAAAACCTCAGATTTAAATATCGACCACCTTCATTTGCTTATTCATTATATACATAGTACCTCGGTTCAGGAACTCAGTTCTTTCCATGATCCTGGTCAAAAACTGAACTAGACAAGAAGTGAATCAAATTTTCCCATAAAGTCAACACTGAGCTTAACCATCAAATTTGATTTGGTTCTTGTCCAACTTGGATTGTGACCAGAATCGTGCAAAGAATCAAATGTGTGAACCGAAGTACCACTCACTTCTAGCTATATGCATGATGTATCATAAATGTTAATGCAGGAATATATTTCTAAGTGTGTAACCTTCCTTAAGTACATAAGACATAAACTATATTAGTCAGATTGGGAATAGAGAGAAACAGAACAACTGGATATTTGTCTTATGACATCTGACACCTACAAAGACTGATTCAGTATATGTATGTACACACATTGCTCCTTGAGACAAAAATCTAAGACTTACAGGCCCTGACAACCAGGCAGATGCAGAGAAAGACAGGAGTGGGGTGTCTGCAATAGCAAGGGATGATGTACATAATTACCACATTCTCTGCATAGGGGCATTTAAATTTACTAATTTTTAAACATTACACATTTAAAGAAAACAAGTCCACTTGTTAGATCCAAGCTTTCTAAATGTTTAATTTTGGTTACCAAAACCAGTACCAAACAAAAAGAACTGCTTTCCTCTAAAGCCTTAAAACTTGTATGAGAAGTTATCCCATGGGTTTCAACACAGAGTTTGAAGGCCAAATAATTAGGCTCCATTTCAAAGGATGAAAAGTAACATTAATAATTTATTAAACTTTCCTTTATAGTCCTCCACATATCCAAGGGCACTGTTAAGTTATTCTGCTTTCCTAACAGAGTATATGATTGTGTTTCTCAGAAACCAGAAGGCCCTGCAAAAAACCTTACACTAATGGTTGTTGACATTTACTTCTCAGCCATGCACATAATGTACAAAGTTCACGTCTGCCAAATGGGCCTGTGAGGCTTTCTCGATAGTGTTGTGCAACAGGTCGATAACATGCAGGTTGTCCTGGATTCCCGGCACATCTGCCATGTCGCTCTTTCTTTCTTGCCTTGGGAAGCATATCACTCATCTGGTAACAATCAGAGCATTGCTACTATTACAGACAAAAGTCGTGGATTTGCTCTACAATGGACTAAATGATTCATACTGTTAAGTGACTGCATTTAGTTGAAGATTATCTTTCATATAATTTTAAATTAATTGTAACATAGTCTGGTATGACCTGCTGTTAGGTAAATAGCAAAGTAAAAGCCATCTTGGAAAGAACAAACAAAAGCATGAGCAGCAGCAGAGCAGCGGCCCTCCACATCTGGAGGCAGAATATCCCCAGTGAGTTTCAGGCCTCATTCATGTCTCTGCTGGTTGAGTCCATTTCATGTGCATACGAACCTTAAATAAGAATTTCCTGGCCTGCCAAATTGAAAGAGCCTTAAATCTTCAATTAAATCTGCACAGAAACCAAGAAAAGCTTAAATATTTGATTCATTGTTTTTTGGGTTTTGGTTTGCTTGTTTGTTTGTTTGTTTTGTATTTTTTGTTTGTTTGTTTGTTTGTTTTTGGTACCAGGGATTGAACTCAGGTCCTTGCACTTGCAAGGCAGCTGGTGGAACCACTGAGCAAACTCCCCAGCCCATAAGCTTAAATATTTGAGAAAATCAAGGAATATATAAAAATAGCATTTGGAAATCATGTAGGGTTCCACAGTATGTAGTAGAATATCCTACTTTTGGGATTCTACATCCAGAAACTTGATTTCCAGCCCCCAGACTCCAAACAAGAGTATAAGCACACACAAGGACATTTGTGAAATACTTGAAATAACCTATTGCTAACTTTCCTTTGCTTTTATATAGAATGTCCAGAACTTCAAGTCAAACAAGAGATCCCTCACCAATCCAAATACCTGGAGGAGTCATCATTCACTGAGAGTCATGGATAATTCCCTATCACTTTTTTTTTTTTTAAGCAAGGTCTTATAGCCAGTCCACATAGTATCGCTTGCATCATTAATAATGAAATGTCTAGGGTGCATTTAATGATATTAGGCCATTAAATATAATAATGCAAGGTATAGCAATATGGCATGTGGATTATAGAATCATTGTTTTTCTTAAGAAAATATTCAAGCAAACAAATATAGAGTTATTTTTTATAATACTAAATTTTCATTGAAGACAAAGAATTTTATCAAAAGTTACAGTTCTTTTCATTTTGCATATAAATCCTTATAATACCTACTTGCATCATAACTTGAAATTATAGTTAGTTTTTTCTTATCAGTT
Organism: Fukomys damarensis; assembly: GCF_012274545.1. NCBI lineage: Eukaryota > Metazoa > Chordata > Mammalia > Rodentia > Bathyergidae > Fukomys > Fukomys damarensis. The sequence goes on along the minus strand of NW_022900926.1, from coordinate 67,039,665 downwards.
TTGTAGGTTTTTGATTAACTTTTATAAATAGGAATGTTAATAGGATATGTCCACCATGTTATTTTCATATTCTTACCTATTTTCAAATCATTAACTATATGATTAGCATTGACTCCAAGTTCCTAAATATGTTTGGTTAGATGATGAGTTTTAATAGTCAAAAATAGTATCTTTGGATTTTTGTAATTAGAATACAGTTGAATTTTATTTTTTGACATGATGTCTTCATACCCATAATCATAAAAAGCTGCATTAACTGAGAAGTCAATGTACATTTCAGTAATGATATATTGTTTATCAGTTGAACTTTTCTGTGCTAGATATTATGAATTTGTATACTAATAAAGTAACATCTACTTACTATTTTTTATATTGTTTCTAAACTGTTACTTTTGGCCTCACTTGACTTCAAATATAGTCATAATTCAAAAATCATATAAAAGATGTTCTTTAGCTAAATTATCTCTCTATAAATTATATAATACATTCATGCATGTATTATATAAGACATGTATGTATGCTGTTCTGTAATTCTATCAGTACCCACTGCTCAGAATATGCTTGTATTATCTATGGTAACACAAAGACAAAATGGTCTATAGCTTGAACATATCCTATTAATAATTATTGACATATTACAATTAAAGGTCAAATATTTCTGCATCTTTAGCCTCACTTCTATTAATATTCATACTCACTACATTTGAGATTAATTTATCTAGCATTAAATGCAACTGGAAGTTAACTTTTGGCTGTTTTTACTCAGAGCAGATGAAAAACTATCCTTTACTGTTTAAAACAGAGAAAGAAAAGTTGGTGAGTCCCCCAGGAGCTCTCCACCTTCCAGTGGCTATGAGCTTAGTGCGAAGGGGAAACAGGGGTTTCTACCTCCAGATTCGCACCAATGAATCTGCCCTTGTGTTGTCTGGAAATCTGAGAAAAGAAGTCCAGTTGCTGTGAGAAATCTGTTTGTACTGAACAGAGCAAAAGAGAACAGAGTGAGCAATAGGTGGCCTCCCTAGATGACAGAATCTCACCTCCTGGTCCAGCCGGAATAAGGAGGAGGATGGACAGAAGGAGGACTCAGCATGGAGCACCCACGGAGCACCAACGTCACTAGTCTAGAGCAGAGAGTCCTAACTGAGACAAGCAGAACACAAAACCGACAGACTCGAGGACTAAATCACTGCAGGTTCTTAAAGCCCAGGCTAAAAGTCAACACAAGTGTGCCTGTGGGTCCTTCAAGACATGGCCTATCCACTCCTCATCATTTACCCATCTGCCCCTGTGAACTCTTTCTTCCCCTGCCCTTCTGTCCTGGGCCAAGTACCACAGCTCAGTGTTTCTAGGGCATCTAAGACCTCACACTTAGTCTCCTACACCTCATTGTTTTCTTCATTATTATTTTTCTCTTCAAATTGTAGGACCCTGACATGGTCTACTTACTGGTTCCTCTATTGCTTAGCACAGAGTCTATAGTCAAAAATAACTTCTCAAAGAATATATGCTCTATTTGAAAGGGTACAAGCAACCACAAAATAGTTTTAAACAATATTTCTAATAGTTTTACCATATTTCTGAATGTGAAAAGGTATGCTACCAAATATGCAAATAACACACTGGAAAGGGCTAAGACTGCTGCTGATAAACTATTTCAAAATGCACTATTTAGCTAATAAATATTAAAACCCCGAATTGATTTGTTCAACACTAACTTATGGACCACATGGCAGGCATCAGCCAGTATACTGGGAACAGGAGATACATCCTGAATAAATATCTTGGAGATTTAAAAACAAGGATGCAAACAAATTTCGAAAGCAATAGATACTACAAAGAAATCAACAGGCAGGAGTGATTGTAGAGTGATGTGAAGAGAAAGACAGCAGTAATGTGAGAGAATGAAATGATCTTAGTAAGTATTTTTCCATAGGATGGTTGGCTTGGGGGTAATGTATTGCAGGAAGATGTGGACGTAATGATCCTGTTAAGCGTATGCACTGAGTAGGCTTTGGATTGGGGCCACTAGGTAAAACTGATTCATACAGGAGGAGGACGAGACTGGAATGGGGATGTGTAGGCTGCCAGCCATCCTCAATCTGTGTCTTTTGTCTTCCCCCTCTTCCACACCTTCCGAACTTCCATGCAGTGCAGGCTCTTTGGTCCTTGGCATCCAGTCGGATGGACCCAGTGGAGAGACATGGCCCATGGAGGAGAAAGTCCCTTGGAGCCCTCCTTTCAGTGTCACCCTGGGAAGGCTTTCTCTCCTCGTTGTTTCGTTGTTTCCCTCAATCTAGCCTTTTCTGTGTGACTCTCTCTTGCATTCCACAAAGCACTTAGTCTCCCTTTCCTTTCAGGCTTCAGTGGTGCTAACAGCTCAGCCATTGCTAGTCCTGGCTTCCTCAGACATCGTACTCCCATTGCAGTTTCCTCACAGTCATCCAGATCTATATAAAATAAAGACTTTTAACTCAAACACCCTGAAGATTTATCCAAGTTAGATAGCCTGGAGTCTGTCCTAACTTGGTTGTACCGTTTCTTTCCTGGGGAATCACTGAGGGATAATACAGGTGAATATTTCAAGTTTCGATGCACCGATTTTCCAACATCAACAGGACTACAGAATATGCTAAGTGAGATCTGAGCTAGAGCCATTACACTTCAAGTTTTCTGATATCTTCTTTCTGTCTCTGTCACTCCAACTGTGAAAGCCAGTTTACACTGCAGCCTTACTTGTGATTTCACTGCGGGGGAATAGGGGCAAAATCAGCAGGCTGCAGAGCAAGACTCTGTTGATTACAGGTGAGATTCCCTCCTGACAGTCTCACCACTGCAGCAGTATGCCTTCATGCCTCCTGCTGCCTCTGCATATTTAACCAAAACCCACTTTCCCCTGCACAATTCCTTCCATTACCCACCTTAGACACTCCAGAGAATGGGGAGGCAGCCTCTGAAACTCAGCAAGGTGTACTTGAAAGGCCTCTCAGGAAGGAGGAAAGCAGGGACTTGTGGTTCCTCCAAACCTGCAGCACGTCTGTGCCTACTTAGGAATTCCCTGTGAGGGTCCTGAGAAACAGATTTGGGGTTATTAAAACAGGCATCCTATTCTTCCATGCCATGTTCAGCAAAATGAATACAAATGACTTAAAGAGTAAATAAATTTTTTGTTCAAATTTTCTAGAATAGTCAGGTGAGTTCAACAAACCCAAGAATAAAACCTTGATGGTCGAGGAGATGACCATATTGCTTTTTTTTGTTTGTTTTTGTTTTTCGTACCGGGGATAGGACTCGAGTCTTTCACTTGCAAAGCAGGCAGTGGCACCACTGAGCTAAATCCCTGGCCCCTATTGCTTTAAAGTCAAGGCAGGTCATGTGCTACTGTTACCCATTCTCCTGGCTGGGTGCCTTCACACTTTGCTCTCCTCAGGACCATGTGGTGAACACCTTCTGGGTTGCAAGGACTTTGTGGTATTGAGCTTCTCAAGTTGTTCCCAGAGTGCCTTTGCTGACTGCATACATCTTTCATCTGATGTTCACACAGCTTATGGTTGTCTATAACCTTCTAGAAAGAAGGAGAATATGCCTGTAAGACACTGAAGTTTCTCATTTTAGTTAAGCAATTTAAATGCACATAGCAAAGTCATACAGCCACAAAAATTATGGAATTGTGTCCAGAGCACATAATTATATTATTCAGTCTACACAGTATGATATGTAACTGTAATGGTTTGACATTTGGATCTATACTGGTGGCAATAGAGACATAATTCAATAACGTATCTTTTAAATATTTTATGTCTAGCTACAAACACAGCTATAAATATAAAGCAGCCATCTTTCATGATAATCTTCATTCACAGATCCAAAGTTTGTTTTGAATACATATTTGCAGAATATATATACATATGCATGTATATATGTGCCAATAATTAAGCTGTGCTGTTGATATTTAGTTTAATATTTTTAACACAAAGTTGTATTTTATTTCCTAGACATTTTTTTATGGATAGACATTTTTAAAAGAAGTTAAGATAGACACATTTTTATGTATACAAAAAATGCTATTTTTTATAAAATAATATGTGAATAGAATGGCAAATAATTAGACAAAATTAACATTAAAATACTTAAAATTTCACAGCTATTTTCTAATATGAGTTATGTTTTACAATTAACTAGTTTGCATAAATATATTTTATGTTCTCAATATCCTCACATTTATAGTGAATGCTTAATTGTATATATTAAATTCTTATATCATTTTGAAACAAAGTAATTATTATCCTCCTGCTGGAAAATTCTGATTTAGTGGCTTTTGAAGATGACATGTCTCTTCTTAAAAAACATTTTGTTTGGACTAGAAAAGTATGAACATTTTTTTCTGGTCATTATCATCTAAAAAATATAGTTTAACAACTGTTTATATATATTATGCCTCTTAAGAGGCTGCTTTTCGCAGTGCAGGATTGCAAACTGAAGCCTGAGGCAGGAGGATCACAAGTTCCAGCCCCGTCTGGGAAGTGGTAATTTAGCAAGACCCTGTCCTAAAATAAATTAAAAGATGGCTAGAGATGTAGCTCAATGCAAAGGCCCTTAGTTCAATCGCCAGTATCACCAAAACCAAATGAGGTGGGAGGGAGGGCGAGGGAGGATAGACAGGTAGGAAGTAGGTAGATCTTTTTCAAATGCGTGGAGGAACAAGAGATGGAGGAAGATGGAGAGGAAGGAAAGGGCATGGGAAAATAATTGAAGGCAAAAATGATGATGAAAATAGCGCTTTTGCAAATGGGAAGGGGACCAACAGTAGGAGGAAGTGGGTATGGAGGGAAGGAATAGGGGATTCAAAAAAGAAGAATTAATGTGTACTGTGTACATGGACCAACTTCCCATGATAAACGTAGTACAGTAATTATGTATTGTGAACATAAATTAATAAAAAGACTTTTAAGAAGATAGATAAAATAGCTGCAAACATATAGTTCATCAGTTTGGGCTTTGATTCTGTTTTCCATTTAGTATGTAGAACTAAGTTCCCCACAGCCTATGCAGGTGCTCGAGCTGCACCAGTTCAGGAATTGCCTTCTACTTACATATCAATGCATAAAATTTGTTTGGAAGGGAAACAACCTTGGTTTTGTGTCAGCAAAAAGAAATGCGTCTTTCGTGAATGCCTTTCCAGAAAAGTGGGGATCATTCATTTCTCAAGAGGACGAGGGCTTGAAGGCTGTGCACCTGACAGCAAGTGGAGCTGTAGAATGCAGGGTGCAGACTCAACTACTGTCGTGCTGCCCGGACTGATCTTTTCTGGAAATTGCATTACAGAAAGATGTGCTCTTTTTTCTTATGGTACTGGGGAATGAAACCAAGGCCTTCACACTGACGACTTCCCCAGGGCCCTTCACCCTTTTCTGGTGATCCTTCTACTTCAGTCGCCCTAGGGCCGGAATTCCAGGTTTGCACACCATGGTGCCAAGGTGTGCTTTAGAGGTCTAATCTACTGAGTGGACACCTGAGGGATGAATGCTTCAAGTATCAGAGGTCAGCGAGGCCAAATAAATGTACCGCTGAAGACAAGAGGCCAATGTCTGAAAGAGAAAGGTGAGCTACAATATATAAAAGAAAACAATGTAAAATAAAGTTATAAAATTCAGAAGTAATAGATGTTGATTAGGGCCCAGCTTCAGAGATATCCTGGTTCTGGATGGTTTAATAAACTGAGTCTAAGGTCATAAAGAGAACTAAAAGTTAGAATTTAAAAATAATAATTGGAAAGGAAAGCAAAAATTTGTTCATGCTACTAATACCTCAATAATAGAAAAAGAACATGGGAAGACCTTTGAGGATGACAAGGTGAAATGCTTAATGGGAATATGAAGATCTAAACAGGATTTCCATGTTTGTTTGGGACTTTTTTTGTATGGAAAGGAGGTAGGGGTATTTATAAGTGAACAGAACTGGGCTCTCAGTATTACTGGGGGACCGTGTTGGACTACACAAGAGTTGTTTATGGTACAATGAAATGTTCCTTCCATGAAGCCATATAACTAACATATTCTCTCCCATTGTGTTTGTTTTTATTTTAGTCATTGTACTAGTCAAGAAAAGAAAACAATGGTTCCTATAGTTATTTGTCTGATTATCCTACAAACACTGCAAATTTCCTCCATAAGTACTAATTTTATTCCATTTCTTTCTCCTTTTCCCCCAATTTGTTTGATTGTTTCTGGTTTCATGAAGGACAGGAAAAAAAAAAAAAACTCAGGAATGAGAAAGCCAGTGACCAACAGGAAATCAATAGAAGGCTCTGAAAATGGATAATAAGTATTAATGTCAACTCTTGTTTTCTTTTTAAATTTGTTTTTGTAACTGATATATAAAAGCTTAAATGTGCACATATATTTATTAGATATCACCTGATATTTCACTACAAGTATACTTTGCATAATTTTTAACTCAGAGTACACACATGTACTTCAAATAGTTAATTTTTATACTGAAAACATTTAAAATCTTTCCTTCTAGCTTCTTGAAATATAGAGTAATTATTCTTAGCCTCAGTGTACTGTACAAGAGCAGGCCAGAACTTACTTTTCCTACCTGTGTGTTAAATTGTACCTATTTTCCAACCTGTACCCCACATTCCCTCTCTCCTATTCTCTGGTAATAAAAATCCTACATTCAACTTCCTTGAGATCAACTTTTTAAAATGCTACATGTAAGTGAAATTATGAGGTACATGTCTTTCTGTGTCTGGCCTTTTTCACTTACCACAATGCCCTTTAGTTCCACAAAGGTTGTTACACATGGCAGGAGTTCTTCTATTATAAGGTTGGAAAAGCATTCCATTTTGTGTCCCTGTCACATTTTATATCCATTCATTAGATAGCTTCCTCAATGTCTTGGCTACTGTGGATAGCATTGCAATGAACATGGGACTGCTGTTGTCTCTCTGACATACTAATTTAATTTCCTCAGATATGTACCCAGGAGTGGGATTGCTGTTTCACATGGTAGCTTTATTTTAATTTTTTCAGGAACCTACACAAGATTGTTCCTAATGGCTGTGTTATTTTCTGTTACCACCTACAGTATTCAGACGTTCTATTTTCTGTACATCCTTACCAGCAATTGTCATTTTTTGTTGTCTTTTGGCTAAGAGCCATTCTTAGAGGATAGGGTGATATCTCATTGTGGTTTTGGTTTATATTTTCTTGATGATTTGTGATATTTAGCATTTTTCCATATATACTTGTTGAATATTTTTATGTCTTCTTTTGAGAAATATATAGTTCAATCCTTGACCATTTTTAAATTACATTATTTGGTTTTTGTTCGTAAGAGCTTTTGTTTAGTTCTTCATATATTGTGCTTGTTAACTCCCTGGATGATACATAGTTTAATAATATTTTCTCCTATTGTGAAGATTGTCTCTTCATTCCCATGATTATTTTCCTTCGTTGTACAGAATTTTTTTTCTTTGGTATAGCCTCAATTTTCTAGTTTTGCCTTTTCTCCCTTGCTTTTTCAACTAAATCAACTCTTTTATACACTTCCTACCCAAGAACTATAAGAGGAAACTTCTTAAAGTTGATGAGGCTATGGGGTAGAGCCTGTTAAGGATCAGACAGGGTGTAGTTGGCCCTATGTTGTGATTCTTCAAATTCAGCCCTCAGGGCCAGAGATTTAGCTCAGTGGTTCTGCCACCTGCCAGTATCTTAAAAAAAAAAAAAAAGAAAGAAAAAGTCAGCCCTCAGCAAAGTCACAGAAAGAGTTAGTTAAACAGATTTCCAGGTTCCTGGATGTCTGATTGAGTTGGGCTGGGATGAGAATTGGCATTTCTAATATTTCCCATAAGTTGCTGTACTTTTCTGTCCTGCAGACAACACTTTGAGAACTTAGAGGCTCTCAGTTCTTCTCAGTCCTTTCAACCCATCGTCACAATGGAACCATAACAGTAACTTTAGATTTACTGAGGCCCTTGCCCCCTCCCACAGCTTCTGCCTGAATTAATGGGTCATGGTTCAAAGCATCGGCATGTTTGTGATCTCCCGGGCTGTCTAGAGAGGTGTCAGATTTACTATGCTCCTCTGGGTAGTAAAGAGTCAGTGCCTTCTCCATTGTTATGTTGTGTAGTATTTGCTTGATTGAAGCTAACTTCAATCCCCTCTGTCCATCATGGCTTCTGCCCCATGCTGATTTAACAATACAGACATTTCTGGTTACATTGATGGGGCTTGTTCATTAAATAAGTGGTCACTAAGTGTGGAATTGCACATAGTATGCACATTACAATATTCACAACAAAGAAATAGTCAATGAAAACAACTTGATGAGTTTGTTTTATTTACACAGCTCTTACACAAATACTTTAATGTATAACAGCACATAAGCTATCCTATCATACTGTGTAATGCGAACAGCAAAAATTACAGTACTGTATAAGCAAGGTGTTTGGTACGGAACAAAAACATTGAGGCTCTATAAACACGATGTACAGAATTGTACAAAAAA
>NW_022900926.1:67014256-67029910 GCF_012274545.1 Fukomys damarensis | reverse complement strand
TTTAAAAAAAAAAAAAAAAAAGACATGTCTTAAGTCCCAGTAGTGGAGCGGAAGTCCCCATAACCAAACCTCAGTGGTAAATCCAAACAGTTGTTAAAGGGGTAGGTCTTTAAATGAGGAATGTCTGGACTATCCCAGCACAAGTTCACGCTGAGATGCAAGAAGAAGGTACTCTTCCACTGGAATTTTCCCCAAACTACCCTCCGTATGAGTATTAGTCCTCATTTCTGCCCTACCCCCAAGCCTATAAGGTACTGAAACCAAACCTGGGTGGGCAGCTAGTAACTGGGAGGAGACAAAGTACTTGGAGGGTGGGTGTTGGGAGAGGATGCCAAAGAACCTCTGGTATCTTGTCTTTCTCATACACCTATCTCTCCGAGATTGCAACATGATGTCTCATGTCAACTCTCCCACAGCATACTCTCTAAAGTTTTATTCTATAACTTTTAGTAACGTTTTATGATTCAAGTCTGCCAAAGCAGAATCATGACATATACAAAACAGTTTGCAAAATTTAGAAAATTTTATTTTCTAAGATAATTCTATTTCTATTCATTTCCAAAATTTAGAAAAAGTTCTCTCTTTCTCTCTCTCTCTCTGCCTGGCTTTCAGTACAGTTTAGCTTTTATACTCAAACCAAACAATAACCTCTGTGTCCTAGGAATGTACCCAACCTGTCTCAGGAGTAATGAAAACTATAACTTCACTAATTTTGAAGATGAGGAACACAATAATTTAAGGAAAATGAACAAGAAATATTGGTAGTTTGACATTTTTTAATTACTTTGCATACACTAAAGGCTCATCTAAAAATAGTTCCACTGAAAGCTAATTCAAATAAAAGTTAATGAAAGAGAAAGAGGAAATAAGAACAAGAGAAATGAGATAGGAAAGTTAGAAGAGAGAAACTTTAAAGAAAGAAACAGGTGCTACACGGTATTGAACACTGAACTTCCCCTTCTTTTCACCTCTTATATTATCTCAACTGGATGTAGAAGATAAGAGAACTACAATGGCACAAAGACTGCCATGTGCAAAGCCATCTGTAATCCCATGCTTTATAGGCTTTGTGTGACTAAAATTGCCTCTTTATTGTTCTGCGAGCCATTTCATTATCATGGCCACAGATCAGAAAAGACAGATGATCTCAAATCAAATAATTTCCCCACACTGGAGTGCATTTGTGCCTCATGGTCAAATATAATCCCTTTGGCTAAATTAATGTGACACAGCTCTATACGATTTCTAAATGATAAGTAGTTTATTCCTTTTAGTAGGTGATTTGCGTGTATCTCATGAGCATGCAGTCTCTTATCTGGATACATTTATTTATATATATATACATACATACATACATATATAGATAGTGGTGATTTGCGTGTATCTCATGAGCATGCAGTCTCTTATCTGGATACATTTATTTATATATATACATACATACATACATATATAGATAGATAGATAGATATCTTATCTATATATATTTCCCTTTGTGGTGTAGCTACTAGAAAGTTGAGGCCTCAATTTGCACTTAACCTTCAAAAAATGTCTTGAGCTTTCAGTTTCTATGACATTTTAATTATCCAATTGTCTATATTTAGACAGCTCCTCTATCTAATTATCTGTCTATACTTACCTTTCTTATTTATAATACTATACTAGTCATAGATTATCAGATAGGATAGGTTGGGCTAGTCTACAGTGATAAAGAATAATGAAATGTCGATGAATTATAATAGCAAAGGTTTAGTTTTGGATCACATTGCAAAGTCCATGTAGGTGAACTTTGGCTGCTCTATTGCTTTCTCTGGGAGATCTGGGCTGAGAAAATGACTTTGTTCTGAAGTATTACCAAAGAGCAAGATAATGACAAAGAAAAAAGATGACAGAGTAAGATGATGACAAAGTATATTTCTGTGTCACTTCTCCTTACACTTCCTTGGCCAACGCAAGAGTCAGGAGAATGCCCAACTCAGTGTGACTTGGGAGCATGTCCTTCCTCTGGAGAAGCCCAGGGATATCAAGAGATAGCAAGATAGTCTAACCCACCCAGTCACATTTGTGTCATTCTTCCAATGTTTATATATTTAATATGTATCAAAGTTCTGTCTCTTATGTATTGGGATCTTCTTTACCTGAGAGATAAACAATAATGAGTTTGGAATAAGACATCTTCTCAGAGTTACACAGATGACAAAGACCTATTTGGGGTCCGCACTGTACATTTCTGCTCAAAATCCAATCTCTGTGCCTGTTGGCTGTCCTCATATCTTCTGGGTTAAGTGATAGTATATCTATTTTTAAATAGAAGAGACCAAGAAGACACTGAATGATCCACAGCATTTCTTCAGGTTAAGAAAACTCAGTTTTGGTGGCAGTGAATTTCCTTACTCAAGCCTTGCTTTGAGAACAAACCACAGTGGCCCAGAGTAGCTTCTGTGGGTCTGCACTGTCTGCCTGGCAGCTAATCAACTGGCAGCCTCAGGACTTACTGGTAGAAGTTCACAAAGACCGGAGAATGAGTGGCCAATTTGAAGGCCTCACAAGAGATTTTTGAAATATAGAAACTGTACATAAAGGTAAGTTGTTTGTGTGTGAGTGGGTTAGACAGAGAAGAAAAGCCAAATGAATTAACTGCCCCACCAGCACCACCACATACACACCTCTGGGCTGGTGGTGAACCCAGGCAGTTTTCACTGAGATACACGCCCAGACATTTTATTTATGTACTTATTTGTATTTTCGAGACAGGTAATCACTGAATCCTTTAATCACCAGGCTGGGTTTGAAGTTGCAATTCCCTACTTCAGCCTTCCAAAGTTCTGGGATTACAGAGCTGTGCCATCATCCAGGATTCCTTTTTCCTTTCTAAGATTCTGTTCTTTTACTCTTGAAAGTACAGCTGCAGGCATCACATTAAATCAGGAGCATCCTGATTAGCTGATCACTAACTCTAGCCATTAGCCAACAGGCAGTTTTACAGTTTATTGAATGCCCTTTCTTTTGCATAAAAAAATTGGTCTTGTTTTGCCACTGTTATTCTCCATTGTCATTACTTTTGGCATCACTGAGAGTGGTTAATTTGACAAATTCTAGGACACTGTGACTTATCAGCTCTTATGCTGGACCTGGAAAGGGCAAAGACTTTGGTCTCCTGGAGCTGAAAGTCAAGGTGGAGCTGACAAACACAAGTAATTACCCAAACCCCTTTGCCAGTGAATCTTAAACATGGCAGCACCTCTCTGAGTTCTCTCCACTTGGTGTCATGAGTTGAATAGAAATGCAGTATGCAACTGGAATCACTTTGATTTGAACATTCCAACTAGTTACACTCTATATTACAAGGTAATTATGTTAGTCTTTAGATCCATATTTCATTAGAATTTATATCTTAAATTTTGAAGCTTCTCATTTTCAAAGGTTTAAAACAATGTAAACATTTTCTCATGAGATATATTTAATTATTAACGAAGTATGTCAACATCCAAAAGTTATTTCAAAGAGTGACAAATATTTACAAGTAAACATTAATGTAGGAAAATACTTTTTGTCAATTCAAATTTCTTCCATCTCTTATGAGAACTAAGATTATGTTACTAATGACATTTTTTAAAACTCTATCAATGAAAATAAATGGTACTACGCATTTAACTTTGCTGTAATGAAAGTAACTTTAAATTGTCTGGCTTTTAGAATATATAACTCTATGTTGAAACCTTTGTTGAATATCTTGAGTAAGCACACTGTGCAACTTATCATAAAAGTATAAGACCCTTGAACAGGTGGATAACATAATTTTTATTTTCCTAATGTATACCAGAATTGAAATTGCATCTTGCCTTCATTTGAAATCCAACCATTCAGTTATAGGAAATTGATTTGATGGTAAGTTTATCTTAAGACTTATGTAATCTTTGCCCCTGGAGTATTTTGATGTTTGGGGAATACATTTTTGGAGAATAACAGATGGTGGAACAATCCTTAGGGTTACCTGTAATGACCCTGAGTTTGCATCATCAGGGGAAAATATGCTTCCAATTAAAATCGTCCTGGGGGATGCTATTCTTTATGAATTCAGGGTGAAGAATAGCTGAGGAGTCTGGTCTGTGTCTGACAGCTGGTACAAAGCACCTTGATCCAATAAAATTCTTATTAATTCCACTCTAAATAGTTACTGTTGGTTCACATGAATATGACTCTACAAATAACTATAGATTTAGAAACTTCGAACACAGGTTACTATAGAAAAAATGACCGATATTTTTTTAAAAGGCCTCCATATTGGCACAGAACACCAAACAAGTAACAAATCACACACCAGGAGATTTGAGGCTCTATTTTAGGTGCTTTGAGTGCCAGCAAATTTTGTAAAAGCATAATTTCTTTCCCATTTTCCCAATTTCTTTCTAAGAAACAAACTGTATCTTAAGGCTGTGCACATCAGGGCAGATAGATGTTCTCAGGCTACAAACTCACTGTCAAAACCATCCTCCCCTCCACAAACTGCCTCCTGCATTGAACCCTGAATAATGCATTATCTATCAAATATTCTGAAGAGTCTAATAATTTGGAGGTGGGCTCCTTGAGAGGTGATCAGCATCACCGGAGCTTGTGGAGTACAGCCCTCACGATTGTGTCTGGTGGTCATTGAAAAAGAGGGAGAGGCCAGAGGAGACCATGTACACCTGTGTGCTCCCTGTTCCTCAGCAAGTGCCACCCTGGATCTCACTGGGACTGTGCAAGAAGGCCACCCCCAGATGTGGCTCTCAACCCCGAGCCTCCAAATCTGTGAGTCAAAGTAAACTTTTGTTCATTGAAACTTTCCAAGTTACGGTGTTGTATTATGAAAAAGAGTATATGAACTTCTACTAACTGAGGGAATCATTTTGTGCATTGATTAAATTATAGGAGAGGTTTGAGGCTGTGTATGTAATTCCCAAAGCCTCTACTCAAGCAAATCCATTACACATTCTAATGGTTCACTAACTGGTGCTTACACATCTATAATCCTGGTTTGTCCTGTGCTCCCACCACACTCACCTTCTTTTGAATTTCCCAAGATATAATATGCTCCTTTCTTCCCAAGAATATTTACCTATGTATTCTCTTTGCAGGAAATGCTTATTTCTCTCTATTCATTAGCACCGTATTGTTCTTTCAAATCTCATTGGAACAATGAACTGTGTCTTTTGGACCATCCCGCAGAGCTACCAAGCTCTTTTAGAAACAGATGAATTTCTTCTTCGCAGTGCTTATTCTGGTATAACTACCATCTGATGATAATTTCTGTGATGACATGAAAAGAGTTGTAGAAATAACCACTGATTTTTTACTCCCCACTATATCTTTGACACATGGGAAAGCTGAGCCCCTACTTGGTTTTTTTGATATAGTTTCTTACCAGGATGTAGACTCACTCCCTTTCATACATAGATTTATATTTTTGTTTGGATTCAAATACTCCTTTATTAGTCACTTTCCTGTCACTGAGACAAAATGACCAACACTCACAGTTAAAAAGGGAGAGTTTTATTTTGGCTGGTGGTTTTAGGAGATTCAGTCCATGTCATCCGGTTCTGAAGCAGAAGTAGTAAGGCAGAAAGTCAGAAGAAAGTTGATCACCTCTGGCAGCCAGGAAGGGGAGAGAGAAGAGAAGAGCCAGAGACAAGATGTACCCTTCTGGGTCACGCTCCCAGTGACCACCTCCAACCTCCAAACAGCTCCACCTCCTAACGGCGCATTTAGGCAAGAATTCATCAATGGTGAATCCCCAGATGATCACAGCATCCCACGTTCGAATCACTTTCCAGATGTCCCACTCTGAACACATGAGACTTTGGGGGACATTTTATAACTAAGCTTTAAGAACTAAGCTTAACTAAGCATAAGAAAGAACTATGGTGATGTGATACATTTCTGGGCAAAGACACTCAAGTGTCCTTTGAAAGCTGCAATTTTCCAGGTAAAAGGAATACGTAATTGTACAAGTCTGCCCTTGTCCCTTCTATTTCCCTGCAGATGAATGGAAAATTTGAGCTAAAGCAACTATGTTGAGACTAAAAGGAAGCCAGCATAACTACAAAAGCTAAGCTGCTTCCCTAGGCTACCAAAGATGGTGAGGCGGAAAGATGATGTGGTAGGTTCTTGTCATCAGCGGCATAGACATGATGGACCTCCACCGCGATCTGCTTCAGATGTTGAATCTGATGATATCATGTGCATTCCAACAGGGTGAGGGGAGGTCAATTACTCACATGTTGAATCTTTCTCAAAAAGCAAGGAGAGCCAAGCAGAAGTGAAAAGGTCATGCATGAAGGAAAGGGTGATGATGGGTTTCGTTATGGCTAAGGGATGAAACCAGGTGAAAGTCCCTGCTGGTGATGACATCATTTGAACTGTCCCATTGTGTGGACAGAGAGAGCACCCAGGTGCTTCTTATCTTCGGTAGCTCGTGTGAGAAGGGGAAAGGAATGGTGGGGTTGGAAGCCATCAGTAGTTAGCGTCAGGAACTACTTTTCATTACATAGGACATTAGAATAGTAACTGCAGCCGTGTGCCTCTGCATGCTCTTGTTACTTTTAGAAAACACAATCTTAACTGTACTGAAAGTGCTGGATAGATATTTGTTAGATGATAAAATAATGAATGGAAATCTATAAGGCATTAAGGGGCTTAGACTTTTAAGGTCTCAATTTTTACTTTTCTATTTTTCTGAATATATATAAGTGGGACATTGTGACAAATTGCTGAGGACAGGTATGGTAATTAATCCATACAATGGTCTATAATGTTTCTTAATGCTAGAATCTAAGGCCAGATACTGAGTCAAGGCCAAGGTAAGTGATCAGGAGCTATTGCAGCTGAGGAAGAGAAAGGTTTTCATAAAAATAGACAAGTACATAGAAGTACATATTGTGGAAAAGACCTTAAATTGAAATTAACCCCACCCATCTAGAAAGCTCCTCATGGTTTTCCATTTAAGTACCACTGGTTTGCAGTAACAAGGGCTGCATCTTGGGCTCCCAAATTTGCACAAGGCACTTTCTCATCACCAGAGAAGATATCAGTAAAGATAGAAATATATTTGCCTTATTAATATACTATCAAAACTCCAGAACTCAATAAAGTATACATGTGTTCAATAAATGCTCAATAATAAATGACTAAAAGTAACCAATTGGATATCTGTAAGCAAGTAGGAACTCTGATTTGCACTTGTGCTTTTTAAATTCCATTATAGGAGAATCTACAAGGACACACAAGCTTATTAGTCTAGAAAGTGTACCTCAAACATCAGCTATCTCTTGACTAGCTGCTTACTAACGCCGTGTTGGTTTTTTCTATCTTCAAAGATTTGAAATAGTAAAATGAAAAATTTCAAAGGGGCCCAGCTTTCCAAAACAAAACAGCCCATTGAGGGCAGGGCTTATATTTTGCTCTATATATCTCAACATTAACCAAGAGTGTGATAAATAATTAAGTTGACAACATTATCAATTTACAGATGGAAAAATTGCATCAATTTATTTTTTGTGCAACATTTAAGGAACTCTACAATATGTCAGCCTTTGTGAGCATCCCTGAAGATATACTGGTACCTATGATGCAGCCTTTTGTGTGCCAGAGTCTTGAGCTCAGGACCAGCACTCAGCAGATAACCCCACTGCAGGGCATAAGTCTGAGCCAAGCTGTTGGAATGTGCTGAACATGAACCAGCTCCATGGGGCAGGAGGGGAGAGGCCAAGGAATGAGTACTAGGAAGGGCAGGATTCCAGGATCAGTAGTTTCTGTGGGGGGACGGGGAGTGAGCAGCGGTTACAGAGGACAGGGTAAGGAAGACAACAGGCAGTCATGCTGGGCAGAGAGTTGTGAGCAGTTTATACACTGGGAGAAAATAAGTCACATTTGATGTGAGATAAATCTAACACAATACTTCCTAAAAAATATTTTTTATAAAATCTTACTGTGTTTCCCAGTTGGTTGAAAACATAAGGGCTCAAATGATTCACTCCCAAGGGAGAAATGGTTATTTTTATATTTTTATATACTTAACATGAAACTTCTTACACCAGAATGTTATATTTTAAATTGACACCCTTGATTTATCTAGGTCAAGTACATTACATGGATTGTTAGAAATTTCTTAAAAATAAGATAAAATGTGATTTTTGAAACAATTTTTGAAGTGAATTTTACTTCCAAACAGTTGCTGGGCAACTCCAGATGACTAAAATATTCTGCTAATCAAGTAAATGTATTTTATTTATTACTCACTGAAATTGTCTTAGAGACATTTGATACATTCTTTTGAATTATTTAGAAAGCAGAAAATTTTGGTTGTTTTAGCTGCATTTGATTTTTAGAAACAACTGAATGTCATTTAGACAAAAATCTAATGGATACTGTGGCTAAAAATGGGTTATATTAACAAAACTATCAAAACGTAAAAAAAGATATGGTCATTGCTCTTTGCTGAGAATATCAGCATAATATAAAAATAGTAGAGTAAAATAATATAATGTAGTGTCTTATACAGAAGAGACTAAATGAAATTCCATTTCTAAAACATAAGGACACTGACATGCATAAGTGATTCTCCAGGGACATGTCCTTCCAAGGGACAGCTTTACCTCACACACTAAAACACACACAGTGAGGGCCGGGGATGTAGCTCAGTGGTGCTGCCGCCTGCTTTGCAAGTGCAAGGTCCTGAGGTAGATCCCCAGTACCAAACCCACACAGTGACAATGGCACTGTCTTACAGAGGCCAGTGGGCCTAGGTAACAGTTTCCAGCTAAGACAGTCGTAAAAGAAAATATCCAGGAAGTAGGCAAGGCTAAGAGGCTGCAGTACCTGTGGGAGACTCCATCCTTTACACATGGGCATCAGTCTCTAACAGAAAAGCAGCATCGATCTATCCACTCATGTTGCAAGTATCCATCCGCAAGTAGTTCTCTTTCTCATTCTCTTTATTGAGCATAATTCTAACTCCACCTCCTCTGATCTGCAAGACTTTCAGAGTCACTTAAAAACTAGGATGCACTGTCCTCTGTTTAAAGTACCCTTTATAGACATATCTTTCTTTATGCCATTGTACTAATGACTGAGTGTAAAGGCTGCTATACAAAAGCAAGTCACTCCTATCCCATTGCTTTACTTTTGGAGTGTCCGTCCACTTGTGCACAATGTGAATTTGTAAGCTGACTCAGTTTTGCTGGAGCAAGTTCAAGGGAAGAGCAGGCAAAGTTTTCATCCAGGGGTCTGGGGGATGTGGCCAGCACGTCTAATATTGGCACCTATACACTGACGACCACAAGCTAACATCCTGGCATTCATATGTACAGCCCACTGGGAAAGCCTTCTCACGGAGAGTTACAGGTCAGGATTCATTCTACACAGAACAATGGTCTGCTTAGCAGAAATCTGGGGCCTGAAATGTGTCAGAGGCCTGAAAGAGCTAGTGAGAAGAAGGAAATTCAGATGAAACAGTCATCAAAAGTTCTGAGATACTTTCTCCAAATTCCTAGAATGGCATAAGCCCTTTCATAAGCAAAAGAAGCTTGATGCTATGTGTCAGGTCAGAGGAGAATGGAAGGGAAGAATAGTGCTCTTCCACTAAGCATGCACGGGACTTTGACTTTATAAAGGGATCATCAAGTACCATGAGGAGAAAGCAGACATGTGCCCAACTAGACAGCTGATCAAATAAAAACCACTGATTCATGTGGCAGCAGATAGCAACATCCACCCGTTCACTTGTCCAACTACCAAGAGCAAGAGACAAATTCCCAGTGTTCATGAACCTTGTGACCTTACTTGATACAGGATGTGAGTCTGCCATGATGGTCTGTGCTTGACTTTACCCAACAAAAGTCTCCCAATAGGTTCCTAAGGCAAACAGCACTCACAAAATGCATAAAAATATTAGCTCAGAATGTGGAGAGCTCCCTGGTGGCAGACAGCAAGGAAAGTGTGCCGATTTAAAAGCATGGCGATTTAGCTTTGAGTTCAACTATGATAAGTTGGCTCTCTTTGGAGTCATGGGAGGCCCTTCAAGAAAACAAACCCATTACATGGATAGAGAAGAAGGGTGATCTTTTACGAGAGCCTCTCTGGGGATTAACAACTCATAATGGAAAGAGAAGTTGGACTTCAGAATGGGGCCATAGGAAAGGATAATAAAAATGATGATATTTAACATTTATTGATCACTTACAAAACATCAGGCACTTTGCCAAACACGTAAGTATGATTTCATGAAATCTCTCCAACAGCTGTATAAATAAGGACTGTTGTTATTTTAGTTTTACTGGCGAGCTTCAAAGGCATTAGGGAAATTGAACAAGGTTGCACATCAGTTGAATAGCAGACCCAGGACTCCACCCCAGGCTGCCTACCTCCAGAGTGTACAATGGGATTGTACTAAAGAAACCCAAAACTGAAGGACATGTAGCAAATTCTTTAAACTTCCTCTCTCACTGGGACAAAATTGGTGGCAGTGTCCCTTTCCCTGGACTGACATATTACTTTTTGTCTTCCTTCATGGATACCATTAGTACTCACTTTAATTTACTTTTACACTTACAATGAGCTTGATGAATACTGTGTACAGAAACTTGGTAGAATTAGTCTCAGATGCAAGTTTCCTGGAAAACACCTGATGATAAGCCTGTACATAGGATTCTTACAATTTAGAAAGTTGGCAAGCCAACTAAGGAGGAGAATATGGCCATTTGTTTTGCATATTCTGCCTCTTTCTTGTAAGCCTTATTCACATGGGAAATGTGGGGTGATATGGTAATGTTACTTAAAATGATGGTGTGTTATGTGGAGTTAGGACATGCAATAACTCAGTCTTGTCTGTTTTCCTCCTGAGCTCACTGAAACAGTGGTAAATCATTACTTTGGAAGACAATTCACCCAGGGCCATGGTTCTTAAACACTGGGGTCCCTCAGAATAACCTGCAGGATCTGTAAAACACAGATTTCTGGGCTCCAACCCAGAATTTCTGATTTAGTGAATCTGGTTTGAGGCCTGATAATTTGCATTTACAGTGAATTTTATTTGCAGTCTAATACAATGGTATCCTATTACTTTCTACGGTCACTGGAGAATACATACGTCCACATCCTGGAGTTTAGCAAATGACTCTCAGATGACCCAGTGCATCTGAATGAAGCCCCTAGGGAAAAATAGACCATGTTGCCAGTGCCCTATATTCTGGGTACTGCGAGAGTGTCATAAAGTCAGTATATTATGATATATTCATACCCATGTTTACAGTGGCACAATTCACAGTGGCCATGCCATGGAAATGACCTAGGTGCTGGACAACAGAAGGATATATAAAAAAAATGTGGTTTATGTACACAATAGAATATTATTTAGCTATAAAGAACAACACCATGTCATTTTCAGGAAAATGGATAAATGTAGAGACCATCATGTTAAACGAAATAAGCCAGACTCAGGAAGCCAAATATTGTCTGTTTTCTCCCATATGTGACATTATACAAAAATAGGAAGAAAAAGAAATGGCATGAAAGTAAATGGGAGATTATTAGAAAAGAGGTAGAGAGGATCAAGGGGAAGAGTGGGTAAGGGAATAGAGTCAGTGAGGATGCTCACGGCACACACAAAAGTCCAAAAACAAAACCCACTATAAGATATAACTAATATGCACCGATAAAATGCAAATAAAATTACACAGCCCCGCAGTGGTAGGATATAGATAAAAATATACATAATAAATGCAAGTAAGGAAGGTAGAAAGTCTGTATCCTGTTGGGGAAAGAAAATAAACAAGCAAATACTTTCAAATGAAAAGGTATTTCCTGTTGTCTAGCACTAGTTGGACCCAACAACTGCTCAAGGAATTTACTGACCTGCTTTCCACTCCACTCTGTCTCACCATAGAAGGTTGTTCCAGCGGGCTCTCCCAGGGTCCTTTCCAGATCACCAGTGGTCCTTTTGGGGTCTACATTACTGGTCTAGTACAGTGGGAGTGAGAGTTTATGGAAAGGGCTCGTAATGATAATCTGCCCAACGAACTAGGAGAAGAAGTTCAGCATGCTGTTAGAAATGCTCCTCACTGATTGTAAAAAAAAAATACTGGAAAGGGTAATAAGGGAAAAGAGAAAAATGTGAGATAATGAAAAGGTGGAAATAAAGTGTTTGTAGATGGGGAGAGGAGGAGGGGGTGAAGGGAGGCCAGGGACAAGGGGAAAAAATGAGAAGCAACACTTGTCATGTAGAGGTACAAGATCCCAACAATGAATGTAACTGTACTGTATCCCTAAAATGTACCAATAAACTCAATTAAAGCTGAAAAAAAGATACTGGAGAAGAAAAAAGCCTCCGAGGCTGCCCAGCAAAGTGTGGAATGTGAGTGTCACACGCTGGGGGGTCACGTGTCCTGTACCTAGGGAGGCCAGAGCCTGAAGGGAATATCTGTCTTGAGACTAGAAAACCAGGAAAATGGGGAGAATCTGTTTACTTATGATGAGATTGCATCACTGAAACAGCAGTGAAAATTCAAGATTTCCAAGTATTTGTCTTATATGAGAATTTTTATCATTGCTTAAGTCTTGAGAGGCTTCTGTTATTTGTAGTTGAAAGTGACCAAATTGAAATGTGTCCTTCTGTTAGAGCTTTTAAGGATTCAAATTGCACTCTCTATTTTCTGTTTCTTTGTCCCCTTCCCTCTATCTTCTTTCCCTCCTTCCATGCCTGCCTGCTCCTAACCTTGCTCACAGCCCAACCCTTTCCTCCCTATCCCTAAATCTCTAAAACTATTTAAAAACTATTCTTTAAAACATGAAACTCAAGTATTCCAGTCCATGAAGTGAAATGTTCACTGTTAGTTGTAATAACCCTCTTCTGCCTATTAGTTCCATTCAAATTTCTGGCTAGTTCCTAGCCTTTAGGTTTCTTTTTTTTTTCCTCTTACAGTTGTGATGGGATTATATTTATGGCTTATTTACTGTATGCTAAATAGTTCTATGACTCAAATTGGAGTTAATCATTTAGGAGATACAGCATACACATATATAAAACCAATAAGCATATAAGATGATATAAGAGGCAATTTATTAAATTTCTTAGAAACAAAAAGAAATAATGTAGAAGGAGAATTCTGCATCTCCCTTGAAATTTATGGGCAGATTCAATTTATTTGCTTTGTCGATTTCATGAATTCAGGATTAAGAAAACTTCTATGGTTTAATGAATTTAGTCTTATGATATTTGCCCCTAATAAATCATTGACACATACGCATGATAAAATATGTTACAGGTTCTAGAGCACAGAATATCTTTTGATTTTGTAAAATATTATTGTGATTTGCATTGCAGTGAAAGTTGTAATTACTCTGTCATTCTTAAGCTCTCCCCACAGAACCAAGCCTGGTATCAGTATGTGTATTCCAAGACCTCTTTATTGGTGAAATATAACTGCGATAGGAGATGGGACCTATAGACATTAGACTGCTTTATGAGATTATCCGAATGGCCCCTCAACTAGAAAATAAATTCTTTTGAAGTTATCTAGAGGAAGAGAAAGAGACCCCAAAGTACAAGTAGGACTCTGGAAGACTCTAGAAGATCACCATGCCATTGAGCCCCTCCTCCAAAACCATGTCACAGACTGCTAAGGTAGCTTCCTCCACAGGAATTCAGATTTGGTTCCATCTGTCAACAGTACACTTCCCTTGTGACTTTACATTACAGTGTATCTTTAAAGATAGTTGAACGAAGAAAGGAATCAAGATGTGTTTTGTACGTGTACCAACTCCCCACAAAGGTGTAATCATTATGTACCCCAAATACGTACTAATAAAAAGGAAACTTATCTGTAATCAGTACTTCTCTTAGTGTTTGAATTTCTTTTTTTATTTTGATGGTTTTGAAGACTATTTCCTATGTAGTTCACAATACTCACTATCATATTTGAATTTATATTAAAATTTGCTCAAAGATCACCCAGTAGCATTGGAGAAGCCTATATAAATAATACATCTCACATTCTAGATCCACGTGTAATAATACAGTCCCTGTATAATTTGCATAAGTTACTACAGAAACATTTTTTCTGACACAGACTCCTTTTACCTCGTCTCCATCTTTGATATATTAATTTCTTGCTGTCTCTGCCAATGCTTTCTAGGGCAACAGACAAAATTTCTGCTACTTATCTTAAAACACAATCATTAAAAAGTCAACCAAAATGATCTGAAGTAATCAAAATATGGTATCATAAATCAATGTAAAACAGCTTATGTTATGAATTAAATATTGTCTTGAAGTTCCTAGGAGCCGAACAATATTCTCTTGGGCAATTTGAAAGTGAACTTAAACTATTGAAGTAAATTATGGTACATATATCAACCTGTTCTCATCAGCACAGTTTAGACATTGGGTCAAAAACCATGCCTTCTAACTTCTCTGTAGAGGAGTAATACCATGCTGGATTTCACTGTAACTGTAACTGTAACTGATGAAAGGTGAAGGAGGGTAAATTGGAGGCATGTAACAAATGTGGGAGGTCACACTGCGTATCCAGGATATGGCATCTTGCCATTGACCACAGCTTCTTGGAACAAGATAAAGTCACTGAAATAGTTAACAGATGTTAGCCACACTTGAAATATAAATGCTCCATTGCTAAAAGTTGTGTAGGGTCAGATAGAGATTTGGCTCTTGGTCCATGACTTAGCTGACTTGGCCAATGGAAGTTGAGAGCCCAGGGTCCCAAGGCAAAGTGCTGAGGCCATGCACTCATTGGGCACACTGAGCAGGAGCTCATGAACTACTGAAAGCACACACACTGTGCTAAGCTGGCTCAACTAAACAGTGACACATACTTGATACCTAGGGGAATCTGATGTCTGTTTTTACATCTACCAAAGAGTTATTTCTAGGAGACCAAAGAGTAGCCTTTCTTCTTTCAGTTCAAAAAGATGTCAACAAGTTTTATTATTTATCTTCAGCTTGCAATTTACCTGATGTCTATACTGTTTCCCATTGACTTCATAGTCTATCCAGGCAAAATCTTTATAACAATGTCTTCATTTTCTGCTCTTGTCTATTACTTTGCATTGCAGAATGAGTTGGCATTGATTTTCAGATGAATCTCTGTAGCTGAAAGGGAACATCTCAATCTTAAGTCGTAAGTATTTTCAAGTCAAGGTTTGAAAGAAGCTTGTGCAACTTTGGAGTTTGTAGTTTTATTCACAGCCTTGCAAATAAAGTCACCAGCTTCCATCACTTTGTAGAGATTCACACCCTGGTCAGGATAAGGAGGAACAGAAGGGATGGGAAATTAGAAGCAAGATGAAAACGTATGCCTTTTAATTTTATGAGTTGTTGCTTATCAACTTAAAATGGCTAAATATTGTATTATTCATTATCTACTTGGGGGAAAACTATATTTTCAATCATATAGTCAGCATCTCATATTTTCCATGCCTTGCACACACATGTATTGAATATCACTTCCTTGACAACATAAACTAGACACACCTGGATAGCAGAGTAATTCTGGAAGACAGTCATGGATTTGGACAGTAATCCCCGAAGTGTCACTAACACACAGACTAATTGATAATGGCTTGAAGAAGCTTATAGATCAGAACTGAATTAGAAAGAAACCCACT
>NW_022900926.1:67012489-67014156 GCF_012274545.1 Fukomys damarensis | reverse complement strand
ATATATATATATAAACAAACTCGATAAAGAGTTACAGATTCCAGGAAAAATGGATGCATAATTCTTTACACATTCAGAGTCACTATCCCCGATACAATATCAGAGGAGGTGGTTGGAAGTTAGATAAAATGAAATCATATTTAGTACACATCTGGAACATTTTTGCCTGAGAGGCTGTGCTGCCTGGAAGTATATATGGGATCAACAAAGGCTTAGGGAAATCCCCGGATGACAGATACAAAGTTGGGTATAAAGGCCAACATCATAGTGTGCTTCTCATTTCTGGGTCCCGGGAAGCAGCAGGTCACCATCAAAGTTTACACCTAGCACTCCTGCTGTCACAGTATTAGGTGAGTTAACCATAGATTTGCCCTCATGAAACATTTCATAAGCTCCTGTGTCTTCCCTCAAAGTGGACTCAAAGCAATAAGGGCTGAAAAATTAAACATATTCATCCACTTTTGCTATGAAGTAGCAGTTATTAATACATACGGAATATGTTCTGAGTTTTCCCTAACATAGACAAGTATAAATGTTCATACAGGTTTTTACAAAAATGATCATTTCAGAAAATGGATATATTTTCCTCACTTTTTCTAGAAATACTGTTTTATTTTTGTTGTGTATTTAACTTGTTACGAATGATTAAGAAAAATATTCCTAAATGATACTTCTCATTAATTTTTATTATTTCTTTTTCATCATGGAGTTGCTTTTAGGATAAGGTAGTAATGCTCACTGTGGTATGAAAAATTTGGTTTTATAATAGTAATGACTTGTGATGGATCATCTGACAGGCACGATTTAGTTTAACATCATTAATTCATTGCGATTTAATTTGGCAAATGACTAGCTTCATGCATCTTTCATTTCTGAATTACATTCAGCAAGGGTTCATAGGGAGATTTAAATTACTAATGTTCTTTGTTTTCCAAGAATTCCATTTATAACAATTATGCATGGAATTTGATGATATATCATCCCAGGAGAATCTCTTTCTGGCCTTTATCATTCCCTAATTAACATATATTATTATGAAATGACACTTCATTTATTTTGTCTTTGTAGGTACTGAGGATTGAAACCAAGGAGCAGCTGAGCTACATTCTCAGCCCCCAAACCCCATTTTTCCTCTGATTTTGAGTCATGGTCTTGCTGAGCTCCCCAGGCTAGCTTTGGAAGTGGGATCCTCCTGCCTCTGCAACCTGAATAGCTGGGATTGCAGACATGTGTCACCATGGCTGGGTTTCATCTATTTTTAAATCACTCACCAGGTTTTTAAATATGTCTCATGTATCGTAGTGGTTCTGAAGCTTCCATAACCTCACCAAGAATGTGGTTTCTCTCTTTGGGAGTTTATGCTTAAACAGGCAAGACAGACACAGGAAAAGAAACTTCTGTTGTATAGTTAGGGCTGTGAACAGAGATATGTCCAGGAATTATGGGGGCAGATGTGCAGAACCACCAACCTGTGATGAAAAGGAATCGAGAGACTGCTGGGAAGGACAGGTCCTGCTCTGAGTTGTGAATGGAGAGGAGGAGGCATGGAGAGGAAGGAGGATGTGCGAGACAGTAGGCAACAAGAGGGGATGTCAGGGTGGGCATGGAGAGTGACAGGCAAAAATGTCACGGTGTACATGGAGGAGGGAGGGGAAGGGAGGGGGAGG
>NW_022900926.1:67007170-67012441 GCF_012274545.1 Fukomys damarensis | reverse complement strand
GAGGAGGAGGAGGAGGAACAAACTTACCGTAGCCCACGTGGAGAAAACATGAAATGAGCCTCTGTACTGGCAAAGGTATAAATCGGCTGGACTGTGTGACAGAGCACATCCTTGCTTTTAAGGCTGCTCGTTTAGAAGCATGGCACATTCATATTTTTATTTGCGAGAAAGCCTTCAGTGGCAACATGGAGGGTGAAATGTAAGGCAAGTGTGAAGCCCCACCAGTGTGAAGATGAACACTCAGGACAGCTATCAGCAGCTGTACTGGTGTCTCCATAACAGGGACAACCAGGGAGGAGCAAGCAACCATATTGTGTCTGAAGTCAAACTAGTGGTCCCTGGCTATTGAATGGGCCTGGGATTTACAGTGAGATTAGATTCCGTAATGGATTAGGCTGATCAGCTTGGATTACTGGTCAGATTATGGTAGCTACTCACTGCCGTGATCTGCCTTGATCTGCAAAATCCTTAGGACCAGACTTACATGCATGTGTACCTCACAGTTACAGAACAGGACCCAACATGTAGTATCAGCTGTCAGATGAGTTCCATTTGCTCCTCTAATCTCCAGGAAAGGAGTACTTTCTCTCCAGTTTGTCATCCCCTTCTGACAGAAATGATTGAGCTACTTTGCAAATGAAACGTTTTCTCCTAACCAGAGAAAAGCAATAGCTCTTGGTGTTTATAGATAACAGCTGTTGGCATTTGGTGCCAAGTGAAAGCTCAATAAATATTTATCGAGCATCTCTATGTCACACACCGAGTATGAATAAGCTATAACGATTGCTTCCTGGCTGCACAGGAAGCTAGACTAGTAAACAGTGCTCCGATATAGCCTTGTGGAATGTTGAGGGGTAAAGACAGAGAGGGAGAGGGCAGCAAGAAGCAGTGCCACCTCACGGTGTAGTGCAGCTCGGGGACAGACAAGGAGACCCTGGTAGAAAACATCTTTGGGATGGCGGTGACTCACTTTCGGGCAAAATCGAGCATGTGTGTGAGACCATTCCCTGTGATGGCAGAGTCAGGAGCAGGGATGCAAGGAGGACGAGGATGGGGGCAGCAAGACGTGGGGTATCTCAGGAGCATCGATGTGCCCAGAGTGGAAAGGAGGAGCGATAGGAGGGGGAGAGGGAAAGCTCGGTCTGCAATCCAGGTGGTGCTTTCACATCTCAGGAAACACTTTGGCTGTTTAGTGATCTGTGAAGGGTTTTCTTGCTGCTTATGTTTTCCCCTAAAAAAGGCTGATTTATAAATTTACAGATTAGAGGTGGATGTGATCACCCGGCATGTGACTTTTCAGGTACTACTTGGAAAAAGGATCACTGCCATCCGGTGTCTCACATGCTAAGTAGGATAGAGCTGCACCCACCCACGGATCATCTGAAACACACCGCTGGCTTAGGTCCCCAAGCCATCACCATCACCTGAGACCATCAAGATCTCATTGTTCTCATTTAGGAAAACAACCCTGAAAATGACAGAACTGCAAGACGCCAAGTACCATGGCGAAGACATAGGCTTTCATTCCAAAGTGTGAAAAGTCAAAACAGACGTTATATGTAAAAGTACTCTCGAGTTCATGACACAGCAGTGAAATAGGAGCCCTGTTGGTGATTGGGCCGTAGCCATAGTGAGCTTTATAAAGCCTCTGAAAAAAAAATTATTGTATTTTCCCACTGTGCATTTTAGCAAACAGCAAATACGGAATAAAGCGTTGACCTCAACCTTGCTTCCCAAATCTGAGGAGCATTTCAATGGAGAGCTGCCAGGAAAGCATGGATACTGAAATACGCTAAAGTCACTTACTGTGTTGAGTCCCAGGCCGTTCAGCATGTAGATCAGATCCTCGGTGGCCACGTTCCCAGAGGCGCCTTTCGCATAAGGGCAGCCGCCCAATCCCGACACCGCGGAGTCCACCACAGTAATGCCCATCTGGAAAACACACCAAGACACCCAAGGCTTCTCTGCTTTTTACAAGGAAATCATTTCATTGCTACTTAACGTGCGGCAAAGAGCAAGTACACAAAGCCTGGATCTTTTCTCCAAACGTCCTCAGTGGCCCACCTGGTACTGCAACAGTTCTCAGTACTCATTTCTTTTTTCTGACCAGTCTTCTCTCTTAGACTAACAGAAGCCCTGTTAAGGATCTCCAGAAATAGAATAATCTTGCATCAAAATTAATATCTTTTTCTTTTTCTTTTTTTTACAGCAACACAACTCTGTAGGTGGTAGATCCTGAAGTAATTTCACTCCAAGTTACACATATTCTCTCTAATTTCTCAGCTATCTCTTAAAGGCACAGCATAAGTAACATGAAATACCTCCAAAGCCCCAAATCAAAATCAAGGTGCCTTAGAAGGCTGACATTATGGATGAGGTGGGGGCAGGCAGAGTGTAGGGACCGTACTTAAAATATAGCAGCTTGTGTATTCAACTCACCCAGCCTTTACAGAAGCATTATTTTTCACACAAAACTCTGCCCTTTGGAAGAAGTGAAGAGATATTTAGGAAGCAGGACACCAGGTCACATTTGTTTCCCCTCACAAAATCTATGAAGAAGACAGTCCTTATCGCTCACAGAGAAGAAATGGGTATAGAAGAATCAAGCCACTCCCCCAAGCCCTTCATGCTTGAGTGAAGTCCCCTGTCAGTACTGAACTTGCCCTTTGCCTGACTCACAGCCTCTGGAAGCACGCAAGTCAGTGCAGGAAGATGTGGAGGGGGAAGAGGACTGTGTGCTGAATTCAAGAGCACAGCGGTGGGGGAGCTGAGGTCAGGCAGTGGCCACAGGAGAAGAGAGAGGTGAGCACGTCTTCCTGCCCTGAAAGGTGAAAGTGTGATCCTCATAAGCTACCGAAAGACTTCATAGAATTCTTCACTCTCAGGCTTTGAGAGAAGAGTAACATGACCTCACCTAAAACGAGAAGCTCCTGGGGGCAGAACATCACAAATGGCTTTTGTACTCCCAAGGGTCCGGGTTGGGACGAGAGAATTGTGGCTTTTCAAGAGATCTATACTCCTAAGTGAAATAAATAAGTCACACATGTGTAAATACTGAATAGTTTCCCTGGTGTGAATGATCTGCAATAAAACATAAGATCCTAATAAGATTACTGTCATTTAGAAATGAGAAGAAAGGAGCTAAAGGTGTAGGGAAGGTGGGATGGGTAGGGGAAGGGTAATAAGGGAAAAGAAAAAAATGTGGGATAATGAAAAGATGAAAATAAAGTGTTTGTAGATGGGGAGGGGAGGAGGGGGTGAAGGGAGGGCAGGAGTAAGGGGAAAAAATGAGAATCAAGACTTGTCATGTAGAGGTGCAAGATCCCAACAATGAATGTAACTGTACTGTATCCCTAAAATGTACCAATAAACTCAATTAAACCTGAAAAAAAAAAAGATCTCAGCTGCTGCTGGTCCTTCCTCCTCCTGTCCACCCTTCCTTTGGCTAATAAGCTTTCTATTTTATAATGCTTTTCGAAAATTTGTGAAGACTGTACAGAGAGTTTGCATATACTCCCCAGTTCTACTTTTACCATCTGCCAAAGGAAAAAAAAATATTCAATGGTATTTGTTAAAGCTTGGTAAAGAAGACTTTATTCAGGGCTATTGCAAAAGCTACAGGGTTGTAGTTTTGCAGTACAAGAGACTGGGCCTACCTCCAAGTACAGCAGGAGCAAGTGGGAATTTGTAGCCAAGAAGCAGGATTGGGTCAGTGATGGAAAATTACAAAGAGGCAACAAGATTTAAACTAAACCAGCCTAACAAGATCTTTTTTCTGAAGACGGGGCAGGATGGTCAATTGCTACCTGGGGGATAGTGGAAGATGGGAGAAGAATTAGACATAGAAGTTATTAGATGTGGAGGGTGGGTGGTCCTTGCTGAAATACACAGACTTAGCAGAGATTGATGAAGCTGGATTTCTGAAGAAAGTGCACATACAGTCACGGGAGAAGTTTAGAAGCCTGACGGAAGATTGGCTAAGGCAACTGTCAAATTTTACATGATTAGTATATCTGTCATACTAATGAACAGATATTGACTTTTCAACAACAGTTCCTTCATCGTTCATATTTTTTGGACAATCTTAATGGCATTTCTAAAGGCATTGGTAGGCCAGTGTCCTTTTGCGGCTTGCGGAAGTCATCCGCATACCACCTGACATCAGGGTTCCTGGCTCCTGAGGCTCCTCTGCTCTGTGAGAGTTTCTTGGCAACTTGGGGCAGTGTACTTTGTGCAGTGTCCTTTGGGCCTTTCTGGTTTTCTTTTCCATGGTTAGACTAGAGTTATGGAACTTTGGAAGGAAGACTGCTCTTACTGATGTTTGAAGCCCTAAAATCACAGGAGACCCAGAAAGAAAATGTATTACTTTATCAAAATGGCATAGTTTGGGGTCTTCATTGGAATTTGGGGAGACATTGGAAAAACAACAATCACTCTATGTTGTAAGTAAAGGCCAATGTGACCAACTGTTTGGGCAAAGGTGAAAGATCTCACAATGAAGCAACCAGTGTCACGAAGAATTAGTAAATGACCAATGTCACTACAGCAAAATAAATTAACCAGCGAGGACATGAAAACATGCTCAACCTCATATTAAAGATTGCAAAAGAACTGGAATACTAGGATGCTTTATACTTTCTGACTGACAAAAAATTTTTTTGAAATGTCAAAGGTTAAAATGTATATTGCAGAGTGATGAAATGTGAAACAGTCTATAACATAAACAACACCAATGCATCTCACCCACAAAAAGTTACTTTAAAGAAGTCAGGCTCAAGAGAGAGCATGCAATACAGTTCCCTTTAGACAAAGTCCTAAAAGACCCAGCACTACTCAAAACCGAAGTACAGATGATCGTTTTCCTCCAACATGGATGGGCTCGAGGGGGAATTTCCAGGGAGCAGGCAATGTTCCATTTGCTGAACTGCGTTGACTACACTGCTGATACATCTTGGTGAAAATTCATCACCTTTATGATTTGTGTGTTTTTCCTCCTCTGTTATACCTCAGTCATCATCAGACAGGTAATGCTACATTTTTGTAACTGAAGGTAAACAGGCAGACGAGTGAGTAAGACTATAAACTGGAATTTTTTAAATGGTGAACAATTGATAAAATTTGTATTAAGTCGCCAACACCTATTGTCCCAGACATTCCTCATCAAGAAAGTTCAGCTACAGGGGCCAGGGATTTAGCTCAGTGGTTCCACCACCTGCCTCGCAAGCCCAAGGTCCTGAGTTCGATCCCTAGTACCAAAAAAAAAAAAAAAAA
>NW_022900926.1:67002670-67006921 GCF_012274545.1 Fukomys damarensis | reverse complement strand
TGCTCAGCATACACCCTTGCTACATCCCTCATTTCCCTATGGAATCAATATTAGCTAAGTGGCCATGTGATCCTCTCGGATGATTGTAGTTTGGCCCATGTCGTACACACCTTGTGATTTTGCTCTATAAAACATTCTTGAAGAAAGAGCCACTGAGGAAAACCCGTTTTGGGGCCTCCACCCTGTTTCTCAGCTTTCTCTCAGTAGCCTTTCCTATGCTTAGCCTCCTTCATCCTAGAAACTTGTTCCTTGATATTTTGGAGACATGAAATCTCAGCATAGCTGACAACCAGCAGGTTGGGAGTTACTTTTCCCCATCACAACTCTTTTTAGGAATGTCTTTTAAATTCCAGGTATATAATTAGACAAGAAAGGAAAACAAATGAATATTTATGGGAAACAGTATTATGTTGTATGTGATATACAACACGCAGTAAGTGAAATTCATTGTAGTCATATCGGTCTAGAAAGGAAATTTGAAAATAATTCAAATGTCCCAAAGTAGTAGTAACTTAAACTACTTAAGATGAATGGTAAATGTTATAAATGTGCCATAAAAGTAGAGAAATTAGTTAAAAAATGTTATCACAGTGTATAGTCATGATACATTTTTTAAATAAAAATAGGACTTGGATGAAACATGGTGAAATGCTAACAATATTGGTGCTCATTGGTAGTGTGACTGTAGGTGATTCCTTTTAGTTTAATTCTGTGTGTTTGCTTTCCATTGTCCTGGCTACCGTAGCATAACAGTAAATTAAATGAGAAAGATTTTGACTAATCAGAAACTGAATTTCTAAGTTAACATTTTTGGCAACCAAATGATTTTTCTGGGGTCTGATGCTGCAGGGATGACCTGCAGACATACTGTGGTAGAAGGAAACACATAAGACAAGAGAGGACTTGGGAAATGCTCTTTCCTATTTCCTAGTATCAGATTGGCTCTGGACAAAGTTTACCTCTTGGTGAGCTCTACTCAAATCAATTAATGGGATCAATCCCAAAAGCAATATGTGGATTTAAAGATGAAGAAACCAATTTTTAAGAACATTTTTAAAAGTCTGTGTTACCTGTAAAAGAGAACCCTGAGATATTAGTTCATTTTAAGGGCTCTCTTCAAAAGAGTCACAGTATTTTAATTTTTTTCATGTTATGCAATATCCCCTAAATTCTCTCCTTCTTAAGTGTGCAATTCTGTTTCCTAGAAATTAAGAACTTTTCAATCATTTTATCTATGTTCTAAATTATATGTGCTTGCAATTACGTTGGCCTTTTCCAGATATCTGCTCCCCCAAATGGAACTGACCTCTGTGAAAATCAACTGATCAACGCAGAAACCAGTGTGGGTGCATACACACAGTGGGATACTCCGGAGCCATGGAAAGGCGGAATTCTGTCACGAGCAGCACCGTGGAGGTGACCACACACAGATGGTTACACTATGTGAAGTACAAGCATTGCACACTCTCATTCATAGGCGAACGTAAGGAAGTTGACCTTCTGCACGTGGAGAGGAGAAAGATGATTCTGAAAGGCCAGCGAGAGGGGTTGGGGAAGAGACAGAGAATGGCAGGTCAATGAGTACTAAGTTACAGGTGTGTAGGAGAAGAAGCCAGTTGTGTCCTACTGAACTGTAGGGTGACTATATATACTAATAACAGTGTATGTTTTGTGCAACTAAAAGGAAAGACTTTGAATATCTTCACATAAAGGAATGATGGATATTTGAAGAGATAAATATATTTAACCGGATTTAAACATTATGCAATTTGTACATGCATGAAAACATTACATGGTGCCTACCTCATAAATACGTATTCTTTTGTTTGTGTATCAGTTGGAATTTAATTTAAAAAGTATAAATAAACAAAATTATACCTTCTGCCAAAGCAAGCTGCTTTGGAAATTTCTAGTCAGAGTCCTGTGAGAAGCTATGATTTTCCTGTGTACTTTTGCTTCACATTTACTTCCTTATCACTTTGGAAATGTTTTTTTAATACAGAGGAAAGAAGTTCTGAACAGACCACGAAGAAAACTATCATTTCCTCTATAGATTACTTATTGTAAAAGGGAGAAATTTATGTACTCAAAAATATACCTATTACTTAAATTATCTCAGTTCATCGTATACTTGAAAATAGTAAGTGGGCCACTTAGCCCATTTTATCAAGGAAATTTTCACAATTAAAGTTACTCCCAGAAAGACGTTTCTGCTCCCTTTGCCTCTTCTTCTAGTGCAAAGCACTGTTTTCAGACTTTGATTCCGAGTGAGTGTGTGTGTGTGTGTGTGTGTGTATGTGTATTTGTGTGTGTAGCACCAGTGTGATTTTTCTGTGCGGCCTATCACAAGAAGAAAGCATTTGGTTTTTTGACTTTTTAAATTTGTCTTGCTTTAGCCGAATAACCACAAGGGGGCGATGTAGCACCAAAGTCCACCCAGTTGAAGTCAGCGCTCCAGGACCCCACTGTGTTCCAGGCCAGGAAATGGAAAGCAGGTCAAAAGATTTATATTGAGCAAATACATAGTTTTCTGGAATTTGAGATAAGGACAACTTTACTAATGACCCAGAGCACAGGAAAGTGTAGTTCAGTATATTCGGTATTTTTTTTAAGGGTTTATGATTATGAAGCACATTCTAATGTGTCAAGACTGAATACATACGAAGTCTGGTACTTGTGGAACCTAACATGAGAAATTAAAGTTATTCTCTTCTTCCTGTCACTAAGGAGTCTCTTACTGTTCTCACAATGAAACTAATTTTCTCGAAACTCAAAAGCAAAACAAAACAAATAACAAAAGCAAACAAAAACCTCTCGCAGGTCTGAAGTGTCTTTGTTGGCTCCTTCTTTTCCCTCACTTAAAATTCATGCCCCTAATTCACGGTCCCAGCACTGCACAGAACCGGAGAGCTCTGGTCCATGTGTGCAGTCTGCTTCTGCTCTGTAGGCAGGCGCTCTGAATGAAGGCTCAACAATACATTAGTGGGCAGTCATGCATATTTCCGGAATGAAAAATGACTGGTGTCGTTATTAATGCTTTTATGTGACATCTCTCATCCTCAGAAAAAGATTTCCCTAAGTGCCCCATCCACCTTGTCTGAGGAGACGAATCAATGTACATGCGTGCATTTATTTGCTAAGTTCACAGTGACACATAAATGGCAGTGTGCACAGAGAAGGGAGTGAGAAAACAGAAAAACACTAGAAAGGGAAGTTCTCCATTTCAGCAGGACTGAGAAAATACTACATGGTATTCAACATATGTTGAATGTTTATTTTGACACAGGAATTGTTCTTCATGCTTCATGTGTGGAAAAATTACAAAGTCAAATGGACATGGCTAGTAATCCAAGCCTGTTTGACTGATGAGGAAACCGAGGCTTACAAAAGGTAAAGAATATGTCCCTCTCCGTGCAGCTGTCATGAGGCTGAATACTCCAGGCGCAGGGTAGGACTTACCAATGCAGCACTGAGAAATCGGAAGTCTTCATTTCCCTGTGAGAATTTCTTCATGCTTTTGAAAGTTTCCGCAAATTTAAACAACATTATCAAGAGACTTTGGGGAGTAAATGTCTGTTGTCCTGGTGTGGCAAGTTACTTTTCTCTCATGGATGAGACAAAATACCCAACACCCAAAGCTAAAGGGGAAGAAATTTATCTGGCTCCCAGCTTGTAGAGTTTTCAGTCCATAATCAGCTGGCTCCAAGGCAGGGTGGCATGGAGAGGGGCACTGCCAAGAAGAATGTTTATGGTGCCCACATGGTAGCAAATGCAAAAAGGGAGACTACTGAGTGTAGGTAGTACTCACGCCCTTAATCCTAGTGCTCTCGGGCCTAGCACTGGACCACAAATCAGTCACACACTCTGGTTTCATGTGGTTTAAGTCTGCATGAGGCTGGGGATGAGGGTGAGGGACGTACAAACTCAAGCCATAGAACGCCTACTAATATTGCACTTCTAGAAAGCTAGCTCCCAAATAGCTAGAAATATCGATATGGGTCTATGTTCCAAGAGGGGCATTCTCTGTAATATTTCTCATAAAACTAGAAATAAGTCCTTAAGTGAAAAAAGAACAAAAAAAGAAAGTTAATATATCATCTATGATAGACTATTGTGAAACAGTTAAGCATTTTCAAAGAATACGCAATGGTTTGGAAAAACAATCATGAGAAAATAGAAGATAAAAGAACAGACTGCTACTATGTTTGATGCAATCTGTTGACGTTTCTAGACTTTTTTGTTTTTGGTGCT
>NW_022900926.1:66961568-67001202 GCF_012274545.1 Fukomys damarensis | reverse complement strand
CTTCTTCTTCTTCTTCTTCGTCTTTCTTCTTCTTTTTTCTTTCTTTCTTTCTTTTTTATTTGGCACCAGGGATCAAACTTTGGACATTGCACTTGCAAGGCAGGAAGCAGAACCACTGAGCTCAATCCCCAGCCTTGTTCCATCTATCTTTAATTTTCCCCCTTTTTATAACCTCTTTTGTCTTAATTAAGCAATTAATTTTATTATTCCATTTTATTTCTCCTATTTACTTAATATTTTGTCCTTTTTAAACTATTAGTAGCTGCCTTCTGTATCACAGCATAAATCTGTCATTACTATGTACTATGCCATGTGAACTGAAGGAGCTGAAAATCTCAATTCCATCCTCTGTGCCGTTGCTTTCCTCTCTTTTACTTTTACATACACAATCTCATGACGTACTGCTACTCTTTCCACTTTAGTAATCAGTTATCTCTTAGAGCAACTAAACATAAGTTTAAAAGTATGATGTTTTTATGTTGACATTCTATTTCATTCGCTGTTTGAAGAAACCTTTCTACAGAAAAGGGCAGATTTAAGGCCCTGGCCTTTGGTGGACACTCAATTTTTATAGGAAGAAGAAGGAAAATGAGTTAATAAAAGAGACAAGTGCAGGAGGAAGTTCAACATTGCAAGCCACGTTAGAAACTTTTCTCTTAACACTTAGACCCCAGTGATCAATGCTGAAGATAGTTAAGAAAAATGACAGCTAAGCAGTTCACTGCATTGATGCCATTTACAAATTTTGTATCACTCCAGCTTTACAGCAGGATAGGTACGGCCAACACGCAACTAGATGCAGGTAGAGAGCATACAGCCTGGTGCCTAACCACTTACCAGTCAAATTATTTAAATATGAGATGACCAAATATTGTATAATTTTGTTAAACTTTATAAGACAGTATAACAGGAAATATAAAAATGACAATTTTATCAAAATTTTTGAATTCAAGAAGTGACTGGTTGAATGACACCTGCCTGAGTGAGGCTTGGGTTCAACTGTTCAGTGGTTAAAGGACCCATTTGGGAAGACAGATTTCTGTTTGAGTTTTCGCTGTCACTTGGTAACTGTGGGATCTTGATAATATTATTTTACTTTCTTGTTCCCTTAACTATTGAGAAACCAATGAACTCTTTCAGGGTAAAATACTTATCACATGGGGCAGTCAAGAAATGATGGAGTTAAGAAGTGTGGGCTAAGAATACAGAGGCAGAGCCACACAATGAAAAAGAGTTGTGAAAGAAGTTGAGGGGATGGGTGAACAGCGAAGGATTAAGGTTATTTAAGAGCCATGTGATTTGCGAGCCGTTCATGACAGAGTTCATCTAGCGAAGAAAAAGAATGATGTCACAGATAGAAGAGAAAAATAACAGAAAAAAATCTTCATAGGTGAGGATGAGTTGGGTATCCAAGCAGAAACAAGGAGATGAGCTGAGAAATTAATAAAAAATAACCTTTGGAGCAGGAAAAGGGATGACAGGCAGAGTGGTTTAGTGATATGTTAAAAGAACAAAGACCCTGAAACGTCGGAGAAAAATGAATGAACAACCTTCTTCTCTCGGTAATTGAGCTCATCTGTGAAGAGTCTAGGAGTGAGCGGATCATCCCCATCTGGCTGCTTGACATTGCTTCTCTGGGAATCAGTGCACCTCCACTCTCACCGCTCTCTTCTGTGAACGCACACAGAAGATGGACAGAGGGAATGGGAGCAGGGCTGTGAAGAGAACGATGAAGGGACAGATCCGTGAAGAGCACTGTGTATTATGCCCACAAAGGTAAGGGCACTGTGTATTCCTCAGAATAATCTGCCAAACTCGGAATTTTAGGACCAGATCATTTAGCCAGGTAACTGGTCAAACAGCTTATTGATAGATTTTAAAAATAAGTAAGGCCCACAGCTCTTACAGAGAGTTTCAGGGAGTCACCAGAAGTCAAATAGCTCATCAGCTATGGAGACAATCTAGGATATGGGCCTTCCTTTCTTTCTTTTTCCAGAATTTCTCTGGAAGGAGTTCAATAACTTATAGGTCCAAATTGGACATAAGTGAGAGGTCTTCCTAATAGCATAAAATGCAGCCATCAAAAATAAAGAAGTAAAGAATCAATGATTGATAGTACAAGATTTAAAAAAATACAGTGTTTTTAAAAAAAATATGAAAATTTTATCAATATCCCAAAACCAGAGGGCTTATGAGAATATGAAGACCAAATGGTTGGAAAAATCCAAGGTTGCAAGTCGTCAGATCTGTACACTCTGCCATCCCTTTTACCTTCAGTACACAGCATGGCACAGTATCTGGAATACAACCAGTTATTGTTCAAATGTTTTGGAAAGTATAATTAAATAAATAATACATATAGAACAATAAAACACACAGCACTACATTGTTGAAGATGGAAAACTACACGAGAGGGCCAGGGGATTTAGCTCAGCGGCACTGCACCTGTCTTACAAGTGCAAGGTCCTGAGATTCCCAGTACCGAAAAAAAATATCAAAAACAAAGAGAGAAAGGAAAGAAGGAAGGAAGGAAGGAAAGAAGGGGAGAAAGAAAGGAAGGAAGGAGACAGATGAGTGGAACTCCACCTATTTTGTTTTCTCTCTGAAACTTATCTTCAAAGAGTCCTGGAACTTTTTCTGGAAACTGTTTACTTGGTGCTTTTTTTATTAATCCTCACTGTAGCTGACTGGCCCTAAACTGGGTCAGTCAGGCTCCCCTCTTCCGGCTACCTGAGAGGTGAGATGAGCCGTGCTGTAAGCTATGATGAGTAATACTTTCCACGAGCAATGAGGAACACAGAAATGCAATTAGAAGCACAGGGAAACGAAACAGTGGAATCGCAGAAATGAGGTCCAAGTTCCAGGCAGCTTTTCAGCCCTTCCAAGGGTCCTGCTTTGTTCCCCGTGATTTTTTACCTGAATAAGGTTTAACGGGAGCTGTGCTAAGTGCTTCTGACTGCACAGTGATTCAGAGTGGGTGCTTTTGGCATCACCCCTACTTTATAACCCACAAAACTGAGGCGCAAAATGCTTCGGATAATCGTGTATGAAGTCACATGTGTTCGGTGAGAAGTAAAGCTCAGACTCGGGGCCAGGCAGAAAGACTTCTTTCCAAATCTCTGCTGGGATTTGTCCGCTACTGTTTCAGACTTCAAGGCAGGGGAAAGGGTGCGGAGAGAGAAACGTTTGATCAGTAATTTGCCTCAGAATTGGCCTTTGAATGGTGTTTCAGGAGGAGGATGGTGAAGGAAGGGGCATTTCTCAGGGAGACAATGAATTGAAAAAAAAGACACGAAACATAGGCCAAGAGGTAGCCTCTCCACTGTGGGTGTAGTTGCAGCCCATAAAAAGCCCTGAATGCCTTCCTGTAGGGTACGAGTGGTACCTGATTCTGCGTCTTCAAAAGAAGGTAGGAAAACGAAAGTGGGGGAAGGCTGTTTACCTCATGGCAATCAGGAAGCAGAGAGAGGAGAGAAACCAGGAAGGCACATGCACCCTTCGAGGTCATGCGCTCAGGGCCCTACCTCTTCTGACTGGGTCTCAGCCACACCACCCTCATGATCCAATCACCTCCCCACAGTGTGAAGCTCTGGGAGGATATTTCCAATCCAAGTCATAGCATTAAATAAAACTAGAATACTAAGGGCGTCTTCTGCTGTAGCATTACTGTGGGACATCGATTTTTTGACCTCTGAAGATATGACAAATTCTAAGCAACGACATAGTGAATGCACGGGAAGATCACCAGCACAGCCTTCAGAAAGCACATGACCATTGTGTCTACTGTTCCTAGCTGAGAAAAAAGTCATATAAAGCCAGTTTTTAAAGGAAACAAATTTGCTAAAGATTCTCACTGAGCGACATCAAATGCGCATTTGGTGAGTGGCAAAGCTATCAAACACCAGTAGGCTTATAAAAGCGTGCATTTATCCTTAACATATCTTGGAATTTTAAAAAGTTCTAAAAACCTAAATTTCAATACCATCCTTACTTTAAAAATAAAAATACAGAGCCATGTGGTGGGGTACAAGACTCTCATCACAGCATTCTGGCATCCTGAGGAAGAAGGATTCAAATTCAAGTCCAGCCTGGGCAATTTAGCAATTTAAGAAGACCCTGTCTAGGGCTGGGGATTTAGCTCAGCGGTTCGGTGGCCTGAATGCAAGCACAAGGACCCGAGTTCAATCCCCGGTAACAAAAGAAAAAAAAAAAAAAAAAAAAAAAGAGAGAAGACCCTGTCTCAAAAGAAAAAAAGAAAAAAGGTCTGGACATAGAGCTTAACGTACAGACCCTGGGTTTAGGCCCCAGTACTGCAAGAATAAGAAA
Organism: Fukomys damarensis; assembly: GCF_012274545.1. Classification (NCBI taxonomy): domain Eukaryota; kingdom Metazoa; phylum Chordata; class Mammalia; order Rodentia; family Bathyergidae; genus Fukomys; species Fukomys damarensis. The sequence continues at coordinate 66,996,876 of NW_022900926.1, read as the reverse complement.
GAAGGTGGGAGGGGAATTACATGCCGATAGAACTCTTTAGTTCTCAGTCAAATTCAGGTGTTATTTCACTCATTGACTAGACAGTTGTACAGACAAAACAACTGCTAGATGGTGTAATAATAAAAATAAGCCAAACCTACTGAAGGCCTTTTGATAGACCCTCTGTAGAGTACCTCTACTGCTGATCACAACTGCAACCCTCTTCAGCTGGAAGTAACTAGACCTGTCTTTGCCCTTTTCCCCCTCACAGCAGTTAGGTGTACTTCTTCAGAGCGGGGAGTATTGCAGATAGTTAAGTTACTTAGATATCTTGTAGGCAGTTAGACAGGGCCAACCTCAAGGAGCCAACACAGCAAGGAGCCAACACGGAGGACAATCAAGACATTTACTGAAGGCCAGAATTGTAAAATGAGAGAAATTACTATACCTTTGTGCTAACCCTGGGATAAATAGCAGTGATTGATAGTCTAAATAGGTATCAATCACCTGGGTTGAGGGCCAAGGTCTTAACCCAGCCTTTCCAGGAAATATTCCTGAACCTCACCCTTACTGTAAATCCTTGTATGTTTGCTAGGTGACTTGCTCTCCATTTGACCCCGATTTAATCAATATTACCTGGGTGACTGTACTTGTAATCATATTGGTTGGTCATGCTTTTGTCCCACCTCATGTCCACCTCGTAATTTTCCATTGGGTCTTATAGTTCTTTCCACTTTGTACCCACCTCACCACATGGCTTTGCCGTATAAAACATCTTTGAAAATTAGGGTGAATGGGCAGCCCACTTGGTGGTCCCCTTCTATCTCTTAGACAGAAGCTTTCTTTTCCTTAATAAATTTTTCCTACTCTCAAAAAAGAAAGAAAGGAAAGAAAGAAAAAGGAGCCAAGTATCCTTTATGGACAAACCAACTAGATATGGCCAAATCCTTATCTGAGGAAGAATACAAATCAGGACTATCCACTTTCATCCCAAGAGAGGAAAGGTGTTCTCCGCAACTCGGATTTCTAAAGAGCCCAGCCCTACAACAGCCGCGTTCCTGTCTCCCTTGCCTGTCCCCTCTCCTGCGAACTGCATTCCCCAAGCTTTCCAATCAGCTTGGCTAGGTTCAGCTGAGACAAGCTCTGATAGAAGAGAGAAGCCAGAATGTTTCCTGCTGTCTGAGTGCTTGGGGTGGAACCTCCGGCGGGCAGAGTGTTTCCTCTGGAGCTTCCAATCCCCTCTGCTGACCGTGGACAAACTGACTGTGGCTCCTGCCCTCTCCTGGCGAGCCCAGTGGCCCAAGCTCCAGTCAAACAGTCTTCTTGTGTCCTGATTTTTTCAGGGCTTTTCCTGCCACTGCCAAGCTTCAGGAGTGGCTTCTTGAAAGTGAGTCACCCAGAATGCAAACCGTAAAGCCCCCTCCCTGCAGTCTGGAGTTGCTAGGTGCAGTAGGATCCGCACCTGAGAGTGCCAGCCTCCTAGACCTGTGCCTGAGCCTTGGATGGCCTCACTCTGGTCCAGCCACTGATAATCTCTGCTTTGATTTTGTTGTCTGACTTACAGTTTTACAGTTCTTCTCCTGTTCCTTGTGTTCAGTTTACGTTGTGTCCCCGTTTTCTGGCAGCAAGCACTCTGGCAAATCTAAGCAACCTTTCCGAGTAGTTCAACCTAAAAATGTTTTTCTACCTACCTCTTGTCAATGTCAGATTGAGAGAGGTGATACTGAAAGAAAACATTTAAGGAGCATCTGGTCGATCCTGCACTAAGTAGTTGACCAACTGTGATTATATCAGTTGGGTTTACCAGAAAGGCCTGGCTGCCGTGGGCATGGACTCCTGCAAAGCTGGCAGCCCACATGTGTTTGCAGAAGAGGCTCCAGTGAGTTACTGAAAGTCATCACAATGAATACATACACTCTTTGAAGAACTTCTCCACACATTTATCCTAAAACTCCTTGCTAGACACTGAACATTGATTTTTCTGTTTCATACACTGTACAAACCAGGGTATAAGTTGAGCTATATTTTTTAAAAAGAGAGAGGGTTTCATTGGTTCCCATAAATGGATGCTGAAAAGAACCTGGGTAGGTTGATTTTGGGAAAAACTGAAACAAGAAACTCTGAATTAGCCTTCCTCCTCTTTTTATCTTTTCTTCTTCCTCCCTCCCTCCCTTTCTCTCCCTAAACTCTCTCTCCCTCCTTTCTTTCCTACCCCTTTGATTCTCCCCTTTGCTTTTCCTTCCTTCTTCCTTTGCCTTTTTCTTCTTTGCTCCTCCTCTTTTCCTTTCTATCTCATCTTATCTTTTCTCAAAGTTGACTTTGTTTCTCTACTTTTTCTTTAACAAAGGTCACCATTTTTTATAGCAAACTAGAGCTAATTTTCATAAGCTACTTTTCCTAACCAGAAAACAATGGAAAAGGTTTTTTTGTTTGTTTGTTTATTGTTTGTTTGTTTCCTACCTTGAACACAGGCACATCCACGAACCAGTCCCTAAAGAGAGAAAACTAGTGCAGTGCCATTGCTTTGAGTTTTAGCCAGGAGTTATAAGAGCAGTATTTTCAGCAGGCTAAACAATAACCTAGATATCTTCTGTAGGGGTCACTCGATATATCCCATATAAAGTTCTGTACCAGAAACTAATTAGTTCTAAGATTTCATGTATGGCTTTCAGTCTTCTTGTACAGGAAACTTAGAAAAACAAGTGCTTGGTAGTGGTAATTGCTCATCCACAGCTGAAAAGAAATTTCTTGAGGTGCTGCCTTTTTTCTGAATGCCAGGTTTAGATGAGTAAGAAATATAGCACTCAAAGGCCTTGCACTCATGGGCCTAATAGTGATGGAGAAAAACACTTGAGATGGCTAGGCAATAAAAGGGTAATAATAATAATAGTAACTCAGGACAGCAAGTGAGTGGAAACCAAAACTTGTGCCTTCAGCAGAGGAATCCAGCAAGGCAGTGATAGAAAATAACCTCAAACACACTCCAGGGCTATATCTTGCGGATAAGTATTTATAAATCAGAAGTGTTAGTTATCTGTTTGGAGTTTGAGCCATCATTTTTTTTACAATGATGAGACTAAAGTAGAATATATATTACGTTTGTACTTTGCTGTTTGATAAGCCACAGTATTTCACACATATGAGCCGCACGTAGGAGGGAGCATCCTTCCCTAGGAAGCTATTACAAATTGTGGTCCTATTTATGCTTTCTTGTCAAATAAAGCATGTTTTAAAATTTGTTTCTTACTTTAAAAACACAGTATGGATTTCATATATTTTGACAAGCTGAGCAAGTTCAAATTTCCTGGGGAGCCAGGATTCTATTCTGTCCGAGTTAGCATCACTGACACTCCTTTGGAAGGGTTCAGAGTTAAGTCAGGTGAAGAGAGAATCATGCAGTCAGCCAACATGTAGTCACATTCACTCACAAAGGCTCAGCACACTGAGATATTTAAGATACAGCTCTTGACTCCCATATTTACAATCCAATCTAAAAGATATGATGTGTATGCAGATAATGACAAGGAGTACCTCAAAATGTTAATTCAGTTCAAGGAGAAAGATGTTGTGTCCAAGAGCAGTGCAGTCACTTGAGGCTGGGTTAATTAAGGCAGCTTTTAGGAACTTGCCCTTGAGGAGCCAGAGGATTCCTCTGCCAGAGCCAAGCTGAGGGAGAAGTCATTAAAGAACAAAGGACACCAAAGGCAGGGGCCTCTTAACAGCAGTTTCCTGTTTACTGACATTTGACATAATACTGGATCCCTGCTGCTGTTCGACACACTTTGGCAGAAGTATTCCAAAATATTACTCGTTATTTATTAAAACACTTATCAGGGGTTTCTATGTATAAACTCACTGTGGGGAGTTCAAAAAGCAAAAGAGGCAGTATTATAACTAACGATGCTCACTAGAGTGAATTTTTAATGTAGCAGTATGTTGTGTGTACACAAACATATAGGCACACGTTCACATGTGACCCAATGTTATATTCTTAAATATGTTTAAGATATTTAAAGACATACATGTGTGTGTATATATTCATAGCCACACATAAATAGGTGTCTCTGTGTGTGTATCTAGTTTTCTGTCACAGTGTATGTGTTTGATTTTGTCTACATTGCTGAATAACTATTTAATTTAGAATTCTCATCTTGGTAGAATCCACCTTACAGCTAAGGCTTGTAAGACATTTCTGTAAGGTCTACTGCATTTCTTAGTTGAGGTGTGTCTATTCTTTCTCATGCTTTCAGGTCAGAACCTAATCTTGTATCAATTACTCCCAACAGCTCAAGTGTCCAGAGAGAATTTATATCAAGATTTGTGAACCACCTAAAATATGTGCATCCTTTGTGGTATAGATACATGTTGCGAGATTCTTGCAGGAAATTTATTTTACTAAGGGCACCAGAAATTCCAAACTTAAACCAAAATGTGGTATTATAACTGTGCAAGTTACTATAACCATATGAGTAGGTGTAAAAATGGCTAATTTATTTCATTATATGCACACGTCAAATGTTATTTTCCAGTTGATATTTAGCTTTAAAATGAATCATTTATATATACTAATAACTCGCTTTACTTTACTAGAAACCATGGCAGATAACTGAAGTTCTTGGAGAGAACAAACATTAAATTTTAATCACATCTTTCTTTCTTATCCAAACACATCTTTTAAAACATGACTGGGGGCCAGGAATTTAGCTCAGTGGTTCTGCCACCTGCTTCGCAAGCACAAAGACCTGAGTTCGATCCCTGGTGCAAAAAAAAAAAAAACATGACTTGAAGCCAGACAAGATTTGGCAGGACAAATACAGTAGCAATGACTCTGTTTTTGCTTTCATCTCTTCAGTAACTGAAGAGTTGACTTTGAAAAAGTTATTGCACTTCCCTGAACCCCACAGTTTACATTTAACAAATGAGTTGTTGAAGTAGCATTTCTCAGGATTAATTTTAAATTAAATAAAATCTTTATTTTTACAAGAGGAAGAATGAAGTTTACAGTTATTATCCTAAGTATAAAGGCAATGAAAGATGCTTATGAACTCTCTACAAAACTTGGATGTAATGCCTTTCAAGGTGCTTGTGTTTACACCTGACAAGCTTTGTTTGGTGGTAGTCTGACATCATCTTGCACATGATATACAGGGTATTGATTAAGTTGGCAGAGATGGACTTCTGAGATACTGTGCTGAAAAAAATACATTAATATTAACATCCAAACTGTATGTCCAACGGGGAAAGATAAGAACACTTACTACACTAGGAGTGTTCATGTGCTTTAGGGGTGATCGCTTCTGAGTTGGAGCTCTAAATGTTTTGTAGGTCATACGTTCCTCTAAGAACCTGAAAAAAATTTAGGTTTTTCTTGCTAGAAAATAATTAAACATGTGCAAACACACACAAGTTTTCTAAATGAAATGCAGTAAACTCGCTCCACCGTTACCCTCTCCCAAAGGACAGGGGGAATATTCTAGGTCTTGTGACCTTGATAGTCCATGAATCTTAACATTTCTGTGAATTTTTAAACCCAGAAATGTGAAATTTAGTATGATGATAGGTTTTAAAGTCAATGTTGCACATCGATATAGCATTGGTAAAATTTAAATATTCATCTAGTCTCCATGAGCTGCGTAAAATATAAGCTTTAATATCTTCTCCTGAAAACCAATTTAATTTGTTTTATTATAATATTTGTTTATTATATTATAATATTTGTTCATTATAATATCTTCTGCCCTCATGGTGCTGCTACAAGGTTCGGAACCAAAATAATTTAAATGTGTACTCAATATGGAAAAATAAGTGCATCCTAATTGTAGACATGCAGTGTAAACATGCTAAAGAATAATGATCCACTACATATTTTTAATCCTCCAGACATTCTTTTCAGATAATAAGGACTTTTTTCTGAGTAAATAATTTTTTGGACAGTACAAAGATTGCAGCTTTCTGAAATACACAGCTGTACACACATAAAGTCTTTGGAAAGCTTCAAACAATGGCAGAAGAAAGGCCAGTCAGGCAAGTCACAATGTAATTGCACAAATGGAGTAGCTCAGTGTACTCCAAACACTACAGTTATTGCAAAGGGTTGCTTGCTACTCATCCTTTAGGGCGGGAGGGCTTGGGAGGCACAATCAACTACCGTGTAGCAAGATGCTGTGAAGTGCCCCAAGGGCCCGGGAGAATGCTGGGCATGTGGTTAAGACCTAGATTATAAATATTCTTTTCTTTTTTTGGTGGAGGGGGGTTGAGACAGGGTCTCACTATGTAGTTGAGATGGACCTGGAACTCACTATGTAGCCCAGGCTGGTCTTGAACACACAGCAATTCTCCTGCTTCAGCCTCCTGAATGCTGGGATTACAGGCGTGAGCCACCACACCGAGCTCTAGGTTATAAATATTCTTTTTCATTCATGTTACTTTGAGCAGTAAATCTGCTTACTGAAGGCTGGCTTGTTTCAGTATTTCACTTAAAATTAAAATTACTTTTCAAACAACATAAGGTAGCCATAGTTTCATTAGAACTTTAAATTGTTTCAGAAAGCACCATAAAACTAAAACAGCATAGGAGTAGTTTATATTAGAAGTACAAGTGAGAAGACCAAGAAGAATAGGGGGGAGGAGTAAGAAGAGGAGGAAGAGGAAGAAGAGAAGAGGAGGAAGAAGATGACAAGGAAGAAGAGATGCTCAAAACAATAGATAAAAGCTGATTAATCTCACTGCTCCAAAAATGCAGCTGTGATGACCTATTCAAACACATTACCAGTGAGAGCAATCGCATCTCTCCTGTTAAAAGAAGACTCAGGGCTGGGGATTTAGCTCAGTGGCACCATGCCTGCCTGGCAAGCGAGTTTGTTTCTTGGTACAAAAAAAAAAAAGAAAAAGAAAAAGAAAAGTTAAAAGAGAAGACTCAGTAAGTTGGAAATATAATTACAAATAAAACCTAGGATGGCTGTTTACTAATATGCTGAAGGCTTGTATAATTCCTTGTGATCTAAATGAAAGATATCACTGCCAATCAGGAAATCAAGACCAAACAACCTCACTATCCCATCAGATATGTCATGTATGGATGTGATTATGGGATCTCAGGAGACTCTAATGCCAACTGCTGTCAAAATAAGATTGAAAAGGAAGAAACAGTAAACAGGAATACTTCATAAATTTTAAAAAGTGGTAAGAAAAATTGTTTTGTCTATGCTTAGTTTCCTGAAATCCTAGTTATCCCTTGACTCAAATGCTAAAATACACTCTCCTAAGATCTTGTCTTCTCCAAACTCTCGGCTCTGTCTGTTACAATTATGTAAATTTTGTCCTTTTTATGCTGACTATGCACATTCTTCACCTCTTAAATCTCTAGGTTTCGTTTTTACTCAGCTATACCACATCTTAGATTTCTCTCCTCGCCCTGTGCCACTTCATGCCCTCCAAAGTGTCGTCTCCCTTGCATGTCTGACTTCAACCCGACTATCTGGAATAACAATTGCATGATTTTAATTGTATCTAGGGAGATATCTTTCAAACATAATCCAGACATGCTGTACCTTTGAGTAGAGAATTATCATTTCCTCCAGTTTAACTAAACTGGACTGTGCGGATGACCAGTGAAAATGGCAGCCATCTCCACCAAACTTGAATCAGCGAAGAGGTCTAAGAATGATTACGAAACCACATAAGAACAAACCTATTATATAAACTTGTTAGGCTATGAAGTGTGGCACAAATGTATCTTGTGTTGCTGCTCAAGACTCAGTTGGCTTCTCAAGAGAGGTTAATGGCAGAACTGTAAACACAAACAACTCTACCCCAACTAGAAGCCCTGTTTATGTAAAGAGAAAATGTGCATGGAAGGCACAAGGAATGTATTTCCAGATATGACAATGTATGTATTCAAAATGTCCAAACAATTTTACTAGTTTTGCAGGGTTGAGTCTGTGCGATCTTTACTTGAAAAAAGATATGCATGAAATATGGAAAAGATAGTCCTTATAATGTGAAAAATTGTATAATCAGTTAAAATGAAATTTTTTCTTAAAATATGCTATTATTCTTGATTTAGGTTATTTACTTTTATGCTTTAATTTCCTTACTTAAGACTGCTCTAATGGAGAGAAAATTTCAGAAAAGTTAAGCAAGAGCATGCAAATTTTCAAAGAGCTACTATAAGACAATAAAATATATTTGATATAGGTGCTTCGAGCAATAACAATAAAAGTTTTGATTTGAAACATCAATGAAACTGTAGACTTTTAAGTATTTCAAAACAGCACCACCAACCCACACCAGTAATCCCTAGGAACTCCTGTAGATGGACCCATCACTGGAAGGTGCAAGCTTTGTTGCTTTGTTGTTTGTTTTGCTTCTGACTGAGCTGTTCATTTGTTCTGCTCCAGATGTTCTTGCCTCCCTGAGAGAACACTTGGGATATGCTTTAAATATAAAATAGTCCCAAGTTCTTCTGAATGGGTAATATTCTATATGGACAGGATCATAAAAAGGAAAAGAGAAATAAAATAAGAATATAAAACAGGTGGAAATCAAGAGCAGGCGTGCTTCAGACTAAATGTCTTATTTTGATTTTAGATTGTTTGACTCCTCACTGGTTCATGTACTTTAAGTTTTAAATATTAAACTGCAGTGAGGCTTTGGCAAAATTAGAATGAAAGTTTTTGTCAAGATATTTATATCAAAGGGACAGTAACTACCAATAACATCAACATCAAATTCTGCAAAAATTTAATTTTGTTTATTTATAATTATATAATTTCAACTGAATTACATAGTGAAATACATAGTGAAATCATTAAACTGTAGGATAACTTAACTGTTATTTTGAAAAAATATAAGATTGCAACACAGAAAAATTTAGACCTCTAGTTGCAAATAGAAATCAAATGAAAAAGGACAAAAGTGAAAGCTATAAAGGTCTTGTCCTGCAGCTTTGTCACTGAGGAATGTGACTTTTACTGATTTAATTCTTTTTGTTGTTGTTGTTGAAGGTTTTTGCAAGAGGTTATTCACTGCAGTTATAAAGAAACTCATGAGTGGGAAGAAAAGCAAATAGTAGCTAATGTTTTGGATTTTTTTTTTAGTTCAAATTAATTACTCAGACTAGTGGACTCTATTTTTGTTTTTTTGTATATGTATTTAACATACTTTGATCCTGTCTATTCCGCCATTCTCCCTCCATCTTTTCATTCCTTTTTTCAGGTTGAGAAAATGTTTCTCCTTGTATATCTCTGTATACAAGCCTGAATGACTGTCTTAGGACTATTTTTAAGAAATATCATCTACTACAAAGTTCTCCAAAACGCAAGCAAATCATATCGCAATAGATGCGTCTCACACTCCATTCTGAAAGTGAATTGAATTCATTTGGATTAACGACCTAGTTAAGGTCAGCACTCAAATATCTCTTTCCTTGCTGTCCTGGTAAAACCAAATTCCTACAGTCAGGAGCCAGGCCCTGCCCTACACCCTTCCTCTCTGGATATTTAGAATTAGGTGTCCCAGCCTACCTGGGACCCGGGTCTGGAGGCTGCTCTAACACAAATAAGTCTTTCCTCTTGATAAAGACAGCCCTCCTGTCCTGATGTAAAACACGTCTAGTTTACTCTTTGCTTTTTGCACACTATATTTACAAATTATGATCAGGACAACTGCCATCTTTAAAGATCACCAAATCTTTGCACCTGTGTATTTTATATATCTAGCCATTAGATCAGATTAATTTGTAAATGTTTAATTAACAAATTGTAATTTCGATGTATATGTTTCATAGCAGAAGTTTGTCCAAACGTTTAGTATAAATTCATAGTACACAATGTCCGCATTCCTTGTGTGAGATGGTGTGTGTACACAGCACACCTTCATTTGTTTCATCTCTTTCCTCTGCTCTCCTCCCCGGTCCATCTCTTGATCCCTTTTCCACTTGAGAAAGATCTAACGCCCTTCTTCCTACTACCTATCATTTTGTTTTGCTCTTTATTTGTATTTTGGATTTCTCATGTAAGAGAAAACATGTAATATTTAAGCTGTAATCTCAAGGTACATCCGTTTTCCTACAATGATCGATTTAACTCACATTTGATATCTTCTACTACTTTACAGTTTCTGTTGACAACTTGAATATTTTTCCTATGGTATCTTTATGACTCTTTTTTTACTCATTTTTTCCTATTTCTCTATAGAATACTTTTTCTTAGTTCTTTTTTATTTAATTAATTTTATTGGTACTTTTAAGGTATACGATGTAATGATATTCATCAATGGAAATTTGCCCCTTTACGTAATCCATCTTGGTTCTTATTTTTTCCCCATTCCGCTGCCCTCCCTTCACCCCACCCCTTTCTACCTACAGAGACTTTGTTCCATTTTTTCTTTTTTCTCATGTTAATTCCATTCCTATCTTTCTTTTCCCCTACCCTCCCATTCTTCCTTCCCCTCTGCACCTTTTCTTCCTATTTCACATTATTGATTATGCCTTTTAGTTCTTATTTACACTTCCAGTTTCTCACACTAGAGAAACTATTTGGTATTTACACACATGTGTCCTATTAATTTCACTCAAGAGTATCACCTCGTCAGGACCTTGTCATTGAAAGGCAGGCGTGGTCCCACTAAGGTAAATCCCTGGCCCATTTTTGAATGCTTTAATCTAAAACTTTGTTAAATACTACCATCATACACACACACACACACACACACACACACACACACACACACATTTTCTATTTTGCAAGTGATATGATTATCTATATGAAAATCTAAGAATATATGTCATAGGTAATCTGCCATTTGGAAATGCGCATAAATCATGTTATTCCCAATTATTTGTATCATTATATTTCTTACTTTATTGTACTGGTTAAACCTGATGAAATACTGCACCAGTGCTGTTACCTTGTGTTCCTGGTTTCTTTGAAATTGATACTAAGTTCATCATGAAGTAGAGGTGACTGATACCGATATTTCCCAATCTGTTCTTTTTTGAGTTATTTATTATTTTAGCTTATTACCGCATGTGTGGTACATGATGTTTACATCCCTCATAGGAACTTGGAATGTGCACATAACACATCTTAATTTTCTCTTTCATTCCAATTCCATTCCCTCCCTCCCCATCCACCCATATCTTGGTCTCCTTCATTTTATTTTTATTATTCTCAGAGGGGAATGGGATCAAGAGATGGAGGAGGCAAGGAGAGAAAGAGATAAGATGGAGAAAAAGGAATTAAGATATGTTATGTACATGTACCAACTCCACACAAGGAATGTAAACATTATGTACTGCAAGCGTGTACAAAAATAAAGAGAAGGGATACAAATCTTTTCTTAGTGTAAAAGTTTTATTACGTGGAAGAAATTTTATAAATTTTCTAGTTCTTTAAGAAATATTTTTTTCTCTTCTGATCTGTTACTGTTCTGGCTACCTCAATTCTCTGATAAGGAACCACTCTTTCATTCATTCTGTTAATCGTTGACTTGATAATGTGGTATTCATCCTTACAGAATCCAATGTGTTATTAACACTATCCCTTATTTTTCTTTAAGGTTTTTTCCCCTGCCCTCTGCCCCATTTCCACATGTTCCCCAATGTCTTGAGGACCATCCAGCTGCAAATGACTGCAGTCCTCCTCTGGGGTACACTGACACTAGTAATAGCAGTGTATGATTTGGGGGGCTTTTGCTTTGTTTCTCTACAGCCCCGTACTGAAGCTCAGAGATCCCTGCTGAATAAAGCTTTATAAGGAGTAAATTAAAGATCTGAGCAATGTTATGCCTCATGGATTGCATTATTTTGACTAATCAAGAGGCCACCCTTCACTGTTCATGCTGGCAGGAAATAATTTCTGAGGGACACCATCAAGAGCTGAACTTGAGAATAGCTGTTGATGCTGCTGCTGCTGCTGCTGAGGGCTCAAATGAGGCAGCAAGTCAAGAGCGAGAGCTCTGCCAGCTGCTACGGGAAGCTGATGGCCAGGTGCGCTTCTGTGAGCTCATCTGACAATCTGAAATGGCTGCTGCGTCTGCCCTTGCTGTTTCTGCTGCCACTGGCGTAGTAGAGGCCTGAGTGACCCTGTGGAGGAGGACAGCTTAGTGACCTAACAAACAGATCCGCACGGCCATTCCTGACCAGTGTCTGTCTGGCCTCGCATGCACAGTGCACACCATGGGCTCCGCTCTTCACTCCTCTGTGGCCTTCCAGCTCTCCTCAGTCATGAGGGCTTCCTATCATCACCTCTTAACTACGTTTGCAGTCTGACCTGTTCACCTCTGTAGGATGCCTCCCTGTGCCTGAGGCCCTCAGTATCTACTGGTTGATTTATCGGAAGTTCCTACAATCTGATTTGTTTTATCCTAGGTCTTATAAACCTACCATCCACAGACATATCGGAAAGGTTTCTAAAATGCGTATCTAAAGTACAAATAAGAACTTCCTTGCTTAAAACTTTCTGTGGCACTGTATCACTGGCTGGATGAAGGCCAAAAGTATTCTTCTCATCACTGGAGAGACTGATGATTTGGCCTCAGAATTTATCATCCAAGCTCATCGATTTCACTTTCTTACATTATGCAATTTTACCACTGTTTTTAAGTTAACATTCTCTTCAACACCATCACTGTCTTAGAGATTCTCTCGACTATTTCTAGCCCCCTTTCCCTTACCATAATGTCTTTCCTCCCTGCCCTCCTTCCTTCTGTATTGACTCACAGCACTGCCTCTACTAAGAAACCACATTTAGGGGTAAAATTTGGCTTTAGCTAATGAAGGTTCTCTTTTAAAAGACTCCCAATAAAATATATTGATTCTGTGGACTCCCATGTCTGTTGTTCAACTTATATAGCCACCATATAATATGAAATATATTTTCTTTATGTGAATATTTTCAGCATGGTTTTTGCAAACGTTTCAACCAAGTGTCCATCCTGTCTTCACCTTCTGTATAGCATGCAGGAGGAAGCGGCCATCTCCTGGTTGGCCATTTTCTGATTCTTTTCCTTCCTTCTGCCTGATTCCAACTAGAACTAAAAACAGATGAGAACAAGAGCACAATTACAGAAAATTGGCAGACTGACCTCAAGACAGAGAACTCTGAATTTTAAGTAGCATTGTAAAGAGTCCTCAAATTTTCCTCCAGTAAGTACCTACCTGCTGTTCTTTTTTACCTTTTGGTACAATGAAATCAAGTAACCATGTTCTATTTCACAAGGAAATCAAATGAGTAAAAATAAATAAACGCATCCTCATTCTTGATGTAAGGAATGGACTGTTTCTACTGATACTGTCCATTTTGCCAGTGTTTAACTGTTCCTGGAAGATAGTGTTGAACATTAAGCCAATACTCTGTGCTGGATCCTACAGGAGAGACCAAGGCCAGGTGCACAGCCCCGGTTCCAGGAAGAGCACCACTGACCTTCAGGTGAGCGGGGTGATATTGGGGAACAGCACTATGACAGTGGACGCCGTCAGGTATGGAAGTGCAGCCCAGAAACACCTGCCCAGAAAGCACTTATAAAACGTAACTCAAAAGAAGAATGGGAAGGCTGGGGATTTAGCTCAGTGGTTCTGCTGCCTGCTTCACAAGTTCAAAGTCCCGAGTTTGATCCCAGTATCAAAAATCAATCAATCAATCAAAAGAATGGGAGTTGTGTGGAAGCAGAGTAGAGAAGAATGAAGCACACCATGCAGGACACCCTGGAAATTTGGAGGAAGCCCCAGGGAATTTGAGTTATAAAGAACAAAAGGGATGAAGAGGAGGCTACAACAGCTGACTGAGGGCAGCCTAATCAGAGCTTAGGATCTATTTTGAGGACCTGATGCTAAGGGTACAGTGGAGTCACCAGAGGTCTTACACATAGCTTCCGCTCTTACATCCAACAATGAGCAATCCCAGATAATAATGTATTCATGTTTAGCGACTTGGGAAGTTAGTGATTTGAAAATGAACAACCTGATATCATCCACGGGTTACAAAACAACCAGTTACACGTAGCACCTAGCAAAGGACAATGACGTACAAGAGGTGCCCAGTAAATACCTGATGAATTCCTGTGAGAAGCAAAGAAAGATGATCTCATAATGTGATGGTGCCATGCCCATAATTTACAGAACAGGAAGCAGAACATAGGAAAGTTAAATAATTTGTCTAAGAGCACAGAGCCTAAGAAATTTAGATCCCAGGGGCACTGTTAGTAACTAGTATGTAATGTTGTCCCTTTAGGAGCTAATAGAGTCCCTTTTGTCCCTTTGGGACAAAATAGAGTCAAAAGAAAATAATAATAAGTTAGTTCATCAGAAAAAAGTAGCTGAAATAGCTTTAAGTGTGTGTGTGCGTGTGCGTGTGTGTGTGTGTGTGTGTGTGTGCGTGTGCGTGTGTGTGTGTGTGTGTGTGTGTTGTTTTCGGTGTCTCTGTTTTGCTATAGAGACCACAGAGGATGTTTAGGAATGGTTTATGAAGAAAAGTAAACCTCCAAAGCAGTATGTCGTTGAGGGGGAATTATGTGGACCTACATTTAATTATTCTCTGAAATTAAATCCAGGGATTAGAGGACAGTATTTTGAAACTGGAAAAAAAAGATAAATGCTAGACAGAGAAATTTAGTAAAAACTAGAACTGGGAAAAAGACATAAAGAACTACTAACAAAAAAGAATTCCCACAGCAGTTGGGAGCAAGTGGACGGGCGCCAGGAAGAAGAGAGTTAGTAATATGCAGACTGGCTCAACTCACTGGGAAGGATAAACGGAGGAGCAACAAACAGTCTGAACCATGGCCCTGTTTCACCACAGCTCCACCCACCTTGTGAGGACGAGGCGACAGAGACAGCTTCTACAGTCCATTCACCTTGAAGGTATTTATTCATCTCGGTACAGCCCATAATGTAATAGATATAAGTTTTGTTTTGCACCCAGGTATTTATGTTTATGCAGTGACCTTAGAGTCGACTTACTCATACCTCGCAACTATATTTGTATAGCTGTTTATGTATATGTGAATGTATATGAGATTCGTTTTGCTCTTCTTTGATTCCTTGGGGTATGCAATACAAAGCATATCTCAAGCAAGCACAAACGCTAGTTAGCAAAGGGGGAGGCAGGGAGAGAAGGAGAACAGGGAGGGAGGGGAGGAGAAGAAAGAGAACCATTTGCTACCGTTCACCAGCTCTCCCTGGCCACATGGCACCTGTGTGAAGGTGGACAGATCCTACACCCCGAGAGTAAACAGAAATCCCGGGGCCTCCTGATGCCACGGGTGGCTGCAGGTGCATCAGCAGCTTCGGAACTTCTGAGAAATGAAAACCCTATTCTCTATTCATATGCCATTAAATTATTTACAACTGGATCTGGAGACTTTCTGTTCATCGCTGTGTAGTTTAAAGCCAAATGGGCCTTTCAGGAGCACCAAGATTAACAGATTAGAATGCGTTCCACATGTCGGCTTTTACTGTCAAGAGAATTTTAAAGAACTTTCCCAGCTTCCGCAGCTGAGCCAGATGTCTGTGGACCCCACCGTGAAATGAAATTAGCAGAATAGCCTTCTCACAACCCCAGGGCTGTTTTATCAGGCATCAGCTTAACGTCTGAGAGCTGTTCCTAGCTGAAAACTGTAGTTTTGGGGTCCAAACTGCTACAATTAAAGAAATCTGTTGACTTGCTTGAACCACTGAAACCCAGCAGTATTTCTTTCAATCTCTCTCACATAATGTCTTAGTAACTGTTGTTTGTGTTCGTGTGAGAACAGGAAAAAATGTCTCCCACTGTATATTTCTCGTGTCTGTTTTAGAACTATCAGGAGAGAATGTTTGATAGCCACATATTTGTTGTGTAAACACGTCCTGTTGATTTACACTACAGATCTCTTCACTGTGTTCTGAAATGACTACAGGCGCAAAGAGATGAGATAGACACATTCGAAATTAACCTAGGACTTGGTATAATTCTGTTAAATTTTAATCCATATCTTTGGTTCAGGAAATCATAGCTGAAAGTCTAAATGTGGTTATAATGATCTATTTTATTCCTTTTTTCTTTAGCTTTTAAATTACTTTGCTGTTAATGTGAAAATTACATTTAAAGTAGTCTCCTAAATTAAGACATAGTAGAATGAATGTACTGTACTGGTTGCAGGTTAGGATATGGAGCAAGGCTAATTTTTATTTACATTTTTGGGGTTTTTTGTTTTATTTTTTTTTGTTTTTTGGTCCTGGGGATTGAACTTGAGTCCTTGCACTTGCAAGGCAGGCCATCGAACCACTGAGCTAAATCCCTGGCCCTTTATTTACATTTTGTTTCCTTTTCAAGTTTTTACATGTTTCCAGCACATGGAGATTAGATTCTTCGAGCGGTGTTGGTACATGCACCAACATATCTTACATCTGTTTTCATCTCCTTTTCCCTTCCCTTCCCCTTCCTCGATCTCTTGGTCCCCTTCCCACTTGCAAAACATCTCTCTCCCTATTTCCTATTATCTATGTTTTATTTTGTGCTTTATTTATATTTATATTTATATTTGGGTTTTCCGTATAAAAGAAACCATGCCATATTTAAACTTGTGTGTCTGATTTATTCCACCTAACATTAGGGTCTCGCAGTACCATCCATTCTCCTCCCTTTGGCACAGAATACTCTGTTATGTATCAATGCTCTGTGATCTCTCCACAATAGCCCCTTCTGTTCCTCCAGAAAATTCTAAAAACCACTCCGGAGACCTTCCTTTATGATTGCAAAAATTGTTTAATTTGAACTTTGTATAGCTAGAGTATCACTTCATATGTTCCTGGGTAAAGTTCCTCTTGACATATCCTTCTGCTCCCTGATTCTGTCCTTCTGCATGTCCAAGATACTGATAAGCCTATCAAAGGTACTCTTCCTTTCTGTTAGTTTTTTAAACAATATTTTAGAGATTCTACCTCTGTGCTTATATTTCCAACTTTGTTGTATGTTTTCTACGTCTACCATTAAATCTCTACCCCCCACTAGTTATAACTTCTTGAGACTACAACATATCACTCTGGTAAATCTCTGAAGGTGGTTTTTGCTATGTCTCTTCATACTAGCTTTCCTTCAGTTTTTGCCTGCCGTGTGAGTTTGTTGTTGAAAGACAGACACATTGTGTCTGGTGATAGGAACTGTGAGAAATAGACTAGAAGTGGGAAAATATATTTTTCAGGCAGGTAAGCTGGCTGTGCTTAATGTTTGCTGCAGCTATCACTTTGAGAACGTTCAACTTTTCCAGTTTCTTCATTTTCCTTCCCTGAATTTTCTTCCTTGGCTACAGTCTGTGTCCTGTAGTTCTTCCTGATGCAATCCTTTTTTATTGTATCAGAACTCTGTTCACCTGGTTATAAGGTATGAAGGAAGAGTTTTCTATAATATTGTTGATAGAGTAGAAATATAACTCCCAACTGTAGATGTAAAATGTGCCATTTTAGTGGTCTTGTAACATCAAGAAATGAAGTCACGAATCAAGTGAGAAGTGAGAAGAATTTTACTAGCAATAAGTAGAGAAGAATAGCTCCTGGATTTCCAGGAGGGTCCCAGATGTGTGGCCCCAAGGCCCTTTGTCAGGGGTAATTTACGCTGCAAAGTCACAATGTAGGTACAACATGGATCAAACTTCATCAACTAATAGGGTTGCAGGGATAGCCACTTAGCTAATATTGATCCAATAGGGAAATGAGTTACATTGCCAGACATTTATGGGAAGGAACAGGTCCAAATGCTCTGGTCACCCATCTTTTAGTTCACCATTTATTTAAACTTTTGAAAACTTGTCTCCCTAATATATTGTTTTCTTTAAAGCAGCATTACATGTTTGTCATTATAGTTCTACTTTATTATTTGATATTTTAATGATATTACAATTAAAATGTATTATTTCATTTTGTAATGATTTTCTTTGATCTATATAGAAATAATGTATATTTGTATATGCTGTGCTTACAGTATATAGTTTTTTAATTTTTAAAATATTTATTATTAAAAATTTGCAGTACATAACGATAATACTCATCTTGGGGAGGTCATGCACATCTTAGTTTTTTTATATTCTGCAATATTAATGTTTAACAGGTCACATAAAAATTATTTTGGGATTTTGAATGAAAAACTATGATGTCTGAAATGATAATTTTAACTCCTCCTTTCCAATTGTGCATCATATAGTTCTTTTTGTTTCTTGCACTGACTAGAAACTCCTGCTTTCTTATGTCAAATAATTTTCAGTATTATTTGAGATCATAAATTCTTTATGTTATTCATACTGATTTTAGAATGGCTGATTTAAGAACATTTCCACTGACTGATTTTAGGATGCTAGCTGTGACTTTTGATTGATTTTAGATAGTTGAACTACAATTTCAGGGACAGAAGCAACTTGGCTTATATGAATTGATCTTCTTAGATGTCTCTCAGTTCCTTTGGAAAGACTTTGTAAAAACACCATGTGATAGGCTCGGTGGTGGCTTTTCTTTCTTGCAGTATCCTTTTAGGGTTTGTAACCAAGGTATACTACACTCAGTGAATGAAGAGGAGGCAGAGCGATGCAGCTCTCTGGGCCCTCAAGAACAAGGGCTGCTCCTGAAACAGTTTAAGAATTTTCCATCCTAGTTTTCAGGCCTGTTTGTGTTACAGGAAAAAAAAACCCAAAATTGAACGGTAAGGAGTGGATGCCCAAAAATTCTATTATGGAAATAAACAAAAGTAAATAAGTTAGAGTTTATACATATAATACAACCATTGGGATAATCATTTTTATTCCCTTTTACTCCTTTTTTTTTTTTTTTTCTAGTACCAGGGATCGAAGTCAGGACCTTGTGCTTGCCCGATAGGTATGGCACCACTGAGCTACATCCCCTCCCCTTTTACTCTTTAATGATTGTAAGTTCAAATAAACTTTCCAATGTTAAACCAAACTTGAATCCTGGAATAAAACAAATTTCTTTTTTATATGTCATCTTTTATATACAGTAGGTGATCTGGTTTACTAACATCTTGTTTAGGATCTGACACCACTGTTCATGAACGAGAGTAGTCATAATTTTTTTTTTATTTAGCGTCTGTCTCATTTGTAAACTAAAATATTAGCTGTATAGGTAGTAAAGTTGAATGGATAGATTCAAGTTTTCAAAATCCTCTGAAAAGGTTTATGTAATACTAGAAATATTTTCTTCTTTTATTTCAATATGATCAATCCATAAAAAACATATGACCTTACTGTACTCATGGTGAAAAATGTAAATTACTGATTTGGTAGGTAGTATTTATTCTTTTTGATTTCTGATAATTTATATCATTTTATGATTTTTTTTCACCTAAGATTTAAATATGCTGGCATAACCTTTTCATAATGATCCTTTGCTATGTGTTGATCTCTGCTATGTCTGTGATGTTGGGTTCTTTTTTATTTATCTCCTCTTCACTCCCTACAATATCAAAAACAAGGCAATGAGAAACAGTTCATGGAGAAATGAAACATAACAAAAACCTCCTTGAAAGAGCTAGAAAGAAATCTAGCTGGATTTCGTATATATACTCATTTTTCAATGGTGGGGACCAAAACACTAGGCAAGATTACTACCACCAAGCTACATTCACCCTTCCCCATACATTTTTAAAATAGAGAAATAAAAAATGTATAGAACAGTATATAAATGAGACACACATGCTCTATCAAATATTGCATAGAACAATCTATATTTTAAAAGTATCAACTTTGGGTGAATGGGATATAAAGAACACGCATATTATGTAAAATAATGTTTTAAATGCACTGCCAAAATCGTCCATATAACCTAAAAGGTAATTCTCAAAGATGGAACTATTTAGAAGAAATCTAAAAACAAGATTACCAGATGGTAATCACATAAAATCTATATGCTTTACCTATATGTTTATTTCTTTAATGATACAACAAAACACCCAAGTTATTAGTGATGGACCTGTGCAGATCAATCTCCTTGTCTGTGTGGAATCAAAACGTGCATTTGACGTGAACGTCTTGCTCAGCTAGCCTTTATTTAAGCTATTCTTCTATGGCACTAAGCCAGCTGAATGGGAATTTCATGTCAACCAACTCATGTCTATAGTAAAGACATAAATGCAGTGTGTTGGGGGAAAATCTCCCTTGAGAAGTTGATTCCCTATCACAGTGGAGGCGAACTCAGGGCACGGGTGCACACAGGCAGCAGAGCCCTCTTGTCCGAGGAGAGCTTGGCATCACCCCTTCGGCAGCGCATCAGACAGCCTCGCACAGGGGCCGTGTGCATGCTTGGAAAAGCATAAGGGAGTGTCTGTTGGCATCGCGGAAAGTTCTGTTATTGTGTTTTTCTTTTAAGGCAAAGAATGTCAATGTATGAATTGCTTTTTCTAAACTAAGACTTCAGTATTTGAGTTTAGTTGCAGTGTAGGCACTTTGCAATAAATAAGTGAGTTTTGGGTTCCAGTCTAGACACTTGCCTCTAAAAGGTTCGCCATCGGTGCATTACCAACTTTCAACCAAATTCAGAAAAAATAATGACAAAAGTCCCCAGTGTCCTTCTGCCTCTTAATCACGCCCTTTGTCTGTCACCTGACAATGAATGGAAGTCTGTGTCACTCAAGTGAGTTGTTTTGAAAAATCAATCTAAGTCTAAGCTAAAAGATCTCAGAGATCATCACCCAGCGAACGCTCAAGTTTTTCAACTGAAGAGGCTGAGTTTAATGATGTAGGGCCATCCTCACCAGACCTGGGCTTCGGAGGTGGATCTCTTCCTGTGAACAGGGGGCCCCTTTGCCAACCAATTTTTGCATCTCTGCTGTCAATCTGGCAACTGCTGAGAGCCAGAATACTTTCTATGCCTGTAACTCTGCATTTTTCCTTTCAGTGTGCTTGTATTTATGCATTTGCATTATAATACATGCTGAGATGTGTTTAAATGTATAGGATACATTTGAAATATGGAATCTTAATAATATACAGGGAAGTTTAATAACGAAATGACTAACCCTCTGATATATTCAATCTATTCATTTAACTCACGCAAAAAGGAATCTTCCTGTAATCTCATCCTCTCTATTTTTCTTTATATCCATAACTTTTTCATTCTTATAGTAAACAGGCTACACACAGCAGAAACTCACCTAATGACATTCAACAATTCTTTGAATAAAAAATGGAAAACGCCAGTTTACTGTATGGAAGTGGGAAGGTTTGAAGGTAAGACAAGTAAGTTGGGCAAGGCCATAAATGTGAGTTAAGCTGTGAGAACCTGCCCAGCCTGTGTCTGCTTAACAACACATGCCCTGCTCTGGGAGTTACTTGTACCCTTGTCCTAGTGGGTATTTTTTGCCATCAAGAATATGAACTCACTTTATAAACAAGTTAGCTCTTCATTAAAATTCCACCATAAAACAAGACTTTCAATGGGGATCCTCACAATTTCAGTAAGTAATCATTCAATATTTCAAATTTAGAAGACCCATCTAGAGATGCCCTTTTAAAATAATCTTGTTGATCTTCTAATAGCTGAAGTAGACACTAATAATTTTTTTTACTATAAGGTCTGTTTTCTTGTGTATTTTCAAGGGCAAGTGTTCCAAAATATTTATGGAGAAATATAAATACCACTATCTTTCCTTGCAGAGTATAAACACCAGTATGCCTTTAATTTGGAAACTTCATCTGCAAGTGGATGTTGCTTACTGATGAAAATGTTTCCTCTAAGAATGTTTACAGAGCTGAAAATATTTTACTAAGAAACGTGTGCTTTTTTTAGTTATCTGTAGTTACTGTGAGATCAAAGTGAAAGAAACCTAATTCTCAAACCATCCTCTTTAAACCTCAACTTTTTTACCTCTGAAAATTGATGTCATAAAAAATATTTTCCACATCCTGTAATGAAAGGTTTGAGAAATTGCTCAAGGTACTCATATACTTAATATAAATAGATTTAAAGGTTTTATATACTAATAAAACCAACAATGTTCTAAAATGTTTTTAGAGTTCTATTTGGGATGGAAATGAACCTTGGAGAGACTTATGATTTTTGAATGAAGGATGGGAAGATTGATAAAATCCTGAAAGAAGAATACAATTGAAATTAAGAAGAAAAACAAAAGCATGTGCTACATTAAATAGAGGGAAATCTAAGTTCTTTCTACAGAAAGAAAATAAGCATATTATCATTTTTATACAAAAAATAATTCAAATAAGTAAAAAGTGCACATACTAGTTGTATGGTAAAATAGTATTGTTACTAAATAAATCATCTCTAAATGTATGCATTTTGTGAAGAGGATATCTGGGGGAGGGTTGTTAAACATACTTAGCTAAAATTAAATTTGTTAAAATAAGTAGATACATAATAATCAAGAGTTTGAAAAAAAAGTTGCTGCGCTACATCAGATTTATATCTGATATAAAGCCACATTCATCAAGATCTAAGGAAAGTGAAATCATTGTTTCAAAGAGGTATCTGCATTCCTGTTAGAGATGCCTGACACCGCAGCACTACTGAGAGCAGCCAGGATTGGCACCCTGCTAAGTCCATGAATGGATAAGCAGCTAGAGAAAATGTAGTCCATATATGCACTGGAATTGAAAGAATGGGATCCTGATACTTGTGACAACACAAGGACAATGGTTTCTTTACTGAAAATGTAGTACAGTATGGATATTCACTCAGTGTGCATGTTGTATTATGTATCGTTAGGAATGCGGAGATGATAAAGTATATGGAGGATGTGTGTAAGTTATGTGCAAACACCAGGCCATTTTACATAGGGGACTTGAGCATCCATGTATACACAATGCCTACTTTACATCTTCATTTAGCTGTTTAATGCATTTCTTGAATATATCACACCCCAGCTGAGGTTGTAATTTTCACTTTCAAATGTTGTCTGCTCACAGCCTTCTTAATCTCAGTTGATGCCAGCTCCACCCTAGTAGCTGCATGTGTGAACACTGGTACAAGCGTGATCCCTTCCCTTCCCTATTAGACACAGTATCTAGTCATTATTAATAATCAATTCGCATTGCAAAATATACCCAGAATCTTCTCAGCAGTTCAAATCCTTTTCATTTATGGGTTTAACTATTACCATTGCTTCCTTGCTAACTTGTGCCCCTGCCTCCAGTTTCACCTCTCTTGCACCCACTCCTGTTAAAAAGCAACATAGATGTGCTCGAACCCTGCAGTGTCCCGGTTTCACTCAGAGTAAAAGTGAAGAGCCTCACACTAGCCCGCGAGGATCTGCTGTCACCCTGCTCGCTGCCCCCAGCCACACTGACCACGCTGCTGTCTGGTGGATGCACTGTAGCACCCTTGCTGTGAATGTTCCCTAGTCTGAAATGCTCTTCCCCCAAAGGTGAGGCACAGTCACATTCTCATGTCCTTCAGTTCTGTGCTTGTCTCTCCTTAAAATTGCCTCCTCCTCAACCCCTTGGCCCATTCCCCATGGCCCAAAATTCCTGTCCTTGTATTCTGCTGTATTTTTCTTTCCTTTGTTTCCTTTATCACCCTTTAAGATTCTCTAAAATGAATTTTATATTATGTATGCTTTGTAATTATCTGTATTCCATGAAAAGAATATGAGCTATGAGGACATGTTAACTCTATTTTTCTTTTACCTAGAGAAATGGTTCGTAGGTAGTATGCATTCATGATATATCTCCTGAATAAATTCATAAGTGAGTAAACACAAATTTAAAGTGTGTATATATATATATATATATATATATACACTGAACCAAAAAAGTGAACTCTGAAAAATAATTTTACAATACATACATACATACAGATAGATGGTATGTATCTTACTACCTAAGTGATAATTTACTAACAGATAAATAACTCACCAAGCCCACATACATCCCTGGGTTCAATCCCCAGTAAAACTATGACAAAATAATTGATGAGAAAAGATACTTCGATAGAAAAAGTAGGCAAAGGACAGGAAGAACATTTATCACAGGATTACAAATGTGAACTTGTAAAAGACTGTTCAATTCAACCCGTAATAAATTAAAGGCAAATACAAATTAAAATGGTATCTTAATTTAACAGCAACTTGGCATGCATTTCAAATTACAGTATTTTCTATTAGTGAAAATTGCTGAATTCAATAAGGTTATAAAAAATCTAGTGCGTATAAAAGCAAAAAAAAACAGCTTTTTTTGAAGACAATGCTATACATAATACATCAAAATACCCCTGTTCTATCTTCTTCATGAATTCCACTCTGCCTATATGAACAGAAGGATAACAATGTTCATCTCATTTAATTGCAATAATAAAACCAAAAGTGGGATAAACTGCATTAACATACACACTGTACAGGCATATATGCAATAGTTGGCTACCATGAATCTGAACATCACATCATACCTGTAATCCCAGCCCTTTAGGAAATATGGACAGTAGAACTGCCAGTTTGAGTTCAGCCTGCCTGGACAATTTAGCAACTTAACGAGACTATCTCCAAACAAAGTATTCAAAAGCCTGGGGCTATATCTTGGTGTGAAAGCCCTGTGCTCAAGCTCCAGTATAAAAGTAAAAATTTTTAAGTAACAGGAGTCATTTGTATTACACATCCAAAAACTTTGCATCTTCTGATTCACATAATCTTCATAAATATATGTGCATAAATATATATGTGTGTGTTTATATATGAGTGAGAATGACCTTTTTTAATATTTTTTTCTTCATTAAGTTATTGATACATTTTAGGTATACAAGAAGATGACATTCTTCATTGGGAATGTGTACCTTTACTTGATATATCTTGGTTCTTATTTTTC
Organism: Fukomys damarensis; assembly: GCF_012274545.1. Taxonomy (NCBI): domain Eukaryota; kingdom Metazoa; phylum Chordata; class Mammalia; order Rodentia; family Bathyergidae; genus Fukomys; species Fukomys damarensis. The sequence continues at coordinate 66,972,108 of NW_022900926.1, read as the reverse complement.
CCCATTCCTGTGTTTGCAGATTATAAATAATATTTCTTTTTTGTACTTTTTGGTATTTTCCACATATTTAAAAATCAGTATAATTTTAATTATTTAAAAATAAACACTACAACACTGCTTTAACCAACAATGAATTGATAAGTATAGAATTTATACTGTACACATTATTGTATTTGTCAGACAAGCCATGCTTATTTGCCTAAGGGACTTAGGAGGCTCTAAAAACTGCTCTGATGATATTTTGAGTGGTAACTCTGCAGGATTAACTGTCACCCTGTGGAATACAGCTTATAAAAATGTGGATGACCTTCCTCAGCAAGTAGCCCCTGTCACCTGCATCTGCTGTTGTAAATCTGACTATGCCTCAGAAAGATAAAACATCCTAAGGATGGCCACCTAATTTTCTAGGTTTGCAAGTTCAGAGTTGTCTCCCAGTCCACTGATCCTCACTCTATCACCCTCACCTTCCACACAGTTTGTGAGAAATCGGTAGTTACGTCCACTCTGCATCAAGTAACTCCTCTTGCATGTTTCTCGCATCTCTTCTTCCCTGTTTCTTAGACTGATCAGGCTACTAAAACAAAGTGCCATAAAGTGGGTACTTTATAAAAACAGGGCTTTATTTCTAACAGTTCTGGAGGCTGGGAAGTTGAAGGTAAAGGTGCCTAGTCAGGACCTGTTTCTTAGCTATTAGATCGTAACTGGAAATTTGTTTCTTCATTTGGAGGAAGAGCAAAGAAATACCTTGAGGCTATTTTATAAGAACATTAATTGTCGGGAACCATTCTACATAATTTTGGTGGAAAACTATTTCATGATTAAAGTTTGACTCTAGTATATGATCTACTATGGCATGCAGAAACATAACTCCATTTTGCCTCGCAGCTGAGGCCTCAATGGTCCCATGATGCTGTGACAACTCAAGGGCAAAATTACATCCTGGTTCTTTAAAGCTGAGTAGTAGTAACAAAAGAGAAAGGTTTCACCTGGGGAGGGACAAATTCCTTATTAGCTTAAGTCATCCCACCTATGATTGTAAGAATGCTCTCCTTACCACCTTCATCAACATAAGATCCTCATCTACATAAGATCCTCAATGGCACAAGATCTTCAACCATGCATGATCACTGCCACCCCTGATACTCCCGCCAATTATTGTGTATCCAGTATATGATGGCTGGCTCAGAGTGTCTTTTTCTTTGCCCAATATGAGGCAAAGACCCCTGTGTACTTTGAAATTATTCAAGTCTCTGTTGTCTGTTTTTCTTTAGCCCTAGTCACCCTCTTTCTAGGCAGTCAGAGGATTAATCACCTTCCCGTAGTTAATGCTATATTTCTATCAAAGTCTCTCGATTTGATAACTTTCCGAAGTCTCACGTCTCAGTTCTACCACATCTGAGATTAGTGCTCGTGTATGAATTTGGAGTGGACACTCACATTCGGGCCATTGAGCCACTGATCGTTTGTCACCAGGAGAAAGAAGTTAACGCCACTCTTCTTCCTTGTCTTGGTGTCGCTGAACTCCATTCCTTTCCATCACTCCTCCACCATAACCTCGTCAGTTCAACTCCACACCTATTTTAGATTGAGCTTCCTAAAACAAGGCACTAATCAAGTCAGCTCTGCTCCACTTAAAAACATCCAGGTGGCTGTCCATCGCCTTCAGTGTTAAAAAATACAATTGAAAACAGTACAACTTTTTGCATAATGATGTATTTTAAATTAAACAAAGGTTTTCTTGGGTGATTTATAAATAGTTCAATCAGAAAAAAAATTCAAAAATTTTGCTTAGTCTGAAGGATTTGTAATGGAAATCTGTAAACAACTTAACTAGATTCTGATAGCTATTTATAAACTTAATTTTAAAAAAAGAAAAATAAATAATAAATAAAATTAAAAGTAATATAACTTAAATTTTTAACTAGAGTGAATATAACCTGTCTTCTTTCCTAAGCAGCTTGACAAGATTTCCAGATTTTACTGGCTAGATAAAAAAGTCATTAATGAAAAGAACTGTGTTTCACCCTACTTTTTATTATTCAGAATAATTAATGGCAGCGACACTGTCACATAGAAGGTAGTCAATAAATTTTTTGGCTTTACTGAGTTCTAAAAAATTTTAAATGATCACAACTAACAGAAATAATTTCTACTGAAGATTCTGCTACATATTAAAGTAACACTTAAAAATGAAAGGAGTGGGTTTTGTTATTCAGCTACATATTAAAGTAACACTTAAAAATGAAAGGGGTGGGTTTTGTTATTTACAGATGGGGAATCCAGTTTTCAACCTGCAATTATGGAACTCATCTTCAGCTGATGTTATCTTGAATCTGAACTTTTCTGACACAATTAAATATGTCTGATATTCCAAACAGAGAGGTCATTTTATAAGTCTGAGCCACTGTGATCTAACAATTTATATTATTTTCACTGGGATACAACTAGAACTAGCAGTACTTAAGCAACATGTTAGAAAGCTGTTAAACAATTTAAAGTTAATAGATTCTTTGCGGGGGTTCATTATAATTATCATTGTCTGTGTGTGTGTGTGTGTGTTTGTGTAAGGGCCAGATATACAATCATTACCTATTATATTACACTAAGTTAAAATGGCAATTATGGGATTAGCAGTTTACATTCAATACCAAGCTGGCTAATTTCAAACTAGCATTCTAGAGGGGAAGGTCTGTATCATGTTATATTCAGGGCTAATTTTGTGAACAAAATTTCCTGGGAGGTATAGGGGAAAGAAGTAATGGGAAAGGAATGAATATGAGAAAAGAAAAAAATGGAAACAAAGTTTTTGTAAATAGGGAGTGGTGAAGGGGTCAATAGGAGGGCAGGGGAATGGGGAAACAGTAAGAACCAAGACATAGTGTGTAAAGGTATAATTTCCCCATGATGAGTGTCATTGTGCTGTATGCCTAAAATGTAGTAATAAACAATGAATAAAAAAAGAAACGAGCCAGGCGTGGTGGCGCACGCCTGCAATCCTAGCACTTGAGAGGCTGACAAAGAGGATCGCTGAGAGTTCGAGACCAGCCTGGGCTACGTAGTGAGTTCTTGTGGGAAACATGGTTTGTGGGAGCCAGTCATGGCCCACTGGCATTTGACATTTGAAAGATAACTTCTTTCTTTATAATCAAGGCAATGACACAATGTGTGGTCAGGATGTTCCTAATTAGCATATGTTAACATTTGTTCCTTCTTAAGGACTGCAAGTGTTAAACTTGTTTTTGACCCTGCATGGGAGAAACTCAGAGAGCCAAAGAGCTGATGTTATCTGTAGGAGTCAGGTGCTTCCTGTTGATGTGCCTTTAAAAGGCTGATGCTTGCCTGCAATAAACGTTGCCTTGATCAGACTCTTGGCATCCTTCCTTTCTCTCTGCCCCATCTCCACCCCGCTGCTCTTTCAGGTTTGAGACACTGCTGGACAGTGCTCTGCATTGCCAGCTCGTGACAAGTTCTAGAGGTCTAGGTCAGTCTCAACTACATAGTGAGACCCTGAGTCAAAAAAGAAAGAAAGAAAGAAAGAAACAGAAAAATACAAAGAAAGAAAAAGAAAAAGTGAAAGAAAAAAGAAAAAGAAAGAAAAAGAAAAAAGAAAAAGAAAAAAAGAAAAGGAAAGAAAAAGAAAAAAAGAGAAAAGAAAAAAAAGAGAGAAAAAGAAAGAGAAAAACAAAAAGAAAGAAAGAGAAAAAGAAAGAAAATGAAAGAAAGAGAAAATGAAAGAAAGAAAAAGAAACATAAATAGAAATTAGAAAACAAAAAGACTTTATGAATTTTTTTATAGAAACAATAACTCAGAACAAGATTTCCAAATCAGGGCCAGAGATTTTGGTCAGTAGTTCTGCCAACTGCCTCCCAAGTGCAAGGTCCCAAGTTCAATCCTTGGTACAAAAAAAAAAAAATCCAAATCAAAGCCACATGTGTTGAAGAAGATTCGATAAGTACATTGTAGAAACAAGATAAAAATGATAAAATGAAGCATTTTAGGAAAATTGATAGTGAAAGTGCTCAAAAGGTAAAAGGTAATGAGCTCTGAAATGTCCATCTCTCATGCTCAGGAAGGAAGCACATCATTTTGCATCCCTAATTACTGTCAATAATGTTAAAGTCAAAGCTTAACCCTAAAGAGATGACAGATGAGCTTGAGAATAAAGTGATGGTAAAGATGTTATGGATGGTTTCTTCTGAAGGTTATAACAGTGCCAAAGACTAATTTTAAATTTATAATTTATTTTTGAAAACATACGATAACTGAGGTATGTCTGTCCTCCTGATGCTAAGCTTACATTATTATAGTCAAAGAAAATGCAGTAACAGGTGAGGCTGGGTATTGCTATGTAACTTAGTGCACTCAGTAGCAGAAACACAGATATCCATGGCTATAGTTTGTGAATTAATATGGCTGTACTAGTCAAATCAAAATTACCAAGGAGGGCAAATAAAATCAACCATATCTGCTCTGAATAGATACATTTTCATGGAATGAGTATGTACATGTATTTTGATTTATCTTCTTGTATAAAAAAGTTTGTTTTACATAACAGACAACGGAAAGCCAGCAGAATGTTAAGACCTTCCTAACACCACATTCTGTAGGTGATGGGAAAGTCAGTGTCCTACTCAGTGCAACCTTACTCACAAATGTTAAGTGAATAGTTAGATGTACCCTTTGAGAGGAAACTAGGGAATTTCATTAAGTGAAGAAAAATCACAAAACTTAGCTTTGTAGAAGTGAAAAACTGCCAGTCTGCAATATCCTCTCCTTTATTCTCACTCAGCTTTACTGCCTTTCACTCTACTTTTGTGTGCACATCTGCTGTCCAGGGATCTACGTCTGGCCAGTCAGTCTCTGTGTTACAGTTTAGATCTAAACTCTCCCCTAACTCTCAGCTTCTCAGCTGGTGCCAGGTTGGGAGGGGCAGATATTTAGGGTTGTGACTTGGAGGTCTTTTACTCTGCAAGCTCCTCCTTTTCCTTTCCTCTTTGCCTCCTGCCCCAGACCCTTCCGCTGTATTGTTGCCTGCTGACCATGAACTGAATCTACAGAAACTGTGAAGCAAAACAAAGCTCTCTCCCCTTCTAACTTGCAGGTGTGTGGTATTTTGTCTCAGCAATGCGAAAGCTGACTAAAACAGTCTAGATCCCACGTACGATGCTCTATTTGACGTGTATTAAGAGATTTTCCTTGGTGCAATGAGCTGTGACTTGTGAGAATGGAAATCACAAGGTATTTGCTGCCTTGCTAATCAGAGTGCTAATCAATTGTAAATCAAAGGGGCTGATACAAGTCAGAAAATAATTATTTCTGAAAAGAAAAACAATGACTGAGAAGAAAACTAAAACTTCTTCTGATGAGTCCAGTGCTCGTTTTCATTTTTCTGACTAACAGGGAAAAAACCAGGATAAGGGAAGGCTGTACTGCTAGCATATTTGGTCTGCGTATGTGAAAGCCTGCTGGACTGTAAAGCAGTCTTAGGCACGTTTTCTTTCTTGGTGAGATTCAAGTTTATGGTCTGTTATGAACAAATTAACTGCTTTCATTTTTAGCTCATTACAGTAGCATTTGACATATGTTATTTTAAAATGCCGGTCACTCGAATATCAGTTTAAAATGTTGTTCAGCTTAGAAGCAACTTTTTCCCACTATTCATTAGATACCTTTAGATATATGGAAGTAGATTAAAACCATATTGCCTCTGAAGACAGAAACTTGCCAAAATTAGAGGGAAGCTTGTACAAATAAAAAGATTTTGGAGATAAACTAAGTAAAAAATCTGAATATCAGCTCTTTCTTCATCGAGATGAGCCATCCAACCAATCAGCAACGTATAAAAATGTATTTGTTAATCATTCTGACTCGGGTATCTGTAGCCCAGGAACCTTTGTTAATCACTTTTGGAAATCCAACAATCCAATGAAATGCATCCCAGAACATACAAGACATCCTTGTAGAAACCTTGTATCACATTGTAATTTGCATAATTTGGGGAAGTAACTATCATGGCATCCGGTAAGGAGGGCACACTCTCCTCTCCCTCTTTGCCCTTCTTCCCCTTCCGCCTACTTCTTCTTCTACCTCCTCCTCCCGCTCCTTCTCCACCTCTCCCCGCTTACTGTTCAACTCCTCCCCCTCCCTCTCTTCTGCTATTTCCCTCCCCCTTCTCCTCCTCTTTTTCTTGAATATCTTCCTCCTTCTCTGGTTGTAATTTACTTATCCTTCTACCTTATTATGAAAAGATCACTTTCCAACAGAACATTACACTGGAAAAACTTAATTTTACAGCTAGAAAAACCATGTCAAAATCAGAAAGGTCTTAGAAATCTGTTTAAAGTAAAATAGTTTTCTTTAAAGTAGTATTTAATGGAGCTTTTAAAATCTTAATCTAATATCTAGAAGAGAACCTGATAAAATAAATATCTGTGAAGTAAGTAATGATGCATTTTTTTGAAACCAGTAGGGACAAAGTTTTCAGATTTTTCCTTTTTTTTTTTGCATGTTTTCTATTTACCTAATTAATAGATATTAAATAAATGAATGCTATTAAATGCATGTATTTATAAAGCGCTTTCATGCTGCAAGTCTTGTAGGTATTCAGGATAGCAATTGTAATCATGATGGCAATAGAATTAACTAAGTGTATTCTTCCCAAGTCTTCATTCTAGAAATTCTGTATTTCATCTCATTTTTGCACAACTCAGGGAAGTAGATACAATTGCATCTTTTGTAACTAAGTGTAGAACTGAGAAGCCGGTTTATCTGGCCAGCAACAGGATTTTTAAAAAAATCTTCTTAAGAGCCACACAAACAAACAGCATGAAGAAAGATTTGTTGTTTGGTGGCATTTTTAACGTGGTTTAGTAAGGGACTATTTAAAAATATGAATGCTTTTGATGTAAAAATTAGCTTAATAATTTGGTCTTTCCAAAAGATAATAATAAACATATGGAAAACATTATGAAGGAAGGCACAATAGCTAAAAGTCTATTAAGTTGCAGGGAAAAAAGGAGCATAGTATTTCTTCATGAGAAATCTAAATATTGCCTGTTCTGTTTTGTCTCTCTGCTACCTATTGACGTGTGGCTATTATTTGAGGTATTGGATCTCATTTGCTTTATTCTGTTTCTACCAAATTATGAAGACTCAAATTATTTCATTGGAGGAAAATGAGTAATTGTCTAGTATTAAGTAGATTAAATAATTTGTTAGCTGATGCTTTCTTTAGATGCTTGGGGAATATGTAGGAGGGTGAAATCCAATTTTTACCTTAAAAAAATCGAGACAAGTATACTGGGCCATATGAGTTTCTTCCATTACCAAAATGTTGTACATTTTGTCACCTCATTTTCATGCTCTTTTGCTTCTGAGTGGTTAAAATATCCTATATTTAAATCTATACTCTCAAAATAATATATCTATATTAAATAATATCTGGTAAGTATGGATTCTGGACTTATGTACAGCCACGTCTAACCCTGCAAGGCATATGTTTAAGTAATAAAAACTACAATAAAACCTAGGAACCCAAGAAAGATCTTCTACTAAGGATTAGTGTGTGCTTTCCAGGGTGGATGTTCCATTTATAACACTCATTTGTTTCCTAGCATCGAGGCCAAGTTTCCACTTATTACATGTCTCCTTGCTTTAATATTAACTTCCAGTTTGGAGCACTGCAAACTCTCTCTCCATGCCTCAATTAAAGCTAAGCACATCCACTCCACCTCTACTACCAATTTTACTAGAAGCCACTTCAAAGATCCATTTTAAGAAATGAAGAATGATCATTGGTTCCTGAAGCCAAGGTTGGCCCTGCTCATAATGAAGCTGGACTTCTCTCACTTCCCCTTTACAAAACACAGGTATTTTTTCTTTCCAAAACATTTTTTCTCTTCCCCTAAAGTTAAAACTGCTTGTTTTGTTGATGCTGCTGGCATTATTAGGGAGGAGATAGGGTATCCTCTCAGTCAGGGCTGCTCAGAACACACACACACACACACACACACACACACACACACACACATGTAGACGTGCTATGACATTAAATACCACACTCTGCTGTTGTTAATAAATATGAAGTTCCAAAACATTCAAAGCTCCTCTCAGTTATAGACAGGCCCAAGAACATAGTAATGAATGTTTCTTTACCAGGATGTCTGCATCTTATCGTGCTATGTGAAAGTGAATGGCAGTGACACAAACTCCACAACTTTTCCATTTCCAATTTTCTCGGTTCAACTCTACTTTTTGACCATTTTCTCAACTGTTCATTTGTAGCGCTCTTTCTGGACTCCGTGATATTGCTTATTATACAAACCACTGCTCTCCTTTCATCTACTGTGTGCACTGGTGACTAGGAAAAAAGCGAAGTAACTTTTGCTTTCTGAGGAGATCCTCTGGCTGCCATAGATACACAGAGCCTGTGTGTACAGGGGTCACCTAGAAAACATAGTCGCAGATGCTGTGTAGTAACCAACACTCACACCCATGCAACACACACACTCCAAACAGTTTGGCTCACGCTGAAGATGCACTCCTTCAGAAAGACATATTCTTGTCACCTGATGGAGCTACTGATCCTCATTTCTCTGAAAATAATTTGTCTGCCTAGGTCTTCCCAATTCTGCAGTGCAATGTGAATTTGAACCCTAAAACCATACACAGGACTATAAAAGTTTATATAGTATTAAAGAGGATGCTGTGTCTCTTCTCCAACCACAAGCAAGGCCGTGAGAAATGAAAACACTCGCCTTCTCCAACGGTGGGAGGGCTTCTTCTGGCTCATCCTGACTGAGGGTGTGGTGTTCTGGGAAGTTCTGGCCTCATGCAGATCTCATCCCTCTTACTGGGGTCCAAGGTCGTTTCCTACCCCCTGTGTGGCTGTTCCAGGCTGCCTAAGTCTTGCAGCAGCCCTCATCTCCGTGGGAGTGAAGAATGCCATTCACCTCACCGGGTAAGTTTCAGAAGTTTCAAGCTTTCCTCTGAGCATATTAACTAGTCTTCTATCCGTTCCTCCAGCATGATGCTCTCATCCCTGAAGCTGGTTGCCCAGTGGTGTTTCATCAGCTTGCAGGCACACACACATCCATACCCCTTTCTTGTTCTTAGATCTGATTCTAGTTACATTCAAGCGCTGTTTAATGCTGGGCATACATTTTGAGAAATGCAGCATTATGGAATTCTGTCACTGTGTGGACGGCACATGGTGGTTCACTTGCACAACCCTACAGGGCAGAGGCCAATCACTCCACAAGGCTTCTCCGCACAATCAAGAGACTCAGTGGACATAAGCCAAATGAGGCTGCTGCCAACAGAACAAGGCACACTGTTGTTCGCCATTTTTCAATAACCAGAAAGAGGACAGTCTAATATAATGATAGTGCTGAGTGTGAGACCCCGTGAGAAAGCACCTACCTATTGCACACAGGGCCCTGGGTTCCAGTCCCACCACCACCAAACAGAAGAGGTAAAAGTATGGTGTGGTCAACACATTCCACTGAGGCACTTGTTCCCTGTCGTTATCCTGTATTATGTGCTGCACAAAATACTTTCAAGTGACTGGCAATGTGATGGGTTTGTCTACAGCAAGAGCATAAACAGAAGGATAATGACCTGGAACTCAGACAGAGAGCAGCACCTTACAGCACTAGAGGAGGACAATGTTTCAGCTCCATGGTAATCTTGTGAGTCTGCCATCGTATCTGCAGAGCATCAGTAACTGAAACATTGATATGGAGCTCAAGTCTGCCTGCCCTCAGATGGGTCTGCCTTCACCACTGAAATCACCATGGGATTCAGCATTACTTTATACCAGGCTATTCTTAGGCATATTGAGCCCAGAAGAAAAAATGTGGGTCTCCAGATTTTGCACAGTTGCCTTTTATTTCCAAGAATTTAACTACATTCATTAAATAACAAGTATGCTACATAACTAAAATATTACTCAGATTTTAAACTCTACATCCATACAAAGAAATGAGGGAGTTTGAGGGGAGAGCCCAAGACCACTTCAGGAACTTGCTCAGGAATACTTCACATTTGCAATTGCACTTTGGACTCCTGTCTTCTATTGTTTTAGAATCCAGACTTCCTAGGGAAGGAGCACTGCAAAACTTCTCATGCTCAAAAGACCTGGTGATAACATCTCTTCTTTTGCATTCACCAGAATGCCCCAACTTACTTTTGGAGGCTGTGTAAGGATTTGTGCACATATTTCACAGTCAAAATAAGCTCTGAAGAGCTCCTTCTTCCCATGTCTGCTGGCATCTGCCAAGCAGCTCTGCACTGTGAGGCCCTCACACTGACTTGCAGCCTCACCCAAGGGCTTTCACAGTTTTACCTTTAGTTGGCAAAACCTTGTGCTCCAAGCATCATATAAGTCTCTTTAACTGAGTATAAAAACGTAGTAATAATGCTTAAAAACCACATGAAATGCTACTTATGGGCCGGGGATTTAGCTCCGTGGTTCCATTGTCTGCCTTGCAAGTGTAAGGCCCCAAGTTCGAACCCCCTTACCAAAAAAAAAAAAAAAAA
>NW_022900926.1:66937635-66961461 GCF_012274545.1 Fukomys damarensis | reverse complement strand
AAAACCCCAAAAAAAAAAAAAAAAAAAAAAAAGCTACTCATAACTATTCATTTAAGTAAAGGCATTTAAAATATTGCACAATTTAGTAATTCTTCACTCTTCTAGTGGTCTAAATCTGACTTACCACATAATGGAAGATAATTATAAAAGTAGGAATTGTGTTTGTGATATCAAAACAAAAAACCCTCCTTGCTAAAAATGGAATTGAAGCTGCCAACCTCAGGAAAACATTTTAAGCAAAATATCCTGAATCCTGTCTCCATGTACAACTGCCATAGAACATGAACCTAGCAACATTCCTCCCACAATTATAACAGTGTCCTCTACTATTTCTGAGTTCTCACTTCTCAAAATACCATCACATTTCAGTTTGTTAAACCTTACGTGGGTGGAACCAAGTGGACCTAGATCCACCAGGATTAATACTTTAGAATTCAGAGAATTATCATTTTTGTTAAATCAACTTAACTTTAGTAAGAGACTCCTGTTATCATAAGAACATCGAGAGGTTGAAAATAAACTTTTAGTATCATATTGAAAACATTTTGATATATAGCATATAAAACATGATGCCTAAATAGTATATTCGTAACACTTTATTAGCACCATCCCACTGAAATTCTCAACATGTCTATACGCTAAATAAGGATACACAAGCAACACGGAATACCTGCAGGGCGGTCAGGATATTGGCCAGGGCTTGACCATACGTGTCGTGACAGTGAACCGCCAGGGCGGCTGGCGGGATTTCTTTCATGACCCTCTCCAGCATTCTCTTCATGCTTCCTGGCGTTCCTACTCCAGTTGTGTCTCCCAGAGAGATCTCATAGCAGCCCATGCTGTACAGTCTCTTAGATACCTGCTGAGAAGGGCGAGTTGTTGTAAAACAGGAAGACTCCAATTCTCTTGTTCCTCGGCGAAAGTCACCCCGCAGTAAAAAATCATAACTAAGTTATCAATGGAAACACAGACTTTCATTTTCAGCCCTTTCCCTTGTTCATTGAATCCAACACCTGCATAAAATGTGGAACGAAATCGCTCACTCTAAAGATTCAATTTTATCTCAGAGTCATATTTATTTAATATGTTTGCTTTTGAAATTATAAGCTTTCATTTCAGATATGGGTGGCTAGCGTTTCTCAACACTCTAATCAAACAGCAGCAGCATTATAGACTTCCTTCAGGACTGTGAGGTCTGCAGGGGTTGGATTAGACGGTAAGCAATGCCAGTCATGGTTTCAGCTGTACCACTAAATAGTTTTGCAATTGGTACAGTCTGTCAATATTCCTGGCTTAGTTTTCCTGGCTCCTTAAGGAATGAACTTGTGCAAGGTTAACTGGAAGTTCTTTGGAAGCCTGATGATGAATGTGCATGCAGGCTATGCGAGAGATTTTGACAAGGATCAAAGCTCAGAGAGGCCTAGACTCAGCTCCCACATATGCTAGTCAGGAGATGCTACGGGAAAGGTTAACCTATTTAGGTGTCTAATCTGTAGAAGGCAGGCAACGCACTATCTTCGTTTGGCATGTTTTCTAAGCTTTAATTACCTCATTTAAAAAATGACAATCAAAACAATGTTAATGACATGCTTACTTCTGTATTTAGATTGAGAATGTAGAAAAGTCACTTTATAGAAAATCTGGCCCGTAGTAGTCATTCATTCATACATTTGACGTATACTTCTTCAGGGCCCCTATTTCTATGCCAGGCACAGTGCTAGTTGTTGAGATGTAACAGAAAAACAAATACGGACGGGTTTCATGCCATTACAGATTGGAGCCAAATGAGGACAGAGTTTAGTCCCACTGAGAAATGTATAAATAAGAACTCTGAAATAAAGCAACAGGATTCTATGAGCATGTAGCAGTGGAAATTGAGCTAGATCTGTCGGACAGGAACGGCTTATGGGACAATATGAGATGACAGTGAATTCGATGAGGGTGAGAACGAAGGGTCTGAAAGAGCGTTCCATAAAAAATGCCGAATTCAAAGGTCATCAGGTTTCTGTCAGCTCAAACAGGAAATGCAAAGAGGGTTCCAGGCAGAGAAAAAGCCAAATGAAAAAGGACAGTGTGATGAGAAAGCAAAACCACTAGGGGAAAAAAATAAATAAATAAAAGACTAGAGGCTTGAAAACAGCAATCGCAGACTGAGTAAAACAATCACTTAAGAAAGAGTGAGTTCACCACAAAAGCTATTACAATAGCACAAAGGCCCCATTTAAGATGGGTACAGATCCCGGATGTCTAATGGGTCCAACTGGCATGTCAGGAATGGAGTGTGTCATACAGACAAGAGGTGTAAGAGCAAGGAACTCAGCATTAGGCAGGGATGGACTCAGGTTGTGTGGGGCCTGAATTTACAGCCTTCTGTAGATATTCTTTAAGAGAAAAATATACGATTTGTGGATTTAAATTAATAACAGAATCTTGGAGGGGTCCTATGCAAGGAAAGCTCCACCTAGTCTCAGCTTCACACTTCATAACACTGTTGCCTCTATGGACACGGGTCCTATTTAAAAACAAGATGATGACACAGCTCTCAGGAAAATTATCTGCAGTAAGTTCCCAAAGCTCAAATGAGTGTGCAAGTGGGAATAGCTTTACCTGAACTGAAAGTTTAGGGTTAACCCTAACCACAACTCCAACACTAATCCCTAGCCTATTTAGGTGGCTAAACACAGCGAGTGGCTTTTTCACCTTCATCAGAGGGCTGGGCATTTTGTAGCACACACTTAGTCTTTGCCTTGGATGCCTGAGTAGCAGCTCTTGTTGGGCTCCTTCCACTCTGGCATGATGCTCAGTGCACACTGTGAAGGATCAGAACAAGATCTGCTCCCCTGGCACCCAAGGGAAAGTCTATGCATGTACAACGGACCACAGGGACATCTGATGGAGAAACAGCCACTTGCTGTGTTACAGCCTCGTACAAGCACAGTGGGGCTCTTTAGTCTCTCCAAAGTTTAAGAAACCAAACAGGAAGATTCAAAATACACAGGGGATGTGGAAGAGTTTGGTGCCAAAATGCAGCAGTTATAAGTGACCAAACATATCTTCAAGAGTAGTTTCCATTCCATGGCTCTCTTTAGTTTTTGCTCTATTGAAGTAGTAAATGCTGTCATAAAAAAAACAGATTTTAAAATAACATGCACTATTTTACCATTAACCAAAAAGGCTGGAGATGTATCTTACTTCTGTCACTTTTTGTGGCGTAATGCTTCCCTCATACGGACAGCCCAGGGCACAAGACACATACCTAAATTTAAAACACAGAACTATATCAGTGTGGATTTGGTAGACAAGTCACTCCTAATTTCCACTTTATAAAAGTGAAGAAATAAAAAAATGCATTGAGAAAATGTATTTATACTGTTATTATGCATTCTTTTTCATTATTATTTTATCCTCATATGAAACAAAAACAATTTACATGCATTTTAATTAATTCACATTTTTGTCTTCTCCAATAACTACAATTTGACAGTATGTTATTTGATGGCAAAGGGAGGCAAAGTAAAAGGTATTTGTCTTGTGAGGATGTTTATATTATAGAAACATGATAAAATTCATAGAGTTTTACTTAAAAAATTCTATGCATTCAACGGTTAAACATGCAGATCTTTAGGATTATACATAAGACCATGTGAAAGACTTACACAGTTTCCTTCTGTGTTTCATCTGGACACTTCAGTATCATTTAGGTACAGTCATTAATTAATCCCAAAGCTCCTAGAACTGAGCATAACTTCAGAGCTCGGCTTGTTTCTCTGTCGTGAGTTTACTTAAATCATTCCAAATGGAAGAAGAGTGTCTAATGCATTTAAAAGGCTCCAAATAAAGATATTCTGTGGGCTTCTTTAGCAGCTCGCACTCATATATATAAAAGCCAAAGTTTTCTGCAGTGACAATGATTCCTTTCCATTTTAAATAAGCTTTAGGACAAGAGGACAAGCGGTTTTAGCTATTTTCAGCTCATCACCAATCCCATTTCATTAAACTTTGCTCAAGATTTTTACAACACCAGTATTGAGACAATGCAATTATCTCTAGTTGCTTAATCATGCTGGTTGGGAGTGAAGCAAAGGGCAGTGGGGAAGGAGACTGAAGCAGAGTCCTTTGGTCCAGGATAGAAAGGCTTTGGGATAACAAGGGCCCTTGAATGCAACTGCAAGGAGGAGACTGCCCTGTGAGTTGTCTCAAAACTATTCTGATCAGAATCTGTGGAGACCTTCTGCCTTGGACTGAGAGAAGGGCAGAAAACATGAACAGTACAATCCGACCTGGATGATCTGACTAACTCAGAAAGCAGGCTACAAGCTTTGAGTAACTGTGTTGAGCTAAGGTTACCTGCCACCATTTTGAGGGATAAGTCCCCTTACTTCATGGTCCTAGGAAGGCTGCCTTTTGAAAACTGAACTATTTATAGCTGGGCAACTCATGAAAACATAATAAGGCACAGGGAGAACTTTCAGACCCTGAAGGCCTTTCCCCAAAGCAATTGGTCACTAGGAAGTGGGGTGCAATCGCATTTGAAAACTTTTAGAACTGGACTGAGTTTTTAATTGATTTTGGATGAGAACAGATAAAGATACAGATAAAAAGAGCACTCGAGATTTATTAAGGGTCTAAGAAAATCGGACTCTCGTCTCCTTTAAAATATAAATGAATATTAATCTTTATAAGCAAGTTATGATGAAAGTAAAATGTTATCATATCCTACAATGTTTTTCTAGAAGAAATCTATAATTATCTCTAGTAGCTTAATCATTAATTCGCATTGACTCCTTGTTCTCATTATAGTGTTTTCTATTTTTACTTTTTTCTGGAAACTTCAGAAGAAATTCAACAGGTACAGCTCAAAGGATGACTCTTGCATTTTATAATTTTTTAAACAGTGAATGAATGTTTTGTTTGGTTCATAGCATGAATGTGAAAATCCACATGTTAGGCTTTCAGGGGGGGGTGCACACTCAAAGTAATCTTAACCATGGATCAAATCACTCTAGGACAGTATGCAGGGTTTGTACTTTGCCATACATAGCTACCCGGTTTTTTATTTTATAACCTACTTTATAAGAATTTAAACAGTGAAACTACTAATGGCACCCTGTGATCATTTTCTTCTTAATTGATATTTTCACAAAGAGAGTGAGCACATGGTTCATGTGACTTTCTTAAACAGAGGTTTCCACTTACTTTAGACAAAAAGCAATGACTCCTAATTATCTTAAAGGGTACAGTAGAACATTCTTTTGCACCTTAAAACACTACAGTTTAAAAGGATGCTGGCAAACCGATAGTTATTTCTTGCAAATGTGGCCTTTATAGAAATGGAAAGAAAACAATTTACACCAGGCTTTCATTTCTTGGTTTTGAACTTTTTTAAAGTTTAGACAAATAATAATGAAGTAACCTAGATTTTTAAAAATATGTGACACATAACTTATATCCTAAAAAATTAAATACAATACACACACATTTCATTGTTCACACACAAATGCGGATAGCAGCAGGATAGCAGCTGATCCAGTATTATTTGTCACTGATAAGGCCTGGTGCCTTTCCAGACTGTGTATCAGAGGTGAGGAAAGTTCTGAGCATGTATGAAAACATACATTTGTATGTGGTGGATATGTTGTGGGCAACAGTTGAGAAGCAGCCTTTGTAACTCTAAGGAAAAGTTAGTCCATATTAAAGTTACTATTTTTAAATAATGTGAATGGCTTCAGTGGGCATGTATAAAATATACAGTGCATTATGGCCTTCAAATCTGACAGTTTATGATGTAAATTCTCTGGAAGATGACTGCATGATGCATGGCTGGACTTTAGGATAAACTGAAGTTTCAGTGCTACGTTCTTCCAGAAGTGGGCACCGATGGCATCAGATCTACTATAGCAAGCACCTGTATCTAGATTTCTTGTAAAAGTAAAATCTTATTGAAACTCTACAAAAATTTGGGTAAGGATAAAGGTACTGTAATTTGAAACACACAAACAGGTGATGAGCTCATACTCTGAATACTGTTCCAGAAAACCCAGAGGTTAATTTCCAATGGAACAAAGTCTATGTAAAGTCATAGATGTGCGTACTATAATTCTCCAAAACTTTTACTGATTTCATTGACTGTGAATCAGTTCTAGTCCATCATGTAGTGTTGAGGCTTTCATACTGAAGCCTGAAAGGTAGATATTTCTTTAAGGATGGAGCAATATTAATTGTCTCATAGTGAATTTGAAGATAATTTCAGATTTTAATTAGCTCAATTGCATGTATTTTTTTTTCTGTAAGTGAAAATTAAGATAGTGCTTTCCTTCTTAAAGTTATGTGTTTTTTTCAACTTTTCTTGGAGACTTTTTCAAAGTTTAGACTGAAGTACATACTGAAATAAAATGGGCTCTTTGTTTTTCTTTCTGCGCTTATGGGTAAGAGAGACAAAGCAAATTATTCATATTTGAATTTAGAAACTTATACTACATCTCTTTTCTTAGCTGTGATTATGTATAATTTGCCTTTACAAAATAAACATCTTTTATTTTGTGCTTATCAGAATACATTATTTCAGCTTTTCAATTTCTCATGAAGGTTCCCAATGATATTTATCTATTTTAATTATAAAAGTAATTTCATAACTTTCATAGCACATTTTGGAGACTTAGTATGGGGACAGGGAAAAGTTTAAAAAGAATAAAAAAAGCAATAGGATAGTTCACGATGGTACAGTCTCATTTTATTCTCCAAATGACCTTGGCTCAGCTCCAGTGCTTTTCTAATATTTTCACTCAAAGCTGATTTATTTGTCTTTTAATTAACTCTCATACCTCCCACTGTGAACTTGGCTCACCTCAACTAAAGGAGATACAAGGAGACCTAAATCAACTTCAATACTCAGCTCTCTCTTACAAGTACTATGTACTCATTTAAGATGATATGGTTTGTTTCTCTGATTTGCACTTTTATAAAATAACAGAAGGTCAGCTAATGTCTCATTTTCTTCAGCAACAAGAAATGCACATTTCACAACCCAAAGCCTTGGTTACAGTTCATGCTGAGCTGTTGGTCCAGGAATCAGGTATGAGCCAGGCAGATTTTCCTCTGTTCTCTCTCTACGTCCATCTCTCTCGGTTTCCAAGAGCCTCCATCACTTTTCACCTCTGCTTTCTGTCACTTTGTCCTGTCACTAATCTGCAGGTGTCTCCACCCTAGGAGCACTCAAATATTGAAATCAATCTCAAAATTATACAATCTTTCAAACTGAGTGACTGTGATTAGTATTCCAGTTCTAAAGTCCCGAGAGGGAAAACTGGGTTTGTGAAGCTTGTATCAGTGTTCCTCATCTTGCCTGTAGTTGGGATATCATAGAGTGGAAAGCAGATGGCTCAGATCATGAGCAATGCAGCTTCTATGGGAAAATTGAGCGGGGGGTGTGGTGGGGAGCCAATATCTTGGATGTACCTGCACTACAGAAATACGTGACTCGGAATAGAAATCAGAACTGACCTGAACTGAAGTTGTTAGCATTTGTCTTCTGTGTGCAGTTGTCTGTGTATTTTTAAGTGTCCTGTGAATTGCTCTAGTGGTGTCTTGGTGCTGGCCAGACAAGTGGGGGGAAGTCAGCCTTCAAGGGGGGGGCCGAATGGAGGTAAGGCTGGGTCCTTCTTCCCAGAGTAGCTCAGAGGCTGAATTCAGCAGAGTCTATTAAAGTTATATGTAAACATTTTCTTAGAAGAAAAGTGATGCTTTTAGAATAATAGATCTGTAAAGCACATGAGATTATCC
The DNA here is from genome assembly GCF_012274545.1 of Fukomys damarensis. Taxonomy (NCBI): domain Eukaryota; kingdom Metazoa; phylum Chordata; class Mammalia; order Rodentia; family Bathyergidae; genus Fukomys; species Fukomys damarensis. The sequence goes on along the minus strand of NW_022900926.1, from coordinate 66,953,682 downwards.
CTTCTAAAAGTTATCACATTTTTATCAATTTATCAGGGTATTCAAGTCTGTGATCCAAAGGTAGCTGCATCTAGCTACCCAAATATTAGTAAAATAGTTACTTCCAGATTTACACAACATTCCCTCTGATGTCAATCCTATTACACAATCCCAGGCTAATAATTATTAATAACATTAAGGAGAGATCACTATGTGAGGTATGGTCAAAATATACAATGAATATTTAACTTTTAAACATTTCCTTAAAGACACATTGCCATTAAACTCTCTTAAAATACTCCCCTATTCGATCCCTGGTACCAGAAAAATAAAAATAAAATAAATAAAATAAAATTCTCCCCTGCAGTTCAAGCACACTTATCCCGTCCTTCTTCTCACTTTCTGAAGCAGTTCTGGGAGCACCTTTAATAACTTCCGTTGTGCTGTAGTGGCTGCCTCCAACTTTGGAATTGCACTGATTTAAAATGGCGACCTTTCATGGTATGGGGGAGAACCAGCGGTCACACTGTACCAGGTCCAGAGAGTAAGGTGGATGGAGACACACCGGCATGTTTTGTTTGACAGAAAAATTCACGTGAGAAATGTTATATGTGTGAAATGAAGCGCTATCACGGTGAAAGATGGAGTTGTCTGCCACTTCTCAGGCCATTTTCTGTGCACATAATTTCCTAAAACCTTTAATAGCCCTTGTAATTTTCAGTTCGCTGTAGTGTTTCAGGGTACAAACTCAACCTGCATGATTCCTTCAAGATCAAAAAACAATCAGCATCATCCTGATGTTGGATCTGTATTGATGCGCTTTTGTTACAGGAGGAGAACTGGGTGATTTCCATTGAAAGCTCTTAACCTCAGTCTTGGGATCATAACCATACTCCCAAGGTTCATCTCCAGTGGTGACTTTTTTTTTGGTTTTTTGAGACAGGGTCTCACTTTGTAGTTGAGACTGATCTGGAACTCGCTATGTAGTCCAGGCTGGTCTAGAACTCACAGCCCTCCTGCCTCAGCCTCCCGAGTGCTGGGATTACAGGTGTGCGCCACCATGCCTGGCGTGGTGACATTTCTTTAAGAGCTAGAATCTGAAGAAGCAGGATCATACAACTCTGGTGAAATACACTGTTCTTGATCTGTAATTTATGTCACACTTTAAAATACACCTTCTTTAAACCACAGCCCACGCTGACTGTGCCAAAGAAGTTGAAACTTTTCATACACTATTATTATATTCGTACTTCTTCTAGTGAACAATTCTCTTTCTTTCTTTCTTTTTTTTTTGCAGTACCGGGGACCAAACTCAGGACCTTGCACTTGCAAGGCAGGTTCCACTGAGCTAAATGAACAGCCCTAAACACCCCTATGTTTCCGCTGAATGGCTATAGGCAAGAGTAAACACTATATTTTTTCATCATACCTCATATAGTGATTTCCCTTATTAAATAAGGTACAAATAGGATGCTATGTGTATGTTTTTCAAGATTTGTGAAAGAAACAAGAGTATTACATAAGGAATCTTCAACAACAAATGTTAATGGAAGAGAATGTGTGGAATTTCCTAAATACCCTCGTGCTGGAATATTCATTTGCCTTGCAGACTTAATGACATCTTCAAATTTTCCCATACTTTCTTCAATGGAACAGTTAATATTCTTCTTGCAAAAGGATTCAGATGCAGCACCAAAAACCGATATCTCAGTGGCTCCAGCAGCAACCTGAAAGGTATAATTTAAAGCCAAATGCTAAAATTTCAATTGTAAATTATAGCAAAAGATTGCTCTATAAAGACATGCTTAGGTCCTTTAACATTTGCCTAAAATTTAAAATTATACCTTCTCATCTTGCCACATATGTGCTTTCAAAATGGAAAAAGTATAATAACAATAATTTCACAAACTGTAACACACATTGATTTTAGGAGACACACACACAAAAAAGTGACCATGTTCCAATTTAGTTTTGACTTTCAACCTGTTATTCTCAGAAATGCTTTAACCCTATCATAGAAAATATATGCCCCCCAAATAAAACTTTTATTTTCATAGAAAACATTATTTTCAAACCATTTATTAAAACAGAGGTTAGTAAATTCTATTTTTCTTCTCTTCTTATAATCCAACAGAAAATTATTTTTCCAGTTCATCGTTTAGATTTTTGCCCAAGACTTTTTCTCCCATCTTTAGACTTTGTTCCTACCATTTCACAGCCTAACAGCTTCAGCCATCCTGTTGTGTGCCTAAGGCTCTCAAGCTCCTGCCAAGTCTTTAAACCAAAATGTTAATGGAATCAACTTCCCATTTTCCCCATTTATCCTCCCTCGGGCTTCTCCAGTGACTCATTTTCAAGGGTCAAACCTCCTAGATTTTCAAGATCTTCTGTTAATATGTACTAGTACTCTGCCTAAATTTCCTTGATCCCTGTCAGTGGTACCCTACCAACACAATAAGAAAAAAAATTACCATGTAATCTTTCCTCCAACATTTATTGTTTTTTTCTTTTTATTGAGTTTGTTGGTACATACCAAAAAAAAAAAAATCCTCCAACATTTAAAAAAATATGAGTTCCTATATCTCAATCCAAAGTAAATTTTGCACCTTTAACTTCAAATTATATTTATTGAACACCTACTAGCTGCCAGTACTTTATTAGTACTTTACATGTCCTTTTTGTAATCCACAAACAACACTGAAACTAATTTCCATGATGCCCACTGGATAGATGAGCATATTGTACCACGAGTGAGCTAATGAGCTTGCACAGTCTCACACATTTAGCCTCAGTTTTGCAGCTGTGTTTTGAGCTGCTTGACTCCTAATCCAACATTTGGTCCATGCCACTGCTTGCCCTTCAAAATTATAACAAATTCCCTTCAAAATTATAATAAATAATATAATATATTATTATACTAAAGACTTCTTCATGTCTTTGTCATGTTGCAGCCATTCTCTACTGTGCTAGAACAATACAACAGCAGTAGTTACACATTCTTAACGTGCCTGTTTCTTTATACTAAAATAAAATTACACCAAATTAAACAAAAAGAGAATAAAGTGTTCTAACACCATTCACATTAGTAAATAATCCAAATAGTAACCACAGCACTAACTTTATGTAATAAAATCTAAACAAAAATGAAAAATAGTAATGCTAGAAGTGGCTACTACAAAACTTTTGCCATAACCCCAAAGAACCCTAATTCTGCAAGTGTTTATATATAATTTTATTATTTTCCTGCATGTGTAATCATTTGAGCTTTTATTTATATCATATAAATGTTTAAGTCATGCAAGAGCAGAACAAAGGAAGTAGAAGAGGAATAGAGAAAGCCACTACAGGCTTATATGATGACAAAGGTTAGCTTCACCTAAATGAAGGAAGAAAGAAAAACAAAAAGCAGGCAAAAAATTCTCAAAATGTTCATCAATTTCAATAATATTGGTGGTGACATTAGTGCATGGAGGTGTGTTTAAGTTGTACTCTTTATTACTTACTAAAGAAGGACACACAGAATATGCTTTCAAAAATTTTCATTATGGGGTATGGGCATCCAGGTTGTTTCCAAGACTTAGCTATTACAAACTGTGCCTCAATAAACATGGGTGTAGATATATCACTATGATATACTTTTAATTCTTTTGCGAAGGTTCCAAGAAGTGGAATAGCTGGATTGAATGGAACATCTAGCTTTAAGCATCTGAGGAATCTCCACAGTGGTTTCACCAGTCTACACTTCCACCAACAGTGGAAAAGTGTTTCTTTTCCCCCACATTCCCACCAGCATTTACTATTGGTTGCTTTGTTGATGGCAGCCATTCTTTCTGGAGAGAAATGGAATCTCAGCATTGTTTTAATTTGTATCTCTTGAATGACCAATGATGATAAATGCTTTTTCAAATATTTATTTGCTGTTTCTACTTCATCATCTGAAAAGTGTCTATTCATTTCAGATGTTCATTTTTGGATTGAGTTTGTACATTTGGGGGGAATCTAATGTTTTTAGTGCTTTATATATTCTAGATATTTGTGCTTTATGTGAGGAACAAAAAATTTTTCCCATACTGTGGGTTGCCTCTTCACTTTTTTTGTGGTTTCTTATGTTGTACAAAAGCTTTTTAGTAAGGTGAGATTCCAGTTGTGATATTTGCTGTGTTATTGGAGTTTTGTTCATAAAGTCTTTAGCTACACCAATGTTGTCAAGACTTCTACCTATTTTATCTTCCAGCAGATTTTGTGTTTCTGTTCTAATACTGAGATCTTTGATCCACTTTGATTTTAGTTTAGTATATGGTGAAAGATATGGGCGTAGTTTTAAACTTTGGTGTGTGGAAAGCCAGTTTTTCCGGCACCATTTATGAAAGAGGATTTCTTCTAGGAAAGGTGTTTGGCTCCTTTTTCAAAGACAAGGTGGTTGAGTATCTTTGAAGTTGTTTCTGCATCTTCTTATCAGTTCCATTGATCCTAGAGTTTGTTTCTTTGCCAGTACCAGGCTGTTTTTAATCACTGTAGCTCAGTAGTATAATTTTAAGTCAGGGATTGTGATGCCTCTGGCCTTGCTTTTTTGCTCAGAATTGCTTTCACTTTTCTAGGTGCCTTCTGGTTCCAAATTCATTTTAGGCTTATTTTCTTTAATTCTGATATATGTTATTTTTATTTTGATCAGGTTTTTATTATAGCTGTATAAAATTTTTGAATGTATGGCCATTTTTACTATATTGGTTCTTCCCACCCAAATATGAAGGATCCATTGTTCCATTTTCTGATAACCTCTTTGAATTCCTTTTTCAGAGTACTATAGTTTTTGATGTAAAGGTCTTTTACTTCATTAGATTGATTCCTGGATGTTACATCTTTTAGATTTTATTATAAAAGGTATTGTTTCTCTAATTTTGCTCTCAGTGAGTTTGCACTGTATAAGAAAGCTATTGATTTTTGAGTGTTGACTTTGTATCTAGACACACTATTGAATTTGATTATTAGGGGGTTATCTATTTACAGTATCATGCCATCTGCAAATAACAATAATTTAACTGCTTCCTTTCCTATATTTATTTCTTGTATTTTTCTATTGTCTCATTGCTCTAGCTAATGTTTCCAGAATTATATTGAATATGAGTGGAGACTGTGGATATCTTTGTCTTGTTCCTGATTTTAGAGTGAAAGCTTTTATATTTTGTCCATTTACTGTTTGCTGCTGGTTTGTCATAGATGGTTATTATCAGATGAAGAACATTTATTACAATGTTTTGAATTATCCTGAATGGATGTTGGATTTTTTTTCTGCATTTATTGAGATAATCATGTGGTTTTGTGCTTGTCTCTATTAATATGGGATATCATATTCATTGATTTGCATATGTTGAACCATCCTGGGCCCTGGAATGAATCTACCTGGTCATGATATGTAATCTACTTGCTGATTTGCTGTGTTCTGTTTGCCATTATCTTATTGAGGATTTTTGCTTCTATGTTCTTAGGGAGATTGTCTTGTAGTTCTCTTTTTTTCTTTGAATATGTGTCTGGTTTTAGAATCAAGATGATGTTTGCTTCTAGGAATTAATTTTTCAGTATTGATTCCCTTTCAATTTCATTAAAGAGTTTGAAAACTATCAGCATAAGGTATTCTCTAAATGTCTTGTAGAACTTAATAATAAATCCATCAGGGCCTAGTCTTTTCTTTGTTAGTAGGTTTTTAATTACATCTTCAATTTCATTGACTAATATTGATTTATTTAGAATTTTTACATTTTCCTGATTTAGCTTTGGTAATTCATATTTATCTAGGAATCTGTCCATTTTTTTTCTGTGTTTCCATCTTATTAAAATAGTTTCTCAAAGCAAATATTGATGATCTTCTGGATTTCTGTAGGATTTGTTGTGATTTCACCCTTTTTGTTGCTAATTACATGAATCTGAGTCTTCCTCTTTTTGATAAGGTTGACTGTCACTTTTATTTAATCATTCAAAGAATAAACTCTTCAATCACTGAGCCTTTGTATTGTTTTCTTAGTCTTAAATTGCATTAATTTCTGCTCTAATCTTTATAATTTCTTCCCTCATATAAGTTTTGGGTTTGACTTGCTGCTCTTTTTCCAAAAGCCTGAGATTTAACATTAGGTTGTCTATTTTACTGTTTTTCTGATATGAGAGATCACTGCTATAAATTCACCTCAAAGGTCTGCTTTTATTGTATCCTTTAAGTTCAGGTATGTTCTATCAGCATCATTATTTAATTGTAGAGACTGTCTGATTTCTTCTTTAATTTCACCAGTGACCCATTGATTGTCCAGGAGGGTGTTATTTAATTTTCATGTGTTTATGAAGTTCTTATGGTTTCTTTTGCCATTGATTTAAATTTCAATTCACTAGGTCTGATTGGATGTATGGGATAATCTCAGTTCCTTCCCATTTACTTAAGCTTGTTCTATGAGCTAATATGTAGTCTATTTTGGAGAATATCTCATGTACAATTGAGAATACTGTATGTTCTGATGTTGTGGGATAGAACACTCTGTAGATTTCTACTAAGTGCATTTGTTCAAAATTTTGGTTCATTTCTGATATTTCATTGTTAATTTTTTTCCTAGTTGATCTATTTGTAACAGTGGAGTAATAAGGTCCCCCATTACAATTGTATTAGTGTTTATATAATATTTCATGTCCACTAATATTTGTTTTATATAGTTGGTTGTACTAGTATTTGGTATGTATATATTTATGATTGTCAGCTCTTCCTCTTGGATTATTTCTTTAACAGGGATGTAGTGACCTTCTTTGTGTCTCTTAACAGTCTTGGCTTCAAATCCATTTTTTCTGCAAATAGAAAACCTACCTCTGCTTTTTTCTCAGTTCCTGTCACATGGAGTACAGTTTTCCATCCTTTGACTTTCAATCTATAAATTTTGTTTTTCAGTTAAATGTGTTTCTTGTATGCAGCATATTGTAGGATCCTGCTTCTTGATGTATTCTGCCAGTCTGTTTCTTCTGATTAGTGAATTAACACTGATGGTTATATCTGAGATGTATTGACTTTTCCTTATTGTTTTCCTGTTGCTGGGTCCCTTTTTTCCTCTCTGTTTAATGACTAACCTAGTCTGGTGGATTCATTCTGTTAAACTTCATGGAGCTGTAATCCTTGTCATCTCTTTCTAAAATATCCTTCAGAATAATTTGGAGTGCTGGTTTGGTGGTGATTAATTTCTTTAGGTATTCTTTGTCATCAAAATATCTTATTTATCCAACAATTTTGAATGACAGCTTTGTGGGGTACATCAATCTGGGTTATACATTGTTTTCTTTTGGATCTTGAAATATTTCACTCCAAGTTTTCCTTGACTTGTGTTGGGGACTAGGCTATGTAATTTAGATCTCACAGTTTCAAGGTTGGTGTTTTCTTGCCTTGGGAACAGGGAGATATGAAGAAGGCTACATACCCCCAGGGTATGGCCTGGAATATAACCTAGCACTCCTGAGGCAAGACAGAATCTGCTGAGGATAGCTGTAAATATACAGGCATTTGGGTGTAGAGAAAATCTGGTTCCTCATTAACTTAATCCTTATCTATCTTTCTCTATAGCTGCTGTTCCATAAAATGCATGCTACCCCTCCCACTGTGCCTCTCACTGGATTCCCTACTTTATATTTTGAAAACTGTTTCCCAAAATAGCAGCTGAGGTTCTGACCAGCCCACTGTAGGAAGGTCTTTATGGAGAAATCTGCAGTAATTCTGATGCGTTCCCTTTCATAGGTGATTTATTTCTTTTCTCTAACAATTTTTAATATTCTGATCTTGTGTTGAATTTCTTGAATTTCAACTGTTATATGCCATGGTATAGTTTGTTTTTATCATGGATAATTGAAGTTCTAATATGCCTCACTTATCTATATTTCAAATAATTTTTCTGTTTGGGAAGTTTTCTGCCATTGCTTCTGTGAACAGGTTTTTTTTTTTATGTCATTTGTGCTATCTCCTGCTTTTTCATTGACACTGATAAATCGTACGTTATTCTTCTTTGCATCCTCTAGCAACTATTAGATTGAGTTTTCATTGTCCCTTGCTATTTTTAAGAAATATTTCTTTTTATGATAGCTAACCACAATCTTGTCTTCTGTATCTGATTATTCTGCCTTCACATTTGCATATTCTGCTGTGTGTATTTTCAATGGCATTTTTAATCTCCTGGATATCTGTTTGAATCTGTTTCATGGATTTCATTTTTTTTCCTATGTTGGATAGTCATGGTTTCCATCATTTTCCTAAGTTCCTCTATTTATTTAATCTGTGTCTGCTCTAGACATGCTTAACATGTTTGCATTATGGTCATCATTTCTGTAGTTATCTGAGAAATCATTTCTCATTTGATTTTTTTTCTAAAGCCTCATTAATCTGCTTTGTTACTTCCACTGTTTCTACTTCAGAGAATACGGGTGGATGTTGTTTTACTTTTCCACCTCAATGGCCCCTAGGTTTACCTTTGGTGAGCTAGAAGTCTGGAACTGTATTTTGCTTAAGTGTCTTCTCATTTTTATTTTTTAAAAATTTAATCCCTGGGTTGATGCTTACAAATTGTTTATCATGAGTAGCTTTGTCACTAGTATTTTTTTTTTTTTATTGAGTTTATTGGTACATTTAGGGATACAGTACAGTTACATTCATTGTTGGGATCATGTACCTTTACATGGCAAGTCTTGATTCTCATTTTTTTCCCCTTACCTCTGCCCTCCCTTCACCCCCTCCTCCCCTCCCCATCTACAAACACTTTATTTTCATCTTTTCATTCTCTCACATTTTTTTCTTTTCCCTTTTTGTTCTTCCCCTACGTATCACACCTTCCCTACACCTTTAGCTCCTTTCCTCCCATTTCTAAATGTCAGTAATCTTATTAGAATCTTATGCATTGTTGCAGAATATTCACACCAGGGAAACTATTTGGTATTTACACATGTGGGACTTATTTATTTCACTTAGGAGTATATCTTCAATATGTATCCATTTTCCTATGAATGAATCTATTCTCTCGCTCTTTATGGCTGAGTAATATTCCATTTTATAGAAAAACCACAACTTCTTTATCCAGTTTCCAACGGATGGGCAAATAGGTTGTTTCCAAGATTTAGCTATTACAAACTGTGCCGCTATAAACATGGGTGCACATACTTCTCTGTGATATGATTCTTTTAGTTCTCTTGGAAAGATACCCAACAGAGGGATGGCTGGGTCAAATGGAACCTCCAGTCCAAGCTCTTTGAGGTATCTCCATATTGATTTCCATAGTGGTTGCACTAGTCTGCACTCCCACTATTTAGAATCCTTAGGAAATAACTACTTCTCAGACATGTCTTCCAGGTATAGCTAGCTTTTGGGTTTATAGTCTTTTACAAGATACTACCTCTTCAATTTCTTGGGAATGAGAAGTTGCTGCCTATTTAGCCTAACCCTTACTTCTTTGGCACTGGCCTATAGAATTGTTTATGGTCCCAAGCTAATCTCATTCTTCATATACCAGGCAGAACAACTGATTAGCACATGTCACCTTGGCTATAAAAATGCAATCAAACAGAGCCTAGAAAATGAAAAACCAGGGTAACTATTAATTTTGCACATTTAACCACATGAACTAAACTTATGGTTATATAACAAATTTTAAAACAACCAGAAAATTTTGTACATTAAATAAGCCCTAAGTATAGCAATTTTACTCCCAGGGAAGAAAATTTAAAAGGGATTAGGAGCACAGCAGAGAGAAATAAAAAAGGAGGAATATATTAGAAGCAAGGCTGGATGAAGATTATGGGAACTTTAGGTAACTGATGAAGATGACAGCAGTTAAAGAGAGATGGAAGAAATAAAAACAGTAACAGAATAGAACAACCCCTAGAAACCATTTTTAAACTCATATAAAAACAAGAACAAACAATCAAAAAACAAAACAAGACAAAAAGAAAAAGAAAAAAATCCACTTCAAGGCATATGTCGGCTGTTACTGGTAGACAAAATGGTCAAAATCTAGATTTATGTTGATTAATCCCAGTAAGCCAGCTGTAGCTTTATGTGTGTGTGTGGGGGGGGTAGTGGATAATCCCAGCAAGCCTTCACCTTTAGCTTCACTGAAGTTCAGGCTGCTTTCTGGCTGTGAAGCTGGAATGTGATTTGTTTAGTCTGTATCATTTCATGTGTCTCTTACTAACTTGAACTCAGCAGGCTCACCTGGACACTGGGAGCCACTAGGTGGAGCTGACAGGTGCTCTGAGTCCCAAGCTCAATTGAGTCCTCTCCAAGATGGCTACTGGAACTCTCCTAGGGGACATTTGAACCTGAATAACTCACCAGCCACTGTAGTCCACTGAGTCCACTGTTCCATTCCACTGGTGCATTTCTCTGTAAAGAAGTTGGGGTCACCATGTGTCTGCAGGTTCAAGTTGCCCTTCCCGCATAGGAAGTCAGGGCTCAGGGAGAAAGTGTTACTTATCACTTTCTTCTCCTATGTTGAGGTCTCTCCCTTCACTCTCTCTGTGGGCTTCAATTCTTGTTTCAGATCCTTCCTGGGTCTTGGGGACCCACTTCCCTCTTTCTCTTGGCATCTGGACATCAAATCTTGGAGAGGCTATTTCTCTGCTTCCCGTCACTCTGCCATCTTGATTGGAACTCTCTTTGTTTTGATCCTTGACTGAGTAAACTGGAAGAGTGCTTGATGTGAAGCCCTGCAGGCCCCAGCAGTTCTGTGAGTGTACTCACTGCTGTGCATTTACGTTAGTGTAATTACTACAGTATTTAGATAGGGTGATACAAGAATTGCACATGATACCATTTTAACTTTCTAAAATCTTTAAAACAATGAGAAGCATACCAATTTTAGAGAAAGTAGGAGCGCACTTACAGCACGGTGAAAACCCTGAAGATTTGGAGTAAGAACAGGGTATCGAATGCCAGGATACCGATGGATGCCTTTCATCACTTCAGCATGATCAGCCATCTTAAATATATAATAATTACATATTGATATGTAACCAAATACTCTGTCCAACATATTATTTGCTTTTTCAATTGATTTTAGTTACATATGCAAATATATACTATAAATCGATGTTTGAAATGACAAAGCTATTCCAATATACCTTAAAAATAAAGTTCCCAAATGTCACAGATACATAATAACTAATTGTGAGCTTGACTGATTCATCTAATAGGATCATGTTAAAGCGTGATTTCAGATAACACTTTATTATTTTCAACTGACAAACATTTATTCTTTCACTCTCCTAGTAGAGGGGAGATTTTAAAAGCCAAAATGCTGTGTATTCATCTTCCACATAAAAATGTTATTTGTAAGTCATTCTCAGTGTATCACTTTGTCATGGTCAGTAAGACATAAATTACTGACTTCCATTAGAATAATGAAAAATGCTGAGATTACTTGTTATTTGTACAGTGCAATTGTTTAAGTTAGTAACAGATATAATGCTTTAGGCACTATGATCTTAGCATTATGCTCCATTCTCATAAACACAGAAATAAATATAGTGGACAAATTACTTAGCACCAAAATTTATCGCACATTGTCAAACTTTATTTTCAGAAACTATTTTAAAAATCAAATTTGAATTAAAATATCAACTTCACAGGGTCTATAAATTATTCTCTTAAAGTAATAACTGAGAATCAGATCCCACAATCAGCATATAGAAAAATTACAATTAACATAACCATGATGCTGGCATCTTTAGGAATAATAAATCATGGCATGCACAAGATATTTATAGAAGGAATAATATATAAACAACATGAATATACAAACTGAGCATGAAGAAAGCTGTGTAAACATAAACCAAACCCAATCTTGATACGAAGATGAAGGGCATAAGGCTAGTGTTTTTGATGTTATGGTTGGAATCTAAAATGTTCCTCAGAAGTCTCTGGTTTTGGAAGGTGAATGGATCTTGAGGGTGATGCCCTCATTCGTGGATGTATCAGCAGGTGAGCTTAGCAGCTGAATGTTTTGTCAGAGGTGGAGTCTGGTTGGAAGTAGGCACTGTAGCCTGACCTTGGAAAGGTGTATTCTTGTCCCTGGCTCCTCCTTCTCTCTCTGCCTCCTGGCTGCCATGGGGTGAATACCTTCACCAGAGCCCTCTGCCATGTTGTTTATGCCTTGGAACCAGCTGATCATGCACTGAAACCATGAGCCAAAGTAACTTCCCCCATTTAAGGTGCAGGTGTCAGGTATTTTTTCTCAGCAATGGGAAAGTGAGTAAGACACTTGGCTTGTTATAATGATAATAGATTATTTTCAATTTACACTCAATAAATTAACCAAATATATATAATTTTTCTCTTAATGTGTCTACACACACTTTAAAAATATAAAATATTACAATATTCAATCTGGTCCATTTCAACAATCAGTTAAAGGCCAGCAGACATAAATTTAATATTTTAAATGAATATAATTTGGGTTAAATAAATTAATTTTAAATACATTTTAAATTTAAAATTAAATCTAAGATACAAGCAATACTTCTGATGGCCATCATGCCTTACTGATTACTTCAATCCAAATGCAATTATTTGTTCTTAACATATGATTCTTGCTCACTTATTTCTAAGGTAGCTTATCCATTTTTCCCCACACCACTACTACATCCTTTACAAAGAGTCTACCATATTCATTGACAATGCATAAAAACCAAGTCTCTCATCATTCTAAATTGATCTGATTTTAATCTAGATGCTGAGCATTGAATATATCTGAAGCCCTATTCTACATCCTGTGGAAAATACAAAAGCCAATCCTATTTTCCTGTGAGGAACTGAAACCAATGCACCAAAGTAATGTGTAGCATAGCTGCTACACATGAAGAGTTAACAATTCAAAGCATATATATATAGATCATTAATGAGAGCACAAGACTATGAGAATGTGGAGAGGTTGGTGTGATTTACAAGTCTATGCAAGTTGAAAGAAGATATGGGACTACACAATGAGGTCTTTGATTGTGGCATAGCCTACTGTTTTTGAAGTGGCCACAGTAATATTCCCAGCCCCACATGATTCTCACCTCAATGGATCAAAAGCTAGATTCTATTTATTCTCTCCCTTGAAGTTGGGTAAGCTATAACTGTTCCAACCAAAAGAGTATAGTGGAAATAATACTGTGTGACTTCTGAAGACAGATCACAAATAGGGATATAGCTTCCATGTGCCTTTCTCTGAGGGAGAAGACATCTTGGGAAAATCAGCCAGAACGCCGTAAGAAAGCTCAAACTCACCTACACAGAAAGGCCTCATGAAGACACCCTAATGGAAAACCTCTGTGAAGGGGAACTGAGGCTCCCAGCTGACAGCCAAGGTCCCCTGAATTTGTGACGGATGTCGTGTTGAGGTGACACTTGGCTCCAGAACTCAGGCTGCACAACTGAGACCTCAGGCACTGTGGACCAAAGACAAAAATACTCCCGTACCTTGTTCAATCCCTAGCCATGGAATTAGCGAACATAATAGATGTTAATTCATACCACCAGGTTCTCAGAGAATTCATTTGACAGCCATTAAATCTGGGACACTGAAAGATGGATAGGATTAGAAAGAAAAGGTGAATGCAAAGGTGGAAATATTTTTTTGGCTAGAGTAGATAACTAGTATATAATCAGGAATAAGATTATAAGTGAAGATGGGGGCATACATTGAGACATGTCACTGATTAATACTCCCATCTTTCTAAAGATCCCTAATTTGGCCTGAAGATAACAGAAAGGCAGAGAGCAGGGTTGAAATAACTGAAATTGAAATCAATGGAGTAACATGGAAAGATAAATATGGGAAATTTCAAAGGTCAGACCAGAGAGAGGGAAGGCGATGCTCAGGTAGTGATGAGAATCCTGTTATAAAGTCGTACTGGAAAAAATTTTCAAGGAAAAATGATTTGAACACAGTGGTGTTCAAATAAAAAAGAGATGACTGCAGTAAAAAACAAACAAACAAACAAACAAAAAAGTGTAACCCTTACTCTATCATAGCCTTCTCTGTAAAATACTTAATATTTGTACATATTTCAACACAATTCTTCATTACGTATTCATGAATGTAACCTATGCTCCCAATGCTATTTACAGGGTGGGCCTCTCTCCGTGTCTTGTCTGTCTCTCACACAAATGAGCGTGCACACAGGTATGACAGTGAGAAAATGAAAAGTGCTTCTTTTTAATTTCAAGCTAAAAGCAAAGCGAAGTTACCAGGAGTTTCACTATATTGTAAAGATACCAAAACAGTGCTCTTTACTAGAAAATGTTCATTGAAGTGCCAATGCTTAAAATTACACACAGTATCCTTAAATATTAGAGACCGGATATCACCAAGAAAACAAAAATTAATAGTGTGGTCTCCTAGACAAATACAGATTCGGACAGCAGCACATCACACACAGAATAATGGGGGAAAATCAACCTACAGGAAATATAGGCCATTTTGGCACATAAGGGGTATTTCATTGCATACAATGAAAATTTTGAACCGATTTAAAGAAATTAATCTAATGGAACAAATAATAATTTCTTTTAATAGAAATTTCAGTGGATAGAACAAGGAAACAGAGATAATTATAACCAAATTTCTAGGTTGCAAAAGCTGAATTTTAGTAATCAGTGAAGATATCTTAATTAAATTATAATAAAACAGCTAGAATCCAAAAAATTGATAGTTGTTCATTTTAAAAATAGTTACATATAATGAGACCATTTTGAAATACTATTCTTTGTTAATTTGCCTAAAAATGGCATGTAAATAAAGAGCTTTAAGATACTCTGATAGGATATAATTACATTATAAGGACTGAAACAAAGCATGTTGCAATTAAGTGTATGAAATCCTTACTTTAATGTTTTTTCTCTTGAGGGACTTCATATTATCCCTCAATTTTGATGTTATTTTAATGTCAAAAGTTTAACTATTATTCAAACAATGGAACAAACTATTCCTTTGCATTATTGTTCTGACATTTTAACAAAACCTTTCTACATCTGGTTTGATTCAATATTTTTAAGATTCTGCTGTGGCTTTTTATTTACAGTGATAAGAGGTCCTCATGGTTTGGTTGGCATGTGTTTTGCCATGATTGAACAGAGTCTGGAAATGGGAGAAACCGTGTTAATCTAAACAACAAAACAAACTTACCACGGTTCATTTCTCAGACATCCAGGTTTTGATATGGATTCAAATCTTCAATATAGTCGCACAACACTTTATAAGAGTTTTAAATATATGTAGAGTCACAAGGATTAGAATGTAATAGTCTTATAGTTTAAGGAATTCATCTGCAGCTAACACAGTGTAACTCAGTTAAATAGTCCACTTTACAAGAAAGTATTTAGACATCATGTTGATATTTTTCATTATATATGAACTGTAATCTTTCTCAAGCATTTAGGATCTCAACATGTTCTCTAGGCAATGCCTGGACCTGCCTAGGCATTGTTAGTCCCCACCTCAGCCCTTTCCTAGATTAGCAAATCTTCAGAAGGCATGTGAGTGTACCGTAATGCAAGATGACAAGTCTCTCGGGAGTGTCAGAGAATAACGATAAAGGTTCAAATATTTTTTTGCAAATAGGCTATCAACTTTATGATAGTTGTTGTACAAAAGCTAACACATTTTTAAAATATCATGAGACTTTAAAATAAAGTTTTAAAATGTATTTTAATATTTGACCACTCATTTCAGTACACACTACACTTATTTTACAACTAATATTAGAGAAGAGGAAATGAATGTAGCCCTTACACTGACTTCCTAGACAGGCTGGTAAGGAAGAGTACAGAGTTTGTGTGTCTACATGGATGTGTAACATATAAAAATACATATACCAAAAATACAATCAACACAATTCCATGTGACCAAAAATTCCAGGGAGCACAGATAGGAAAACATTTTTCTCTTGTAGCTCACACTAAAATAATGAAAAATATTTAAGCTCTGCCATAATGATGGCAAATATAAATAACCCAAGGTTCTGCTTTTAATGGAAAAAAATGATCCACAGTAGTTGAAAGTATTCTGAGCTTTTCATCAA
>NW_022900926.1:66928783-66937525 GCF_012274545.1 Fukomys damarensis | reverse complement strand
ATATATATATTTATTTATTTATTTATATTCATAATAAGTTGAACTTTTTAGCATACCATATATTTATAATAAATTGAACTTTTTAGCATACTGTTAATGAGAAGAATATAATAACCCTAAGCTTAAAACATATTTATTAAGATATGTTAAATAATTATGGGGTGAAACATTTTATAGAAATTCACTTTTAACTTTTCCCTGTTCCATAAGTCTTTATTTTCAAGTGAAAGTAACTTCGAAGTGAAAAGTACCAATGTTTATCTCTCCTCAAAATAAAAGTTGATAGAGAAAATGGAAACAAGTTGTTTACTCTATTGCAAATGAGTATACATAGTATGGGTTATTCAACAAAACAAAATAAATGTTTACTTTAGATGCCACTGCATAAGAAATTGAGCAGTCTATACTATTTTGTAGAAGAATTAATTTATAATTATTTGGTCTGTAACTCCTGACTAACATTTTTCTTTCCTTTTCTCAGAACAAGTACAATTATAAATGTACAATGTAGTATGGGTCTTTAAATTCTAGAACTGCAGTTCAACAATTTTTATATGAAAGTAACTCTCACACATTTAGGATAAACAGAACTTATGCATGTAATTTTAATGTGATAACAGATTGACCACTAACAAGGTTTCAAACTTCATCAGAGAAGAATGTCTTTGGAGTTTGCTCTATCTCTTTATGCATGAAACCAGGCACAGACTTTACAAGTTGGGAGAACTCACAATTTCTGCATTCTTTGAGAATATTGGTATACATATTCTTGTATTTAAAATATATAAAATATTGTATGTAGTATAAAATATGATAGTCAATTTTGCCTCATATTACAGTGATCCCTTAGGGTTGAGGCAAGTTACTTCATCACTGTGCCCCACAGTATATGAAAATACTATACTAAACAAGGAACAAAGTTTAAAAGGAATAGAAGCAGCGAGGTCATCAAAAGTTATTCCAACATTATACATGCAGAATTTTAAGTGAATATATTCATCTCAATGTGAAAACAAATGGAAATATTTTTATCAGGATATATTCAAAACAATAATTATAAATAAACCAAGAATAATTTTACATTTCATGAATATCACCGCAAATAGAGTAAATGGAGATCCCCTGTGAAGACTACAAAAATGTAGCTGTTGATCTAAAACAAAGAATGTATGTGTATATCAGATTACAAACAACAAAGTATGAGAATATGCATTAGCATGACATTACCAATAATGTCTAAAAGATACTTTTCTAAAGCACCATCATGCCTGGCTATTCTGATTTCCTGAGTGAACTTCCAAATGTCCCAGTTATTGCTAAGCCAGAATCCTGTGAGGTCCTAAATTTTATTTTTATTATATATATATAACTGAAGATAGTTCACCTTAAAGTGAGAGTTACTGACAATAAAAACTGAAAGTTTCCGGGGGTGAAGGGAGGGCAGGGACAAGGGGAAAAAATGAGAACCAAGACCTGTCATGTGAAAGTACAGGATCCCAGTAATGAATGTAACTGTATTGTAGACCTAGATTGTACCAATAAACTCAATAAAAAGAAAATAAAAATGGAAATTTCTGTAAAAAATCCACTCCCACCAAGAGAAATGGGCATAGTCTGTACTACTTACCACTAGGCTGCATACGTTTAAACCAGTGCTTCTCCACCACTTAACCTGAGGATTACATGGGTCTAGGTCATCTGGCTGAATTTTAAATGGTCATTTCCATACCCATACCAGGTCCAGGGAGTCAAACTCTGAATGTAAACTGGAAATCTGAATGATCAGCAAGTTCCATACATGATCTGGAAATGTCTGCCTCTCCTTTCCAGCATGAGAAATGAATGTTTAGTAGGTTCCTCCTGCAACCCACTGTACAGAGTGAGACTGTATTTTATGCCTTGGTTTGAAGATCATATATGCACCGCTCTCAAGCAGGCACCTACCGCCTCTGTGCAAACAAGGACAGCCTCACATCAGCCCTAGCTAGCCAATTCTCATTCCCTCCTCACACTGAGATTCCGGAATGGGGTGCAGTTAAGCCCTGAAGATCTTGAGACCACCACCTCCTAATTTTCCTAAACAACCCATCTAATTCATATGGGCTCATAACTTGCCTCCGGGCCTGGAATGCTTGGAATGCTGCACCATGCTGTTTCATGTCTGACGCTGCCCATCTCTCTGCCTGAAAGCCCCTCCTCTCTTTTGCATTTAGTTAGTTGACTTTTATCTTCCAAGGTCAAACTCAAAAATCTGTCTTCCAAGATATTTTTAACAACCAGCTTTTATTTATCTCTATATTTCTATACTCAGTATATCTACCAATAGTGTTACCAAATTGTACAATAGTTAACTTATGTATCTTCCCCCTGACTAAATTAGTAGCTCTTTAAATACTTTGCATACAATTAATATTTAATAATTCATTATCAGTTATTTCTCCCTATTGATTTCAGCCCTTTATTCTAGTACTGGGTTCTTTTTAGTGTAATCTATTTAGGCATTTAGGTTCAACATAAAGTTTTATCTAGGGTAAAAAATTAAAAATAAAAACTTTCACTGATAAAAAAATAAAGTTTGAAAACTACTAGGCTTGCTTGGTAAAATTCTGTATCGTTCCTAGCAACATCATCAGGATAGTCAAGTTTCTTCCTGAATATATAATATCAGTAGTATTCCTTTTTCTTACTACTTTAGAAATACTATCAACAAATAAATGAAATCAGAGTATGTTCTATTCTTGGTACATCCATAACACATTCTTGGAAATATTTATGTTCCTAAATTCTCTGCTTATTCTTTGTTTGTGTGTTTGTTTGAGTACTAAAGGTCAAAGCCAGGAGCAATCTACCTCTGAATAAATCAACAGTCCTTTTTATTTTTTTATTTTGAGACAGT
Organism: Fukomys damarensis; assembly: GCF_012274545.1. Taxonomy (NCBI): domain Eukaryota; kingdom Metazoa; phylum Chordata; class Mammalia; order Rodentia; family Bathyergidae; genus Fukomys; species Fukomys damarensis. The sequence goes on along the minus strand of NW_022900926.1, from coordinate 66,934,629 downwards.
CTCACTACATTGCCCAGGCAGGCTTCAGACTTGTTATCATCCTGCCTCAGCCTCCTACAGCTGAGAGGTGCTGTACACCACCACACCCAGCTGATTTTAAAAATATTTTTGAAGGATTTGTTGACTTTCTGCCATCAGTAACACACAAGAAAACATCCAGATCTCTTTAGAATGAGTACACAATGTCAGTTGTTTGTCTACAGACTCCACTGGCCACATTAGATATAACTGATGGTGTTACCTTCTGCCTTGCAGAAGTGCAGAAAAGAATCCAGACAGAACATATGCAATTACTTCAACACATGTCATCGATTACTATAAAAATGTAAATAATGTGGTTTCAGACCCTATAACTCAAAACTCAATTTGAGCAGTAATTCCTCTTAAAGGCAACATTCGTAAATTCAGTAATGAGGAAAAATGAGGCCAGAGTTCTTCCTGACAACCCTGGGTGAAAATGCTCCAGCCAGCTATGAATAGCAGTGTAGCCTGTATACTATAACCCTGTCTCATTCACAGAGTCTGCACAAACCTCATATATCTTAGCCTCCGTTGCATAGAGGAAACCTTGGTCTGTGTGAAGAAGTACGACAGTTTTAATAAATCACAGTCTTACAATAATAAACACAGGAAATCTCTGGAAAATTGTACATCCAGTTTTTTTTTCCCCCCTCCATACCCTGTCTTGGCTGCCAAAGCTAAAATGTTCTGACACCATACTCACAAAACTTCTTAAGTCTAGAAGCCTTAAAACTAATTTGGTCTGGTGTATAATTTCCTGTATTTCTTTATTCAACATTACCTTTGTGTAGGATGGCTTTTCGTACTGCCCTCTACTGCACGGAATACCACACTTCTCAAGGATGACCAAAGCTCTAACTATGAAGGCAGATGAGACATTTTATTCATATCCACCAGTGTGTAGAAAGATCCATTTTTACATTATGAAATAACCTACTACCCAAGTGGATTTGTGGGTTATAAACTGGGAGATCAATGTCCTTGACCAAGAATTGAAAGTCATTTTATTCAATAACATCTTCCAGTCCTAAGCTAAACATAACAAGTAAGAGCTAGTTATTCTTTGTTCAGGTCAAAGCCTTCTGTGACCACCTCCTGGTCTTCCCATGTCAAAGCAATCATGTTCCCAACAACATTCTGAAGTACAGCAAAAAGTCCCCAAGCTCCCAGTATGATTTCTTTCTACCACCTCCTCTCATATAAGATGCCTGGGTGTCTGCAGCTAACAGGCAGTTACTTTAAATACTGGATCTGACTGTACTCATTCCATACTGATTGTAAATGCAGTTTCCCCCGTGTTCTTACATTTCTTCCCATCAGCCAACTCTTTCTACTCTGAAGGGGAGAAACAGACCTTGATTGGATGTGGGAGACTAACTCACTGGCAATAAGAAAAGCCTGTGGCAAAAGGGAAAATTCTTCTGCCCATCACAAGCACTGCCATCACTACAACAGCTTGTGTTTTGGCCTGATATGGATCTGGAGATCTCGGTGTTAGTAAACAGTGCAGATGCCAGAATGTGAAAAGGTTGGTCAGAATAGTCTAGTTATTAGGTTCTATTTGATTATAACTCACAGATATCCACTTCATTTCAAAACATTTTTGCACGAGTTTTAAATGTTTAGCAATTTTACGACCATTATCCATTTTGACTTCTAACTGCCTTCCTAGGTACACACTGGGGTGATTGTTAGCAACTGCCCATTACTCAATTTTTGAGTCTAGCAAAGAAATCAGTACAGTTTTTAACAATTAAAGCAATGAATGAAGAATAAGTGGAAAGGATCCAAGGCATAAAGGAATGACAATATTTTGTCATCATATCATAAAGGGGTAAGAGTCAAGTCTCATATTTTCTGTTGTTCCAATTTAACGGAAATAATGATGTCCCCACGAAGCCTGCAATCTGGAGGGTGGAGGTGGGGGTGTGAATAACTGCATTTGGACTCTAAGTAAACATTACTTAGTACTCTTCTATGAACAGAAGTCAATATAAGATGCATCTATTTTTGCTAAAAAGAAGAGTTAAATTTATCAATAGATCTCATATCATAGCATGAAGGTTTGGAGTAAGTAGTGTATGATGTTTTTAGCATTGATTTATTTCCACACGTTGATATTTCAAAGAGTTCTTAACTAGACTCTATAAACGTTTGCAATAGAAAATGTGAATTTTCCCAAGACATTTATAAAGTGGATTGCATTCTTCAAAAGAATATGAAGAATTAAAAAAATCTAAAATCCATAGATTTTACAAAATGTTCTAATATTCTACAAAGTTATAATCCAAATCAATTAGCGATTCTATCAATTGAATATTCAAAATAAATGTTGTCATAAAAAATGTGTTAAAGTGAAATAAAATCAGGTACCTTATAAATGCTCTGCTTCTGTGGGTACATTCTAAGGGAAGATATATATGTATTTCTTTTATTTTATCCAGTGTGCAATAAGTAAAACATCAGTGTTTATATGTCTCATTAATGCACAGATTTTTAAATATAAAACTTACTCTTTGTCTAATAGGATTTTGGCATTTTAGCATCAAGACTTATCTTTCTAATTCTCTATGTTACTTCATATTATTTCTAGGGAATATTCCAGCAATTTAATCAGGCACATCTAGATCACTCTAAATGTACCCCCACATTAGGATGCATTTTTTTATTTTTCAAAAACATTGAAAAGCACAGCTCTTTATAAATACTAGCAAAAGATATATTTTAAATCATTAACCATTTAAAGGAACTAGTATATGTTTAATGTTCCGTGCTTAATGTACAGGATCCTAAATTCTGGAAAATAAGCTCTTCCACAGTCTTAAAAGTGGCGAGCAAAGGAGTCCACGTTCAGTATCCTCATGCTTCACAATTTAAACCAGATATGGCGTGGCGCACATGGCTTTCCGCCTGAGCCCGTGGTAACCAGCACACGCAGACACCTCGCATCTGGTGGCCTGAGCATGCACCTGAGCTGCATAGGCAGGAGGTGTGAATGGAGCATGTTTCTGGTGAAACAAGGTCGATAATGACCATTAGCAAACTAAACAGTGTACTGACCCAAAAAAGACATTTAACTGTCAGAATTAAGACTTCCTTAGCCAAATTGGACCTATATTTGGCCTTTTACATGATGATATTATGCAAAGTCCTCTCAAATGTCAATATACATAAATAATTCTAAATTTAACATAATTTTACATATCTGCAAAAGTGGAATTTTAATCCAGCCAAAATAGCATTGAAAGCTTATTTTGCTTTTTTTCCTGAGGAAGCTTAGAGAAAATTTGATCAATATGCAGAGTCCATAAAATTGAATAAGAGATATTCTATTATAACATTTTGGTTACTTTTATAAATCTAAGAACAAAGAAAATCTAACTTGTTAATTAAGTGTAATCGATCAACTTATCAAAACAATTTATTAATCAATCAACTTATTGAAAAGTAGTGCATGCTAAGTATGATAAATCTCTGAATGTAATATTATTTAGCCCAATAGGGGGAAAAGGCCAAAATAAAATTGAATTATGCCTTCTACTTAAAAATAAGAAAATGCAACCCATAAATTTGCTAGCATTACTGCTTTTTATTAAAAGCTTCGCTTTTTCTTCGGAGTACTGGAATTGTATCAGAACTAGAGACGGACACATTGATGTTGAATGGTGATGAATAGTGAACAAGGTTAGCAGCACATGATGTTTTTCCAGTTTTACTGCTGATTAAGTACAGAGAAAGAACAAATGGCATTTACTGGGCATATTAGAAATCCAGTATCTTCAAATAAGTTGAAAAACAAAACATAGTTCTCTTAGATACTGCTTTGAAGGGAGATGCAGCATTAAAACCCTTACTGTAACCCTGTTACATGAAGCAGCATTAGTGTGTACAGTCAGAATGCCTATTCAAAGAAAAGAAAAGGACATGAAGATGGCAGTGGATGGTCTTGGTGACTTTAACGCTAGTTCCTAAGGCTGATGGAGGTCACTAAACAGCTCCGTCACTGTTATCAAAGCCCATGGAAAGTGTGCAGGCACAGAGTAGAATGGAGATGGAGATCAGGTCACAATGTCTTCGCAGGAGCAAATGCTGTACTTTGTGTATCCCTTTTACAGCTGAGTGTTCTGGGTCGAGCTCCTCCGGAAAGACATGGAGTTAAATCTGCTCTCATTTTAACCAGCATTCTCCCTCCCTCACCTGTCTGGATGAAGGTTCTCCTGTGACACTAGGAAAAAGGAGCTAGGAACTGTAGTCTTGCTAAATTGCAACAGGATCCTCTGGGGAAGTGGCAGGGGTCAACTCATCTGGGTGTCTTGGAGGGGGCTTGCACTGGAACTGACCCACAGTGGTCCACTCATCTCTCTCTCTCTTCCTTGTCTCTGTCCTTTCTCTCCTTCATCTTCTCATTTCCATGATATTATCTCGTTCCTTCCCTCTTCCCCACACCCACACTCCTCAAAAGAGAGCAGAGCTAGAAGGAAAAGTCAGGACAGGATTCTGCCACAAAAGCTACGGCTTCCTACAAGGCATCGATACAGATCTCTCTCAATCAGAAACTTCACTGTACTTTCATTGCCAAAAAAGAAGGAATTGTACCACACCCTTAAAGGAGAGCAGGGAAGGTTTACACAGTCCTTCTGGACAGCATGCCTAATGTGCTGACCCTATTTTTAAGAGTTATTTGTAGTAATTGTTAGAGTCTTTTATGTATTACTTTCTGCCTTTATAAAGAAAACCTGTTTCTATTTGTCTTCTCACCCTCCTATTCCAAGTCGTTGAAAATTCACTGGTCAAAGAACAAATATTTGTGATGGAGATGTTCATATGACCTGCATTAACACAGTGTTAGGTACACTTAATATATTTTTATTTTTCAGTGATGACATTCACCTTAATCACCCATACGGGTAAAATGTTTTAAAATCAAACTAATGTAAGGATGAGTAGAAAATTCTAGTTCATTTTTTTTAAAAAAATTAATGTATTTATAATGATTGAAATAGCTTACTACTAACAGCCACATTGCAAAGTTGAACAAAGCTGGTCTATTTTTATAAATGTTTTCTTTCTGCTGCTATTGTCTGTTCCCTCTAAGTGAAGGACTACCTGGCATCATTTCAAAAGTTCTCGTATTCCATGTTGCTCTAAGGAGAGCTTGTTCCAGATAAGTTATAAGGAACATGTATTTTTTAATGGCAGGTATTTTATCATCTCTGGTCATTTAGATTATAGGTGTGGAATACTGTTTTATATGGCACCCTGCTACTGTGGAACTTTTCTCTTAGCTGTTTGAATTAGAAAGCCTCTGCCAAGCAAAACAGTAGGTGGGAAACTGTAAAAAAGCTTTAAAATCCTAAAAAAAGAAATAAGTGAACAAGCAGCAATCTAAACATAAACTAGGGAACTATTCCCATGACCTACGTTTGACAGAGAAAAAAAAAAAAGATTCTGAGCCTTAATAGAATACCAACTGAGAGCCATTCACATTGTTTCCAGAAACAGAAATTAGTGCAGACAATGTGTAGGCAAGCTGTTGTACTAAAATTCTTAAATCCCATGTCTCAGACATTATTTTAGGGCAACTGAATCTGTTATATAATTTTCTTCTGAATTAAGAATTATATCAAATTTTAAAAGAAAAATATAAAAAGGCGAGCTCAATAAAACCTAAACCAAAACAAAATCATGGTTAGCTGAATTGCAGAAGTGACTAATACAACTTTGGAATAATTGTGAGTCCCACTATATCTTTAATTCAGGCACACTGCTCTTTTAAATCTATGCGACTTTTTTTTTTTTTTTTTTTTTTTTTTTTTTTTTTTTTT
>NW_022900926.1:66917166-66928346 GCF_012274545.1 Fukomys damarensis | reverse complement strand
TTTTTTTTTTTTTTTTTTTTTTTTTTTTTTTTTTTTTTTTTTTTTTTTTTTTTTTTAGTACTGGGGATCGAACTCAGGACCTGGCACTTGAGAGGCAGGCCCTGTGCCACTGAGCTAAATCCCTGGCCCCTAAATATACGCAATTTATTTGAAGTGCTTTTTTGTTTGGAATGGATGGAACCAGATCATGAAATATGTATCATTACAGTCATTATGAAAAACATCGTTGAGCGACATTCAGGATCCAGGTGTTCATCTCACACACAGGGACCATTCATGCACCTATGGCCTCACACAGATGCACCTGTGCTGCAGGTACCACTGCTGGGGTTTCTGAGGTTAAGTCAGTGACTGGCGTGCCAGAGCAATGCAGACAAGGACACAGTTCTAGCAGACATCTATCTCACCATAGCTGTCCTCAAGAGCTCTGTGTGGGAATTTGATCACGTATGTAATAGTATCTTGAGCCCAAAAATAGTTCATTAAACATCAGTCGGTTTAATCCCAAACTCCACTCAGGACCCATCTCAGAATAAATTTCACTACTTTATAATCCTGTTGCATGTATCTATTTAAGTGAAGCTAGCAAGTATGTTCCAGTACTGCTCGCAGGGGGACTGCTTTTCTTTTGCTCTTGTCCATCTGTCCTCTTCCTTAGCTGTGCAAGAAAATGTGGGCTTTTTGAGAGGATTCCAGCCTAGACTTTTTCAACACTACTGTGTGCATCAAAGATGGAGCTGAAGAGCAATCCAGCAAAGTACACTCTTGTATAATAATGGAATGTGATGATAGGAAGGCAAGGCGATGAAGGAAAGAAGGATGCTTTGTATTCAGCTTTATGAAACCAATGAAAAATAACACACTCTTGAAGAAGACTAATGAAATTCATTGTGTGAAATATAATTTGGGGGGTCAGTGTTCATCAATTAATATTAGCAAGATGTGTGCTCTTTTTCTAAGCACAATTCTAAAGTTATACTTGCCTATCCTGTATCTTTCCAGCAATGATTAGTATGTGAAATGAACAGCCTACATCAAATAAAGAAATGACTTCACAAAGCATTAAAGATGAATGAAAATTCTCACATTTTCAAATTAGTGACAGCTAGTGAAGTAGTAATTGCATTTTAGAAAATGACAATGTCAACAAAATACATCTAGGGTATCAAACTACTTGTGTTTTCCTACGGAAGCATTTATTTCCTTAATTTTACAGGGATATGACCAAAACTAATAGCCTCTTGCCCATATCCGAGACTTGAAAGTGACACGTTATTGTCTTTCAGGCTGACCAATTCAATATTCCTAATGCCTTACTGTGCACCTAATTACTATGTCCCCCAAACTGGGGTTACAATGAAAGAGGAATTCAGTCACCTTCTTTATTGCACTAATAGTCTAGGAATCCGATGACTAGATAGTACTTACAAGTAGATATATATGGGATGAGAAATCACTGTTTTCATTACTAACAATTGTATTGCAATTTCTACTACCACAAACGAATTGCAAATGAAAAGATTGTAATGGTTCCAGTCTTTACATCATCCATTTAACTAGGAGCCATTAGAAAAATGCAGAAACTGAGATGGACTTGAACAAGTGTATTTGGAACTGTATAGATCAAAAGGCAGGAAGAAAAGCAATTTGGTTTAGCAAGAGCTTCAGCAGAGGGAAGGAGCACAACAGTTACAGTGGGAAAAGAAAGCAAGGCCGGGCTTTGGGAGTCAACACAGACCATGGGCTTTTGCCAAGGGGGAAAGGGAAGCTCCAAGCCCTCACTTTGTGAGTGTATGAAGGTGACTATTTCTGGAACGCTATTAGAAGCAATGAGCATATCGTACAGGGAAGAAGGAAGTAACGCTTAGGAATATCACCTAAGGGAGTACTACAGTGATCGTCCAGTGAGTGGCTGGGTTATTAATAGATCTATGGGACTGAAAAGAAAAGACAAGTATAGGCTACGCTGGGGAATAAGACATTTTGTGAGCCAGTAATTTTTATAAACTACATGTTTGAATCTCTCCTTCCCAAATTGATATGTTGAAATCCTAAGGAAAATGTGATGAGGCTTTTGGGAGCTCATAAAATTATGAAATTGGAGCATTCTTGCTGGGATTAATGGACTTATACTAAGAGACAGAACAAAAGAGACTCACAAAGAAGAAACAAACATATTAGCAGAAAAATTTCTTTTCAAAGAACTGAGAGAAATGAGTAATATAAATGAAATAACTTAGCATATGTATTAAACTACTTTTGAAACAGTAATGTCTTGTATTTGAAGATAAGGATAGATAGCGTATTAACTACTGCTATTCTTTTATTATTTTGTTATAAAATTTTATTTTGTTTTCATGAAATAAAAATATAAGAGATAGCCATTGGCTTCCACTCTCTGCTGCCCATCACATGAGAATTCAATGAGAAGAAAGCTCTACAGAAGTCAGGAAGGAGGTGTTCACCAGACACCAGCTCTGTGGGTACCTTGATCTTGTACTTGGCCTCCCAGAACTGTAATAAATGAAGCCACTGCTATAGCAGCTCTAATTGACAGCAGTGGTAAGTGGACAGAGGGGACAGACCTCTTCAAATTCAAGTCCAAGACTGCAAAGAGAATAGCATAAAACAAGATGGACAAACCTGAGATTGACTTTGAACCCAACAAGTGTAACACCAATGACACATCCAGCTGAAGCTAAACATAAAAGGCAGGACTAGTAATGCAGATTTAGTTTTACATTAGAGTGATATAGTGGCCCCTAATTAGCTTTTTATTTGAAGAAATAATTTAAAATGCAAGCAAACCATGTCTTCAGAAACATAGATTTGAGCCCCCTCACAGAAGTGACTGATGATACTCAAAGGACAGTCATCCAAGATAGGTTTGGTAGACATTTTAGTTACTTTTCTCTCATGCTGAGACAAAATACGTGACATACAAAGTTAATGGGGGAAAGGTTTATTTAGCTCACAGTTTGCAGAGGTTTCAGTACAAAGCTGGATGGCTCCAAGGCAGGATGGCAAGGCACACAGACATCACAGAGGAGAAACAGTTTATGGCAGGCAGAAAGTAACAAAGCAAGCAAGACACAAGACAAGCCTGTTTCTGTCCCTTCTATCAGATTGAGGCTACCAGGATTAGGGTGCCAAACCAATCAGTGGATGGATTTAGTGGTTACCCTCCTTTAATCCTAGCACTATTAATCCTAGCATTACACCATGAATCAGTCACACACTCTAGATCCAGCCACCTCTGAATGAGCCCCACTTATGACTGCATGATGCTTTCGGGGGGACGTCCAGACACAACCGTTAACCGTGGAGAAGGAGAGCTGCTCTATGAGGGAATGTTACCCTTGGTTATGAAAAGATGTCATGGATGACAGAAAGCAACCAAACCAGGAAGGAAGAGAATAAAGGAATCCGAGGGAATGGAAGCAAAGTAATCAGCAAAATTAAGTGTTGGGGAGAGGCTGGGGTATCCAAACCCTGAAAGGGGAGACTGGCTTAGAAAGGGAAAGGTTGTACTAGTTGCTAATTGCTAATCATTCTTCCAAAACTAAAATCAAGCCTCAGAATCCATCACTGTTGCCAAATGCCTGGAGACTTGGCATAAAGCTCCATCATTTTACCACTTTTCAAGAGCAGATTGTGAGTGTCCTTACCTCACTATCAGCAAAAATAAGTGCTAAAAGAAACAAAGTAAAGCTGCACATTTACATTTTCACTGTTTCATATGAGATTCCTTGGGGAAAGGTGCCAGTCCTTAATCATGCCTTCCCTTTAACAGATAAAACATTAAAGCACTAGGAAATGTCCAGATTATTTATAAATCTGCAATAAAAGAGTAAATGGAAAGCAGGCTCTGAAATTGTTTTTAACAGTCTTATCTTCAATTTAATATGTTGGACCACATGTTCACATAAGATTAGCACATAGTTTCAGGTTACTTTTTAGGACTCAATTTCTATAATACATTTAATCAAATGAGATTTTCCTTTAATTGTATCAGTGCAAGGCCTAACAGTTTCTAATTGTATCACATTAATATCATAATATATATCTCAGTGTGCACTGATTCTAATTAAGGTATTATGGATGTAAATACCTGTGGTACCCATTTAGAGGATACAAAGCTGGTCACTTCTATCACAGACAAGCCAGTTTGGGACAGTTGATTGATGAATTCGATTTTTATATCTGTAGGAACTATAACCTATAATAACATAAAAATATCTGCAAGTAAATCATACAGGGTCTACTGAAGCAAAAATGAAAAATTAATTTCTAACTGAAAGCAAATAAAAAAAAGGAATAATTTTGCCATTAAAACGAAAAAAAGCAGACATAATATTGTAAAATCTGCAGGTATTTAAAATCTTAAAAAATGTTCATATTTAGACAGCATTTGAAATACACTCTGTAAAATTAAAATAAACCTACCGTTTCATTCTGCAGTCCATCTCTAGGTCCAACTTCTACTATTTTAACATACTCAGGGAGTCCAGGTAAATGGTCTGATTCCTGGAAAGCAGAACAATAAGGACAAGAAAACAGGCAACTTTTAAATTGCCAGATGGGAGGACTGGAAAAATCAAACAACTATACTTTATTAAGTAAATTCTCAACCTAGAAATGTAAAACCTTTTATTTCTTATAACCAACACAATGATATAAAGCAAATGCCCTGCTTATGTTATCTGTAGTGTGACATGAAGTCATTTCTTCTTTTAGCTCATTGATACTCAATCCAGTCGTCATTTACATTCCAAAGAACCATTTCTAAAAATGTAATTGTGAAGTGGTTAATTTACCCAGCATCTAATCTGTTGAGTAAGTCTGTGCTGTATTGATAAAACTGTATCGTTAGTTTATTTTTTTAAATTAGACCTGCTTTCCAGAGTCACTTGGCAACTCACATGTGAGGCTCTCACATGTGCAGTGGGTATTTTGGCTGATGCACAGAAAGCTGAAGTTAAAGAAGAAAACGCACTGCTTTCTCCTATTCTGGGTCACACATCACAACTACCGCCTAATGTCTTCTTACTGATGATACACACTTAGGAGGAAGTGAACCTCAATGGTCCCTAGCAGAATTGCTCCAGCCCAATGTAGGAAACATCTTGTTTTAGCTTTTGGCCAAATCTACAGTAATAAATAGTCTGGATTCTAGATACTTTTGTCCCTAGACTAGGTATGTTAGACCTAGTTTAGGATGCATTTGCTTTCTAAGTATATCTAATAAAAAGGTTGCTAAATAAGGACAGTAGTGCTGGCTATTCAAATTTCTATCACACTTTAAGTCAGCAGTAAGATACATCTTTTCAGACCGGAATTTCTCTGTCTCTTTGAGTGCAGTGCTGGTAAAGCAAGAAGTTCTTCAAATGGATAGTTGATAGGTTCAATTCAGGTTCACAGAACCTGTGCACTACAATGTTTTGTTCTCCCTTTCATCAGAAATGATGAATTCAAGCTGATCAATCATCCTGTCTCACTCTTCGCTTGAAACCAGTCATTGGCTTATGCTGGCAAGGTGACTACTTTAAACGAACAACCCCATTTGTGTCCATGACACAGAAGAATGCTTGCCGGCCCTTTTAGTGTCCACAGTTGTCACTAGCTTTATTAGCTTCTGTGCTAATTCAGTGAAAGAATCCAAATGGTCCCTGATAAAGTATTAACAAATTATCCTCCACAGTTCCCATGATTGAGCAGCGCATTAAAAAAATTATCCAAGAAAATTATTCTCATTTCTGCACCTTCTGCTCATGCTGTGGTACATGAAATTAACTTAACTGGAGGGTTGTGAAGGGAGCACAGATCTCTCAGTATTCGGCTGTTCTGGATGGCAATCCTGAAATCATGCCAAACTACCGAGTATTAAAGAAAAGATATAGCATAGGAAGGTGAAGTTAGTGAGAGAACTTCACTCTTCCTTCTTATCATCTCCATTCCCAAAACACAGAAATCAAAAAGAAACAAGACAAAACCAGACAGTCTTGAGCCACGCAATCTCATTCTCAGTGACTTGTTTCCCAAGACTGTATTTTCAAAAGCATTTAACTTGAGGTGCCAGGGAGCTAACTCAATGGCATCACACCTGCTCTGTAAGTGCAAGGTCCTAAGTTCTATCTCCAGTACAAAAGAAAAAAAAAAAGGCAATTAACTTGACACATACATGGACAAACAATAATTCTTTAGTGGATGGCAGTGTTTGCCCAAAGAAGGAATATGGTGGTTTTTAAGATGATAACAAGATGCTGAGGAAAATTAAAGAGCTAAGTGTCTTCTTTTGCAGCTATGCAATGGACCTAGCACTGTTCAAGAGAAGTCAGAAGAAATTCAACAATTGTGGCTATTTCACTCAAAGCAAAAGATATGCTTATTTGATATGATTTTAGAGTCTTCTTGAATCTGTTGCTACTACTTGGTCTTTCTAGACATCTTGAATTATGCTGGGGACAGAAGAAAACCCCTGACATAATCCACAAATATTTACTGATCAGAGCCCATGTGGCATACAATATGTTGGTTGTTAGTACACGTCAAAATATAACCAATAGTAAATGGACCCACTGATTACTCATAAGTACCAATTAGTAAGAGAGAAGGTAAAGAACAGTATGAGATGGAAAGGGTGGAGGGGGTGAAGGGAGGGCAGGGGAATGGGGGAAAATAGGAACCAAGATACATCATGTAAAGGTGCAAGACCCCAATAATGAATGTAATTGTGTTGTTTACCTTAAATGTATGAATAAATTTAATGGGAAAAAAAGAAAATATTTGAGTTCAGGTGTTTTGTGGTAGCTCAATTTTGAATCTCTGAGTTCTATGTGCCTGTGCACCATTTAAGTGGAGTTTTCGACTGACCATTACTCGTGTATGAAGCTCCTTAGAAAAAGCATTACGAGAAATGTCTGTTCATTCCAGATGCTCATTTTTGAATTGGGTCTTTGCATTTGGGGGAGTCTGATTTTTTTGAGTTCTTTATATATTCTCTCTCTCTCTCTCTCTCTCTCTCTCTATATATATATATATATATAGATAGATAGATATAGATAGATAGATAGATAGATATGTAGATATATAGATATATAGATATATAGATATATAGATATATAGATATATAGATATATATACCCTTTGTCTGAGGAGCAGCTGGTAAAATTTTTTCCCACATTGTAGGTTGTCTCTCAGCTCTGTTAGTGGTTCCATTTGAGCCAGCCATCCCTCTGCTGGGTATCTTTCCAAAAGAATTAAAAGAATCATGCCACAGTGATATATGTGCAGCCATGTTAACAGTGGCACAGTTCATAATAGCTAAAACTTGGAAACAACCCAAATGCCCATCAACTGAAGACTGGATAAAGAGGAATGGGTAAAGTGGAAGTGGGAAGGGGAGGGGAAAGGAAATAAGGGGAAAAATGAAACAATGGAAACAAAGTCTTTGTAAATAGGAAAGGGTGAAGTGGGTGAAAAGAGAGCAGGAGAATGCGGAAAAAATAAGAACCAAGATACATCATGTAAAGGTACAAGATCCCAATGACAAGTATAACTGCATTGTTTGCTTTAAATGTACCAATAAACTAATTTAAAAAAAAAAAAAAGCAAGGGCATTATGAGACAGTAAAGCCTAAAAAGAGGCTAGAGATCAAGAAAGGGCTCCCATGTGGCAAATAGTCAACAAATGTGTATTAAATCTGAAAGATGAATCCTGGAGATCGAAGAGCTGAGGGAAAGCCAGAGCACGGTGGCACAGGCCTGGGTGCACTGCAGGATTGAATGTGGGGGACTGCACACTGCATCCTGGGGAGTCAGCACACCTGCTTTCTCTCCAGAGAAAGACACTACCTCTGTCTTCCAAGTCTATTTTCCAGAACAACAGCCTTCAGAAGACCATCCTGAAGAAAAGTGTTCAGTGCTTTGCTACCGACACATGCAGCTATGCAAAAGACCCAACAAATATCCCCACTAATATTTGATTATATTCCTCAACTGAGACTAGGTCTCTGTGTCTCCCTCTTCCTCCCCCTTTCCCGGAGTTACAAAACAACATGTAAACATTTGATCAATGGTTTTTAAATGAAAGACTTGAAATGTGTTACGTACATGTAACAGTTCCCTACAGTGAGTCTACTCATTATGTACTGCAAATGTGTACTAATAAAGTCAAAATATAAAATAAATGAACGAATGAATGAATAATTTAGAAAAGTGATGTTGGCCTTTCATTTAGCTGACACTTGTTGGCTAATGCACCCACTTGGTATATGAAATGAACCCTACAAAGAAAAATTCCTGTCCAAAGCTAGCTTACACATTATTGGCACAAGGGTCTGCAGGCTAAGATGAGTCTGGGGGAGACGAGCAGTTTTCTTGCACTTTGAGTGTGAGTTGCCGAATGAAGAGTAGGTTACAAGGAGCTGAATTTGAAAAAAAAAAAAAGTCTGTAGAAGTTATCAATCTAGTCCTTAAATAGGCATAAAGTCTGAAGCTTATTTTTACAGCATTAAAAAGTCCTATGTTACTGAGCTCATTGTATCCTTTTTAAAGTGCCCTACTGTACACGATGCCAGTGAAAAACAAAAGATGTATTATCCAGAGTGAGGGTTTCAAAGAGCTGTGTGATTCATCTGGGTGTATGCCTGCGTTTGGCTTCAGGTTTCTAATGGTTCACTTTCACTGAGCAACAACAAAAGAAATACAACCTTGCATTTATATGTTGCTTTATTTTTCCAAAGAATCTTTTTCTGTCTACATTTCATCTGTGAAGCTGCAGTATTTGGAGGCAGAACTAAAAGAGAGATTAAATGACTTTCTAAGTTTACCCTGCTCAGTTCACTGGCTCCTTTTTTACTTTTTTTTTCTTTGTAATTTTTAGGATGAGATTCAATACATCAACCTTTGAGTTCTGCTTGAAAAAAAAATAATGAACCATTCTTTTATGCAGAATGTAATCTGCATGACTCATATTTTTCAATCACACATAAAATAAAATGAAAGGTATATTTTAATGTGAATTTCTCTGAAATCACTTGTGGGTATGCATAAGATATTTCCTAGCAGTAATAATGGGAGACTTTATATAGTCAACCCTTTTTGTAGCAATAGATATGATTCTTTAGTATTTATTCTACAAGTACTGCTTTTTTCCCTACAAAAATAATATGATACATAGGAGAAATTTCTGCACAGATTTGTATATGTTCCACTCACTTCACCTCGTGAGCCATAATTTTTTGTGTAAATAAAGTCTTTATGCATATTGGAGTGTCCTGTTTCATAGCCACTATTCCCCAAGAAGAATGGTTATGATGGTCAAATAAAATGCTCCCACTGAGTGGGTGAGAAATCTGAATCAGGAAATTGGGTGATTTTCTTTTGAAATTAAATTGAACTTCTTAACAAATTAGGTATCAACTCTTCCAAAATAATCTATTTTTGTCATTTTGTCTGAAATATGCAATTGGTGCATTTTGTGGTAATGTGAAACTTTCCACACTGTGCTGTTTGTTATTTCTTAGATATTGATGATGTCTCTTTTAACTCAATTTAATCAGAAACATATAAACGATTATCACTGATGTAACAGAAACCCACAAGAGCCGTGGAGCAACCAAAAGACCTTTCTCCTTCTGAGTGCCCTCTAGAAGAAAGAAAGGACCAAATAAAATAAGATGATACTTGAACTTTCTGTGAGAATATCCATGGGCTGGAGTTAATTCAAAGGAAATCTTGGCTTCTCCATTGTTGGTGGGAGTGTGGACTGGTGCAACCACTATGGAAATCAATATGGAGACACCTCAAAGAACTAGGTTTAGAGGTTCCATTTGACCCAGCCATCCCTCTCCTGGGTATCTTTCCAAAATAATTTAAAGAATAATATCACAGTGATATATGTGCACCTATGTTTATAGGAGCACAGTTTGTAATAGCTAAAACTTGGAAGCAGCCCATTTGCCCATCAATTGGAGACTGGATAAAGATGTGGTTTTCCTATAAGATGGAATATTACTCAGGCATAAAGAATGAGAAATTAGACTCATTCATAGAAAAATGGATACATATTGAGGATATACTCGTAAGTGAAATAAATAAGTCACACATGTGTAAATACCAAATAGTTTCTCTGGTGTAAAAAAACTATAATTATAAGTAGATCCTGATGATACAATTGACAATGTGAAATAGGAAGAAAAGGGCTAAAGGTGTAGGGGTAGAGGAAAGGGCAGGGGTAAGGAAATAAGGGCAAAGAAAAAAATATGAGAAAATGAAAAAATGGAATTAAAGTGTTTGAAGGTGGGGAGGGGAGGAGGGGTGAAGGGAGGGCAGGGACAAGGGGAAAAAATGAAAACCAAGACCTGTCATGCAAAGGTACAAGATCCCAATGATGAATGTAGCTGTACTGTATACCTAAAATGTAGATAAATAAACTCAATGAGAGAAAAAAATAAGAATGTATTTGCCAATAAGTAAAAGTAAGTTAATAATGTATATTATTAAAGCACATAAACCTCTATGAAGAAAATTTCTTAATTCACTAGCTCAAAAGGCAAAAGGGGGTATCCACTGACATTTTAGCATTTTGTGGACATCCAGAAGCAAAAGTGGAGAGTGTGCAGTTATTTCTTTCCCCACCGTCTTCAGTCAAAATTTTATCAGAAATTAAAAGCAATCTCTCAAAATGTGAACTGCACTTCACATGCACATATACTAATGACTGTTCTTGGCATTTAAAAGAAAATCAGTGGTGGGTGTCAGTGCGGATACACAGCATGGATAAATATAAATCTCTTTTTAAAATAGATACATTTCATAGGCTCGTGCCTGTAATTCCAGCACTTGGGAGGCAGACGCACGAGGATTGCTGCAAGTTCGAGACCAGCTTAGGCTACATAGTGAGCTCCAGGTCAGTCTCAAGTACATCATGAGACTCTGTCTCAAAAGACAAAAACCAAAACAAAAAAATAGATACATTCCATGAACACTTGGAAGAATCAAGGGCAGCTACAAAAAAAAACAGAAAACATCCCACAAGGTCATCTGCCACAAATGAATGATGAACAATATATGAAAAATTGTTAATTATTTTTAAAAATGAGGCTCTTGGCATCTGTACCATATAAGTTCATTTTTTGGTTAAATGAAATTTTTAAAAGTGACTTGCATATATATAT
>NW_022900926.1:66885792-66917137 GCF_012274545.1 Fukomys damarensis | reverse complement strand
TATATATGTTGAATATGTCCGTTAATTATTACTTTAATCCAAAATCATAATTATGTGACAAATAAGCAACCTGTGAAGAACCAGAATAGCAAGAATAAAAATTAATCATGTGAACAGTGTATAAAACAGAGTAAGTAACAAAAAATAGAGAAACAAAAATGAGAGGAATCACATGTAAGAAGAAATAAGTCAAGGATTGAGAGTAGCAGTTTTTAATGCAAGCACTTATAAACTAAACGGAAAAGGCATTCAAATAAATTCAAAAGAATTTTTTTGTTTGTTTTTTGAGACAGGGTCTCACTATGTAGCTCAGGCTGTCCTTGAACTCACTGTGTAGCCCAGGCTGATGTTGAACTTGGAGTGATCCTCCCGCCTCAGCCTCATGAGTGCAGGGATTACAGATGTGTGCCACCACTCCCGGCCTCAAAAGAATTTTTAACAGTCTATGCATGGGTAGAGCATACACGTTTCTGCATAGAGTTCTGCTTCCTTAAATGATGATTGTATTTACATTATTTTGTTTCGAGAAATAAAGTTATTTAAAATAGATACATTGCTATATTCATAGCAACTTAACAATAAATTAAATTCTATCAAAAATGGGCCAATATGACCTATAGATTTCTTACTATCGTTATTGTTCATATCACATTATAGGTTAAGACAGAAGTGAAGGTGTTAACGAAAAACTCAAAAGGGAAAGTTTGACTTGAAATAGTTTAAATTTGAAAAAGAAATTTTCCTCAATTACTTTGCCAACGAAACCTCTGATCTCATCATACTCTACCCTCCTGCTGATGTCACTCCCAAGTTAATTCTGCAAACTATGCAAACTGTCTTTGTATTCCGCAAATATAATTTCAGCCAAACTGACTGAATCTACACAAAAGAGCATCCGAGTCAGGGTCGTTATTATTATTCACAAAAAGCAATGGCACCGCTACTCACAGTGTCTCGGTCAGACCATTTCATTTTTATGAGAATGGTGAGCTGGAAAATCACATCAGAGATGTGCTGTGAACATCCATATTTATCACACACTGTCTGAGTTACACCAAAACCATTCAGCAATCTACAGAACCCATTTAAACTTCGAATAAAATATTTCAGATCTTCATGAAGTTTCTCCATGAAAAGTAAGTTTACTTTCTGATTAGCCTGATTCTACCAAACTATCTATGTACTGTCAAGACTGCAAATATACTACCAAAATTTTCTGAAAAGAGCATACTAGGGTTTCTTATCCCACACCATTTGTAAACAGTTTTTGGTGTTTGTTAGAAATAAGCTGTTGAGTGTTAAAGGGGGCAGAAACATATGCTAAGTGAAATCAGGAAATTTTGAGTTCTCTTGTAAGCAGACTAGAGTAGATACTGTAACACAGAGCTCAGCTACCCCATACAGGATACAGACCATCCTGGAGCACAAATTCTGGTAGTGGAAGGCATTTTACCGAGCCCCCGTCAGTAACTGCCCTCTCTGTAGACAGCCTCCTTCCAAGGACGTGACTGTTCCCCGAAGTCATCTGGTTGGTGGGCTGGTGAGAGTCATAAAACCACTGCCCCTTTGCTTCACAGTAGTACAGCTGAAGGCACCAAAGACCCTGTGAGACTGAGATCGCTGTGGCGACTGCACCACAGATCACCTTCTCCTTGTGCCTAATCCAACTCTCTTTATTCCTCCACGAGCACTGAATCCAGGGGCGACAACTTCCTGAAAGCAAATATTCATCCAAAACTGTTTCCTAGCAAACCAGACCTAAGAAACTCGATACCCAAGTGACCTAAGGAAGGGTCAGTGGGATTTGGGAGTTAAGTCTTTCATTAGCCAGTTGTCAGTTAGTTTGTATCCTTGACATAAGTGGGATATGGCTGCTCTTGGGTAATGCAGGCAATTATAAAAATATTCGATGGCTCTTAATCAGAAAAATTTTTTTCTTAGAAGACTTTTAGCACTGTGTAGAGATATGTTTACTTCCACAACCACAGGACACTATTAGCATCTAGGGAGTAAACATGTTATAATGCACAAGACAGACCTCCACAACAAAAAAAATGATGTGTGAGGCTCTGTATTGGCCAGCTTTCCCATTGGCTCAATGCGATACCCACCACACACAACTTGAAGGAGGAGAAGTTTGATTTGACTCCTGGTTTCAGAGGATTCAGTCCACGGTTGGCTGGACACGAGGCAGAAACATCATGGCAAAAGAATGTGGCAGAGGAGAGCTGCTTTGTTCAAGGTGGATAGCAGAGCAACAAACAGCACCAGAGAGAAAGGGGCCAGGGCCCAGACATAGACACCAAGACCCTGCAGAAAATGTGAATAGATGGTCTTCATCTCAACCTGATGAAAGTCATCTGTGACAAACCAAGAGCCAACAGCATACTAACTGGTCAAAACGGAAAGCTTTAAGTCTAAAATCAGGAACAAGACAAAGACGTCCACTATCACCACTTATGTTTAATATAGCTCTAAATATTAGCCAGGGCAATTAGATAAGAGAAAGAAATGAAAGGAAGAAGGATAGGAAAGGAAGAAGTTAAATTATTATTTCAAATGACATGATACTCTACATAGAAAATTCCACCAAAAGACTCCTACATTTAATAATCAATTTCAGTGGTATAGCTGGATACAAAGTGAACATTCAAAATCAATAGCCTTCCTGTACACAATAAACATCTCACTGAGAGAGAAATGAGGGAAACCACACCTTTCACGATAGAATCCCCCAAAATGAAAATCTTAGGAATCAATCTAACAAAGGAAGTAAAAATCCTTTACATTTTGAAAAATACAGTATTCTTAAAAAGGAGATTGAAGATATCAGAAAATGGAAAGACATCCCTTGTTCTTGGTTAGGAAGAAGAATACTATGAAAATGGTCATACTTCCAAAATTGTTATGTAATGCAATCCCGGTCAAAATGTCATTAGCACATCTCACAGAAGTACAGAAATAAATACTAAAATGCACTTTGAACCAAAAGAGACCCAGAATAGCAAAAGCAATTCTGAACCACAAAGGCAAGGCACAATCCCTGACTTGAAATTATACTACAAAGCTACTGTGATAAAAATGCATGGCATTGACAATAAAGCAGACAAGATGATCAATGGAACAGACTGAGATGCAGAAACAACTCCAGGCCCACTCAGACAGCTACTTTATCTTGACAAAGGGACCAAACACCTGCACTGGAAGAAAGATAGCCTCTTCAATAAATGGTGCTTTCTATATGTCAAAGACTAAAATTACACTCTCACCATATACTAAATTAAAATCAACATGGATCAAAGATCTATATATTAAAATAGAAACAAATCTGCTGGAAGATAGAACAAGTAAAACTCTGGGAAACATAGGTGTAGGCAAAGACTTTAAAACAAAATCCTGACAGCACAGGAAATTTCACAAAGAACAACCAGTATCTCACCTTATTAAAAATCTTTTGCCCAGCAAAAGAAACCACCAACAGCATGAGGAGACAACCCACAAGGTAAGAAAAAATTTTTGCTAGGTGTTTCTCAAATAAAGGACTAATATCTAGAATATATAAAGAACTCAAAAAAACACTCCCCAAATTTAAAGACCCAATCCAAAAATGATCATCTGAAATGAACAGACATTTCTCAGGTGAAGAAGTAGAAAGGCAAATAAATATATGAAAAAAATGTTCAGTGTCACTGGTCATTTGAGAGATGCAAAATTAAAACAACACTGAGATTCCATCTCACTCCAGAAAGAATGGCTATCATCAAGAAATCAACAGACAACCAATTCTGGGGAGGCTGTGGAGGGAAAGGAATCCTTTTCCACCGTTGGCAGGAGTGTAGACTAGTGCAAGACTAGTGTAGACTGTGGAAATCGGTGTGGAGATTCCTCAAAAGACTAAAACCAGCAGGCCAGGATGTAATTCAGTGGTGCCACACCTGCGTGGCAGTCATAGGGTCTTGAGTTTGATCCCTAGTACCAGAACAAAACAAAACAAAACTAAGGGCCAGGACTTTAGCTCAGTGTTGCCACAGCCTGGCTCTTAAGTGTAAAGTCCTGAGTTCAATGCTCAGTGAAAAAAAAAAAAAAAGAAAGAAAGAAAGAAAAAACTAAACTAAAACTAGAGGTTCAATTTGACTCAGCTATTTAGGTTCCTGGTGTCTTCCCAAAAGAATTAAAAGCAATATACCACAGTGATATATGCACATGCATGTTTATAGTGGCACAGTTTGTAACAGCTAAATCTTGGAAACAGTCTAAATGCCCATCAGCCAATGAGTGAATAAAGAAAAGGTGATTTTTTTTTTTTTAGTGCAATGGATTACTACTCTGCCACAAAGAAGGATAAAGTCAAGACATTTCTAGAAAATGGATTCTCCTTGCGACCATATTCTTAAGTGAAATAAATCAGACTCTGGTGTTAGAAACAAAAAGTGCAAATAGAGACCAAAATGTATAATAGATATTATGGAAGAAAATGCTCAAATGGGAAGGGGAACCCCCTAGTTCTCTAGGGTGAAGGAAGGAAAGGAAGGAAGAAAAAAGGGAAAAAAGGAGAATAGAAGGAAAAAATGGAAACAAAGTTTTTGTATATAAGAAGAGGAAGCGGGGTTGAAGGGAGGGGAGGAGAATGGGAAAAAATAATCAAGATATATCAGGTACAGATACAAATTCCTTAGGATGAATATTATCATTTTGTATATCTAAAATGTATGCATAAAATTGATTAATTTTTTAAAATCTGTTCCCATCCAAGGATAGGAGATGTCTTATCAGTAGCCTATACCTCATTTACTCATGTTCAGAGCAATGGAGAACATAATAGCTACAAAGAGTTTTTATAAAGCCACACACACACACACACACACACACACACACACAGCATTAGAAAAATAACTGTTAGACAATTGTTTTTTATTTGTGTATTAATTCAGTTAATATTAATTGACACCAAACATCCAAGTCCCTATGCTAAAACTTGGTCAGAGAAAGCCTATTTGGACGCAGAGATTAATTTCAAAGGAGTCAAGGTATTTAAAACACTCCTAAAATAAAACATTAGCTACTCCAGGAGTTGCCTCTACAGTGCTACTGCTGAAAAAAAACCTTAGAAATGTCTTTGAAATGATGGAATAGTCAGGCCTCAAGTGCAATAGTGCAATGGTCTAGAGGCAAACACCGTGGCTCTACAATGTGCTGTGTACAATGTGGAAAAAAATCATTGAATTACTCTTCGTTATTCCCTCCATTAAAACTGAGAGTACTAATGCCACTGGGCCCATAATTTTATTGTAAAGATTACAGGAGACTATTACTATAAAGCAGTCTATATAACACTCCATGAAGAGTTAATATTTAATCAACATTTGTATTTTATAAGGACCATTTGAAGACGTGAACTTTTTTAGATTATTTTGCGAGGAGAACTCAGGTTTGCTCCATTTCCCACTTAAAAATATACCTACTAGCTTGCAGTTTTCAGTGAAAGGAGCCATTGTTGACAGCACAGCAGATTGCCTTATACAGCTCTTGCTACAATCAAAATAATGCATGGAGATCATTCAAGACCTTTCAGCAAGGAGCTCAGAACACTTTGCGAATGTTATCCCATTCTGGAACATGCCAACAGTTTTATCCACCTCCAGTGCTGACACCAGCCACTCCACCCATCCTGTTCCATTTGGCAAAGTCAACCCCAGTTTGAACCTTTGAGAGGCAACAGAGAGGCACTCACTTTCACATGCAAAGAAGAGAGTTCATATTCAAACCCTGCCTGAATAATGCCAGGAGTCAGAGCTATTTACTTGTTGTAAATGTTTTTATGGAAAAAACGAATTTAAAAGCTAAATTAATTACATCAATAATTCTGATTTGCTACACATACTGAGGCAAGACTATCTGAAAAAGCCCTATGTCCTCTTCACGAGTTAGGTTTTAATTCTCTCTTTCTCCAGGAACCCTAGTTCTAGCTTTAAAGCATAGTTTTGAGTATAAAAGATCATTTTTTAAAAATACAGATCTCTTTGTGATATGGGGCTGGAAAATGAATAGTCAGACATTCACATCACAGCAGAAGGATTAAGGTCACCCACATCCTTGAGCAAAGGAGACTTCAAAATGCCTCTGAGTAACTCAGGTACTCATTTTGTCATCATTCTTGGTGTACACTGGTTACTCAAATTGCTACTATGGGTAATGGAATGGAAAAGCTTGCTGACCTCAAAATCTATCAGAATTTTCAGAAACCATGTTACATTGGATGTTCAAATTATAAGGGCAATAAAATGTACCGAGCATGATTCCAGCAGTGAAACAGCACACAGTCAATTTTGAACTATGCAACTCTAGAACATGAAATCCAGAGCAAGAGATATGCTTGCCATGGTCTGATGGATTTCTGTCTAAACAGATATGGCAAGGCCTTAGTTCATGAATGCTTCTGTTTGTAAACAACTCAGTTCCTGAACAGAAGCTTCCAGCAAAATTGTGCTTCCTTTGGCAAACTCTACAGTGGGTGACGAACGTGATCCTGGTAGTCTCCCCACAGGAACAAGAACACGGCCATCTTCCCAGAATCGTGGAATGAATTAAGTATGAAGGGAGGCGCCACTGTACTCAGTACATTTCTCTACCACCCATCCGCTTCAAGCTTTCTCCTTGAAGAATGGCACACTGTTCTTAGAAAATGTTAAAGCCAGAATGTGGACTCTTCTCACAACAAGATGATCAGCCGATTACTATGACTGAAGTCATCATTTCTTTCCTGGATTATTGCAAGAAACTGTAAGAGGTCTCTTGACTTCCACACTTGCCACCCCCATCCCCGGCAGCAAGCAGTCTTGCTAGTGCTTTGAAATAAACACACCATATCACTCCTTTGTTAACTATCCTTCATGACTTTCTGCTTTTCTGAGTGAAAAATCTCATCTTTGCCATCGCTTTGGCTGCCATCCCTGATCTTGTACTTCTGACCTTCTGGCATCCTCTCCAGTTTGGTCTTCTCTTCTCCTCCAGCCACTTTGAGTTCTTTGCTGTTGCTTGACACTTGTGTGTTTGTATTTGTCTTGCTGGGCTGCTCTTATCCCCATACATCTGTGATTTCCCCTTTATGGGCTCTCCTCCCTAAAATATGTATATAAACTAATAGGAAAAAAAACAACAATAATTACAAAAAGAAACTAGAACCAACCTCCTCGCCACTCCTTATCACCCTAAATCTTCATATGTGTCTAACACTCATCACCATCTAGCATACTGTATATGTATCTATTTGTCTATTTTCTGTCTTTTCCCTTAGACTGCACCCCCTTGAGTGTATTGACTATTAAGTTCAGTGTACTGTACATCCTACTTCTTAGACCAGAATCTGTATATATACACAACAAGCTCAGTACACATCTTTGGAATTCATAAGTGGATATGATTCTTCTAATCAGAGTTCATAGACAAGTGAACCTTTCATCAATTAGTCATACAATAGAAGGCTTTCATATCCATATTATGGCTTTAAAAATAAACAAAGCCCACTACCCACGGTGCTCTCTGATACTCAAGAGAAGACTAGGGCAATTATATGAACTTTAGTTGTCAAAAGGAAGACTTCAAAAATACCTTGAATGGGAACTACATATAATAAGGTAGATTTAACAAGAGGAAAGCTTGCTGAACAACATTAGTTTTCTGCAGGATAGCACTCCCAATGATATGAAGGAATATACATGTTTCTATTGCAGATTCTTCTGAGCAGGGTCTTGTAGATTAGAATGTTTATATTGTTATCACTGGCAGTGATTTATCAAGACTCTCGATGTACTGGTCCAAATACCTACCAGTATGCAAGATCATCTTGGAACTGCCTACATCAGAGAAGGACAGATGGTGATCATCAACTAAGGGTCCCTGTGTAAGTGGGATTATTTCATTAATATAACCTTTTTTTTTTTTTTTTTTTTTTTTTTTTTGGTACCAGGGATCGAACTTGGGTCCTTGCGCTTATAAGGCAGGCAGCAGAACCACTGAGCTAAATCTCCAGCCCATAATATAACCATTTAATGGGCCTTGGTATACAGCATGCCCTAGGACAGACAAAAGGCCTTGTCTTCATGCAACTTGACAGTACCAAAAAATAATAACTAAAAAGAATGGAAATAAGGGTTATAAAGAAAGAAGTATAGGAAGGAGAAGAGAATTTGTAATTTTGTATAAAATGTGTGCTTTGGGGAAGGAATAGAAGGAAATTGAGGTGGGGAAGGGCGCCAAGCTATGTAGCTAACTTGGGAACAGCCTTCTGATCAGGAAATAACCATGCAGTTTCGGCCCAGTTGACTGTGGATATGGGTCCCGTGTTGTAGAAAGAGCCAGAAGACTAGAATTCAATGGAGGGTAGGTAGCAAGGGGTCAAGAAATTAAAAATTGGGATGGAAGGTGTAGAGAGAGGGTCCAAACAAGCAGTAGAAATCTGCTGGGGTCGGGGCTTTTGGGAAGATCAATAACATGAACTGAGGTACATTTGATTGGGTCACCCCAGCTGTCGTACAGAGAACAGACCGGAGGGGAGCCACGGTGGAAGACCACAAATCAGGAGGCTTTAGGAGGAATTCAGGTGAGTGATGACAGTTTGGAGGAAGATGGTTTGGGTCCAGAGGGCAATGGTAGACCCTGAGAGGATGATGACTTTTAACCCCTAAAAGTAAATCTCCCGACTCCCCTGCCTGGCAGGGCAGGTGAGTACCTTCTGTCCTGATTTCCCCTACAAGTTTAACCATATGAAATGCATGGAAAGTCAGGATGCTTATGCAAGAGAAATAGTCCCAAATGTAAGAAAAAGCAAGCTGTTAAATTTACTCAAAACTTGTATCTCCATTAAAATCTTTCCTACCTTCCCCCAAAGCACTACTAAATATTTTCCTACTGGAAGCTGCCTCACACCTTATAAAGTTCGATTCAATCACTCTAATGATGCCACTATTTTGCTCTCTCCGTTTTCCTTGCAAGGCCTCCAGACGAAAGTCACCTACACGTACTAATTTTACTAAATGCCCTGATCCACGGAACTTCTCCTAATTGCTAACCTTTACAGTATATGGCCGCGCTCAACCTGTTCCCCGTTTTAAGTGACAAGCTCCTAAGCTGCAGAACTTGCTCCTCGGCATGTGGCTGCAAAGTGACTGAACCTCACGTCGTCCTCGGAGCTCACAGCAGCCCCAGCGGGGTCGTCAATGATTTCTAGATTGCTTCCTGCGCTGGCTTCACTTTCTCACACACTAACCTTCCCCGGTCCCAATTCCAATTAAAATGTGTGTTTTGTTTCCTCAGGGCAGTGAGGTTGCTACTGGCTTTATTAGACTTCCCTTTCCGGGTGGCCTACTTCATCTGAGAGGCGCTGTGTCTCGAACCCCAGAGGGGTCCGCACTGCAGGAATGTGAGCACGCTGGTGAAGGGTGGTCCAGGCCTGCAGGCTTTCTTAAATCACATCACGTGTGTATCTGTTCATTCTATGTAAGTATAACTCTGACTATGCTTAAACACTCTCTGTATGCAGGGGAGTAGGATTTAATAAATTATGTTGACTATACAGAGTACAACTGGGGCCCATTCTGCCCTTAAAGTGCATCGCAGACTTGAAGACTGTGCCTAATTCATTCCACACCCTTCTATCCTCAAGCACAACAAGTGACCAGCAGAAGAAGACTTAGATCAAAGTTTAGCCCAGTGGGGTCAGGTTGAAATATTCTATGTCAGTCACTTTTCTCGCTGCTGAGACAAAATACCTGATTCCCAAAGTTAAAGGGGAAGGGTTTATTTACTGCACTATTTGTAGAGGTTTCAGTCCATAATCAGCTGGCTCCAAGGCAGGGATGGCAAACAGGCATCGCAGAGGAGAAACAACACGGTGTGCACAAGGCAGCAAAGGCAGCAAGGGACCTTCACAGAGCCTTCCTGTCCCTTACTCTGGATCCAGGCTGCCAATATTAGGGTTGTGCCAAGATAGGTGTGGTAGTGCGCACCTGTAATCCCAGCACTCGAGAGGCTGAAGCAGGAGGATCGCTGTGAGTTCAAGACCAGCCTGGGCTACACAGTGAGTTCCAGGTCAGTCTCAACTACATAGTGAGACCCTGTCTCAAAACACAAACAAACAAACAAGAATAGGGTGGTGTGAAGTGAATCAGTGGATTGATTTAGTAATCATCCACCCTTATCCCAGCATCACACACTTTAGATTCAGCCTCCTCTGACAAAGCCCCATCTAAGACTGCGTGAGACTTTGGGGGAAACTTCTAGACGCAAACTGTAACATATTCCCTTGCTAGAGAACCCAGTCTTGCTTCAGGCTCTACTTAAAAAGACAAAGAAAACTTAGAAGAACTCAGCAAAGAGATTAAAGCAACCATTTATAGGAAAGACGAGAGAGATAAAAGAAAGAAAAAGCACTGGAAAGATTTAATTTTGGAAATAAAGAATAAGCACATTTATAACTTCAATATGTGAAATATTATCTACTAAAATGAGAGTTTCTGTCAATTTATGTCTAACAAAAGTATTTAAACTGTACACTGAGGATGAAATTTTCAAACAGTAAATGCTATTAAAACATGGAGAGTTGCTGTTGTTAGACAAATGTAAAATCACGCTGTGCATGTGTGGAGTATTTGGTTGTTTTTTTTTTTTCAGGGGATTTGAACCCTAGGCCTACACACTGAGCTATATTCCCAACATCTCACCATATTCTTTTTTATTTTGAGACATATTCTAAGTTGCAAAATTTCCCGGGCTGGGCTGCAGCTTGTGATCCTCCCCCTTCATGAATTCCTTAATCCAGCACTGAACTTTCTGTCTCCTCAAGTCTATGTTTCCAGAAAGATGTTATATACAGGATAAACCCTAGGCAAGCAGGTGAAATAGGAGCCTTATTTTCAACTCTGCTTCCCCTTAAATTACTCCTTGACTCTTCAAAAATTTTCTTTCTATTCCCTATGGATCTACCATCAACAGAGTACCAGACAGGTACTACTCCGTCTCTTCAGAATCTACCTGAGAGTCCCCATAATCTGGCAGGACTATGACCTTCCTTACCTAGTTGCTATATTCAAGCCCAAGTAGCCCAGAACTAATTTAGGGTAAGCAGATAACTTCATCGAGCGACAGAAGCCGTCTTAAGACACACTCAGCAGTCCAGAATTCCTTAAGCTCTGACTTTCCCAAAGGATTTGATAAAATAATCACTCTAGGGAGACACCAGTCCATGGAGCCAGCTTTGTACCAAGAAGAGGACGACAGGTCAGAAAATTATTTAAATAGAACTAAATGTGACTTTTTGCTTTATCTAAAGGCTCTCAAAAAGTCTTGCTGTACAAAGTTTGATTGTGGAATAAATACCACACATACAGCTCTTGATTTAACTTCCCTCATCAGTTGGTCCCTGCATGTGCCCTATTAGATTTACATTTTCTCACAACTGAGAGCAGCCTGGAGATTAGGCAGGAACATTAAGGGCACATGGCAGAGACTGCAGGGAGTCTGACTGAACCACAATGTCCCACACCCTCCCGGGGACTGACCATTCAAGTGACTTCTGGGAGAGGAATGAAGTGAAATCATGTTGCTTCTCAATTACATGGTAGGAGGTGCATGTGTCTCTTCCTCTTCTCTTTTCCCACCCTGAAGCTAAATAGAGAAGATCTAGAGGAACCAAGGGACGCAGTGAGGAGTCTGAGCTCAGAATGAACAAAGCCTCCACATTGGACTTGACCGAGAAACTATCTGTGCGGACTGCAGATCTTTACAGAATGCAGGCTGGCATGCTGACTAGCAGTATCCAATTCTGAGATGCACAGCTCCTGAGCACCATGTTTGTAATATCTGTAAATATTAAGATTTCGGGACTGCTAAGTGACCACTAGGAAGGATGAATTGGTCAGACAAGGACAATTTCTGTAGTTCCCCTTCCTCTGTAATTTCTAACTTTCCCAACATGCTCAAATATCTGGTGTCAAGAAGAAAACATTTTTTTCAGAGGTAAACTTTGTTTTTGTTTTTAAAATTAAGGACAAACATGAAATTTGGGAGGAAAATAAAATAGGTCTTACCCATTATTCTAAACGCACAGAGCTTTGTTTATTCCGTTACAAATTCAGTACTTCATCTATTCACTTACAGTTTTTTGAGAGTGGGGGGAAGCTATGAGTGTTCACAGGAAGAATAAAAAGAAATGTTTATACTTCCTCCCACATTACGAGTAATTTAGTATCAAACTGTGACACCAAAACCACTCACTTGATCAAAGCTGTGGATCCCCATTTCCAAAGCACAGAACTTTCTCAGGATTTAAAGTAGGGCCAATATAACTGGAGTAAGACTATAAACTTGTAATAACAGGATGTCTCCCCAGCTCTGAGAAATGATTTCCAGTGGCTCTGAATAACTAGACATCATCACTGTCCTTTACAGTTCCAAAAACCTACTTCCAAGTACGTTCTGTATTATGTATATCTCATGTTCTGTTTCATGTGATACCTACAAGCTGTTCTGTCCAAAACCAATTCGTTTTTTATAAGTTCAGCTGTGATCTACAGTTCTTTCCACTAAGTCTCTTCCTTAATCCCCCCCCGTTCCATATTGTATGTATATATACCGTGCTTCCTTCCCTCCCTCACATCCTAACACCTTCATTTAATCACATCTTAATCATTTGTCTGAAAAAGCCACCGATCGCTTGTTGTTTCCTTCCAGATGCTGCTGTTGAATGACTCCCTGTGGACTTCACCTAACATTCCATCCATGTTCATTTGGCCATCCAGACTGAGATCCCAGCACTCCAAACCTTTTAAGCTCCTTCTTTCCAAGAAAAATCATAGCTAACACCATTATTTCCTCACAAAAACAGCTAACATCTGCAGACTGAAACAACAAAACAAAGAAAAAATGTTGCACAGTCTGCTAAAGTTGGATGCAACCTTTATCAGTCATCTTACGCAATAAATCAATGTTCCTCTTTACAATTCCTGTTTTTTAAAAAAGTGGCCAATTTCCATTTCCCCTCAAAGGAATAGTGTGCAAACAGGTATATATGATGCCTAATTAGTCTGTATGTCTTCCAGCTCAGTAAACTAAGCCTCTTTTTGGAAATTCAATCTCTAGTATGTGCTAATATGTGCTGGCTCAATATAATTGCATTCTGTATGTAAATAGCTGATTTCAGTGAATTATTATTTAGTTCAGTAAATAAACTAAAATACCTTAAAGCACTGCTTATTCTAAATAAGCAGCATACAAGGTTTAGTAAAGTTATGTATGTCTAAGAAGGTACTAGTATTAATAGCAGTACTAATAAAACTACAGTATTCTGTAAAATCATTATTAAAACTTTGATCTTATTTGTCCTGCAATCTTAATGAAGATTCCTTATGAAGAACCTTGTGAAGGTTCCTTTATAGAAGTGAGACAATTATGACCCTACAAATAAGACTGAGAAAAAACTCAGTTTTTTAGTTCCCAGCTGTTTCCTGTACAGCTCATAATAGCCTTTAGTCATGGGCTTTTCAGATCAGTAGTCTTAGGATTTTCATGTGCTTACAAATCCTCTGTAGAGCTTGTTAAAGCGGCTTCCTAGGAGCATCTCCAGATATTATGATTCATTTGACTTGTTGGACCTACGAATTTGCATTTCTAATCAGCTCACAGATGGCGGCCATGCTGCTGATCTGAGCAATGCAGACTGAGAACCAGAGCTCTCCTCTAAGGGAACCTAAAAAAATACATTTTTTGTGCAATGATACTATAATAGCAGCCCAACACCATCAAATGTAAAATTCTTCTATCAGTATAATGTAGCACAGATAAAAAAGTAGATTACAATTTTTGTATTAATATATATTCGAATTCCACAGTTCAAACAATGTTTTCTAATTACTTCCTTTAAAATGTTATTATTTTATTTTTAAGTGTAAATGGTTTGTCTTCCCTTATAACATTCCAAGAAGTTTTTCTCAGCATTTAAGCCATAACACCATATGTTTTGAACAATTTTATAAAATCATATGAAGTTCACAAGTCACTGACACATTCTTCTATCCTTCTTTAACCACCTAGTGGTAGTTGAGAAATTCCAACACTGGGAACATATGCATACATTAGAGTGTGCTGAAAGAAACACACACACTTATAGACAGTACATTCAATGCTGAATTCTTTGAAGGAATGGGAGATGTTGATTGTCAGCAAAGGCCTCCAGGTCACCTGCCTCCACTCTCATAATCCCTGCCCTCTCGGCAAGTGTGTTCTGTCCTTGTGGAAGGAGGGGTTAGAGCATCAACAGGTTTGGTCTAACAATAAGGGTAGGTCCTCCTGTCCAAAGTTGTGAAATTAATTACAAGTCAAGTAACTGAAAATAGTCATTTTAGAGCATATTTGAGATACAGTGAACGCTTTAGTTATGACTGGCCTGACAAACAACTGGAGCTGCAACTGGAATTTTAGTTTTAACTTATGACTGAAGTCTTGAGTTACAACCCAAATGCTGGCCATTTGTGCTTCCAGATGGTTTCAGATACAGATTTCACCCTTCAAGAGCTCTGGAAGGAACATAAGCACATTCTTTCCTGTGTGGGGTTAACTGAGAAATCCAATACCAACAACAACAACAATAACAACAACAACAAACTTACAACCACTAGAATATTGTTCAAATTTTTAGATGCTAAGTAATAATTTATATTATTTATATTGCTATATGTTTGGAGAGAAAGATTATTTAAGCAAAAATATAGAACACAAAACACACATCCTCTAGACCAAATATAATTATACTCTGCTTATAATACAGATAGCAGAACAATACAGGATACACTTAGACTTTCTGATTTTTAGTTCTCATGACTTCTACTGTATAAGGGAATTGTATATCTTATTACTTTTGCATAAATTTTATTTTCACATGTATTTTTCCTTCCTTGGAATTAATAAAATATCATTACTTTTATCACACATCTCAGCACATTTTAAATATTTTAAGCCTCATAATAAGTGTTCTTGACATTCACTTTCTACTGTGCCTACTGATTAAAAATTGAAAATACAGCCAACTACACTATGAATCTGGAGACAAAGGAAGTAATTATATGTAGTTTAATACCAAGTATTTTACATGTCTTCATCAAAACTAGCTAAATGGAAATTTACACAAAATTGGCAAGAAGGATTATATTTTTATTCTCATTTCCCAATAGCTTGAGCAGGAGCTGCTGGGCTTCTTGGCTCACACTCTTATATCCATTCAAATTTAAGTACTTTTCGCAATGTGTCAGGCTCCCTCAGCATCTTACCTCCCAAATAGAACTATACTGAAGTTCTCATCATAGCAGAGAGTGTGTAGGTCTTAAAAACAGCTGCTTTGCCATTAATTTTTCTTTCTCATGCATTATCTTTTTTATTGTAAGATTGTGTACAATTGCCGGGAGCAGTGGTGCACGCCTGTAATCCCAGCACTTGGTAGGTTGAGGCAGGAGGATCACGGTGAGTTCGAGACCAGCCTGGGCTACACAGTGAGTTCCAGGTCATTCTCAATTACATAGTAAGACCCTGCCTCAAAAATCAAAACAAAACAAAAAGATTGTGTACAATTTGTGTCATCATCTTGCATTTCCAGACAACTGACAGAAAAGTGTTTTCTATGCTCTGAACATTTCATGCCTGATTGATAATAATTTTTTAAATATTACAATATTACCTCAGCACCAGTTAGTTGACTGAAGTTTTCTCTTTTACTTCGTGAAAAAAAATAAACCCAAATTTCTGAACAAAATGAGAATAAGAATAATTAATACAATGTGTATCATTAGCTTCAAAGTGGCTGCTATTCAGAATATAAGACACGGACCAAAAGATTCTTACAAAGAAGAAACAAACATATAATCATACAAAACTGAAGATTTTCTTATTGCAGTTATTGCCAATCCCATGTTTTACACCACACACTGTGGTTTTGGGTGGTTTCTTAGAAACAAGAGTAATATTCAGTTGTTAAAGTAAAGCAAATTGATTCTCTCCAACGTATTTTTTTCTAGGAATTTTCAATATGTACAGGAAATCTATGTGCTCCATATTTGATATAATACAACTGTATATTTCACATAAATATGATTCTTCTGATAACTTCAACTGTATTTGCTTTGAGTTTGAGCTACTTATGGAAAAGCAAAGGAAGGGTTTACATCACAGAAATTGTCTGTAAAGCTATTTACCTGGGGATGGAGAAAGCAGCTGGTGAACTAAAGCTCGTAGGCAGAAAGGAGAAATTCATGAAAAGTTACCAGGAACAACGGAAAAACTTGAAAGATGTAGAAGAACTTGTCTCTGAAGGATAGCTAATTTATTCATGCATCTTACACCTCACGTTGGAAATGTTGAGCCTCAAAATGAATTAATAAATGAATTAATTAAATGAATTAATAATGAAAGGTCAGCTCTGTCATCCTAAGCCTTTGTGCTCGACAACAATTTGTTTCCTTAAAGTGGTAGCAGAATGTACAACTTGGCTAATGTGGCAAAAGGAAACGATTATCTTAAACTACTAAAAGAGTAGAGGAAGTGGGAGGCAGAGGGGGACAAGAAAAAGGGAAAAGAAAAAATATAAGAAAAAGAAAAACATGGAAACAATGTCTTTGTAAACAGGGAAGGGAGGAGGGGATGAAGGAAGGGCAGGGGAATGGGGAAAAATAAAAACCAAGATAAGTCATGGAAAGGCACAAGATCCCAATGATGATTGTAACTGTGTTGTAGAGCTAATGTGTACCAATAAACTTAATAAAGATAAAAAATTGGTACTGCATAGCTTTGTTCTTACAACTGAAGTTCTTACTGGTCAACAGATAGGGAGGATGTCATAGAAGAAAAGCAGGCTCTGGAATCTGCTGGGTGAGAGCCTTAGGAAAAAGTTTACTAACTCTCTGGGCTTGCATTTTCTCATTTCAGAAATAACAATGACTGACTCTTCTTTACAGAACTCTAGGAGTTTAAGTTCACCATTTGATAGAGTTTTTGGTATTATTACTATTGTTATCATTTTTATGCAATTTCCCCAAATCTTTTCAATGATGCTCTGTTAAGAGTTAACAAAGTATTTAGTATTACATATATTCTTTGATTTGTTCCAAGTGTAAAGTCCTTGCAAATATAGAGTAAGTGTGATAAAATAATGCTATTCTCCCTAAATAATATATTTTTTCTTGTTTGGTTTTGGTTTTTTGAGATAGGGTCGCACTATGTAGTTGAGACTGACCTGGCTGGTCTCAAACTCACAGTGATCCTCCTGCCTCAGCCTCCTGAGTGCTGGAATTACAGGACGTACCATCATGCCCGGCCCTAAATAATATATTTTGATTAAAACGAATGATTGACAGTCTTTTTAATAAATTATCACTGTGTCATTCCTACTGAAAGGTCAGCTCCTATATTGTTTCTTCCGAGAGCAATAAGATTTAAGACATCTAGATCTCTGGGGATGAGAATTTATGCAAGCTTTGAGTTCCTTCTCCTTAACTCAAGTTTTCATTTCAACATTTGTTAAAACATACATTCAGTGGAATTATATCAAATTAAATATTAAAATCTTGTCATGAGGGAATGGGGGCTAAGTGATAGCAGACACTCCTGAGTGAACCCCTGAATAACTACATCTGTTTCTTCACAGGCCTTGGAAATAATCCTTTAAACATAGCCCCCAAAACCAGCCAAATCAGCCCCAGATTATCTTCAGCTTTAATGTCTGACCAGGCTCACAGCTCTCCGTAAAATGTGAGTCTAGATATGTGCCATGTCATTTTAAAAATAAGGGAATTCTCAAGCCTTAAATCTAAATTCTCAAAAAGTAGAAATTCTGTCTAACAAAAATAAGATTCATATTTTGACTTAGACATTAACCTATGACCGGTTTCTATTTCACAGTGAAATAAATACAGATTGAGTGAAGCATTTCAAAAGTGAATGCCAAACTTTGTACACCCAGCGGGTTACAGATGTAGGAACGTGGTGGCAGTGAGCCACTCTACTTCCTTCAAGATCCAAAAACATTTGGAAGGAAACCCCAAAGAGAACATGTGTTTCAGACATCTTTCCTTTCAGGGTTTCCTGCCTCTTGTTTGCCAGACTTCCTAGACCTCATTTCTTGTTAATAAAGTTCAACAAAAGGACCTTATGAAATGCTGATTTCATAGAGTATAACTTGCATTTAAGGAGTTTTTACTTAGTTGAAGCCTCCTGCCATCTGTACTTCCCTACTTCACAAAATCAAAGGAGCATGACTTGGAAAGTTACAAGTAGAAGGTGACATTTGAGGTGCTCACTATAAGAGACAGAGCCAAAACACTGACTCCAGACCAGAGACTGAATCTTAGACACTGCAGCAGCGAGGCTGTTTAACCCTGAGGACACTGCTGTACCTCTCAGAGTCTCTGTCTGCCTGAAGATGGAAAGTCACTAGGCAAGTGCTCATTAGGCACTGTTTGACACAATAGAAACACAGATAGGAAAAGTGGAACAGAAACTGAATTCCAGTTTTTTGGTGCTTTACAACATGAATAAAGGAAAATACATTTTTTAAGTTTCTTTAGTAGTAGGATTTCAAAATAGACAGCTTGAGACAGGCATTTAGTTCAGTAGTTCCACTGCTTGCCTTGCAAGCACAAGGTCCTGAGTTCAATTCCTGCTACACGCACAAAAAAAGACATTATAGAAGCAACTGAAAAATAATAAAGAGCTAAAACTAGCAATTCCAGTACTATAAAACATCTTGCAATCTTCAGAACTATTATTATTTTATCTTTCATGTAATTAGACACATAATCTTACCAATTAAAAGTCAGTAAACTTTGCTTAAAGCAACTAATATTTATTCTGTTGTATCAATCAGCTTTCCCACTGTTAAAACCAAATACTTTACACCCACATTTTTTTTTTTTTTTTTTTTTTTGGTACCAGGGATTGAACTCGATTGAACTCGGGTCCTTGCGCTTGCAAGGCAGGCCACCAAACTGCTGAGCTAAATCCCCGGCCAAGTTTTTTGGTTTTTTTTGTTTTTTTGTACACCCACAATTTAAAGGAGGAATTATTTATTTTTCTCATGGTTTCAGGGGATTTAGTCCCTGGTTAGCTGGCTCCAAAGGAGAAACATGATGGTGAAAGGGCAAAGCCTCTGAGTTCATTGTCCTCAGGAAGCAGAGCAGGGAAACAGTGCCAGAGAGGGAGGAGCTGGAGACCAGATACAGACCATTCATGTTTGATCCACCAGACATATTTGGAGATGTGCTTCACTAGTCGCCTGGGCCACTCCAAAGCAAATCAAGTTGACAATTTACATTAACCATAACATCCCACCCTTTGTCATCTTGACACCCATACACCTCTTCTTAAATCATACTTAATCTCCAAAGAAACACAGTATGAAACACATAATTACACCTCACGTGATATAACTATCCTGCATACAACCAAAACACAATTTTCCCTACCCCCAGAGTCTCTAGTCCAGCATTGCTAAAAAGCCTAAGTCAATGTCTTCTTTGAAACTAAAGGGTAACTCTTAGCTACAAACTCTTTAAAATTCAAAAAGCAAAACATGTAACACATGAGAAAATGAAATGGAAGATCAGAGCTGCAAAAACTGCAAAGACTTCAGCTAGCAGAATTATTGGAATAATGTTAACAATTGTGTTTAATGTGTATCAATAAATAAAAGAAGACTGAAAATACTAAAAGAGCAAGTTACATAATTCTAATATACAATAGAATAGGATAACTATTACTATTCCAGAAGATAGAATATCAGATTAAAGCAAGACTGAAACTCAGCAGGTTATGATTTTTTGAGCTCTGACTATCACTATAAATTTTCTAAAATCAGGTAACAGTATCCATGCCACAGCCTGAATATTGGGCTGCCTTGAAATTTCCTGGGCCAGTACCAGTACCCTTAATCCCAGTTTCCCAGAAAGTCTCAGGACATAGGCAAAATAAAGATTTTTTTTTTTTGCCACTGTGTAACATGCATGGCTCTACTTACAGCATTCTAGAACTTCTCTAGCTTACTTTTCCAAACTTTTCCATACTTGTCCAGCAAACAAGTTCCAAAGTCTTCTGAACCACATAATCAGCTATAGTCACAACAACAGGATCACTCCTGGTCCCATTCTTCTCTTAGTAAGCTTTCCTATTACTAAGACCAAATATCTGACACCCGTGACTTAAAGGAAGGGAGATTTATTTGGCTTATGGTTTCACAGAATTCAGTCCATGGTCAGATGACTTCAAAGTAGGAACAGTATGGCAGAGAGGTGTAGCAGCACAAAATGGCTAAGTTCACAGTGGCAGGAAAGTGAAGCAGGGCAGTGGGACCAGAGTAGAAAGGGCCAGAGACCAGATACAGTACCTAATGTCATGCCTTTGTGACTTACCTAGACACAGGCATAAGCAATTTTTGCTCATCTCCTAGGCAGTTCCCAAGTCAATCAAGTTGACAGTCCATCTTACCAACCTCAGCCACGGATATTTACTAAAGTTATTATATGTTCGGTTCTGTAAATATTTAATGAGGATCTAAATATTTTGGTGTTCTGTATAACAGAAAGAAAAATAAAATAGAACAGTGCCCTTTAATAAGAACTCAGTATAGCCATACATGAAAGATTTAATAAAGGGCTATTTCAATCTACTTAACACTCCTTGGTAAAAGGTTCTCCATAAAAGCAGAAAACAAGGATATGTCTACTAATCACTATAAAAGAACTGGGGTTGATCGAGAGAGAAAGGAAGATTTTACAAGAAAATAAACACAGTTTCTACATTTATAAAAAGTGAATGAGCATCCATCCTCAAATCAAATTGGAAAAATATAGAGCCAAGTTTTTTAGATAGTGGACATCAAAGCCAGGGCCTTCTCATTGGCCTGCATGCCCAGGCATTTCTATATTGTGTACTGAGACAGAGACTGAGTAAGCTGGCAAGTTGCCCAGGCTGGGCTTGAAATTGAGACCCTCCTGCCTTATCTTCCCACAGTGGTGGGATTACATGTGTATAACACCATGCCTGGCTCATAAAGCAGTTTTTATGATCCTCTAGCTTCTAATTATTTTCTTATAAGGTACATTAGATTAGATATGCAGATTAAGGTAGATTCATAGGTTGACATGTCTGCATACACATTCATACTACCTGTGTATGTTTGTAGGTCTAACTCTCCATGCTATCACTGTTTCAGCTCTGTATGTATCTTTAGTCCTCTTTTTCTGTCCAGGAATGCTTTCTAGCTATCCACATTTCCCCCGATCCTCAAATCCAGCTCTACCAATGAAGTCCACTATTCTCTAACTCCACATGCACTGGATTTAAAAAATGGAATAGATCTGTGCTTTGAATTGCAGGAAAAGAAAACAAATTAACAAAGGAATGGAAAAATTGCCTTTTAAAAGAACACAGGAATGAAGAATGGCAATGTAGCCTGGCTAGTTCCCTTGAGATAGAAGCTCTAGTGACTTCAATTTTCATAACATGCTATCTCCCCTCCCTGCAATGGCTCTCACCATGCTGCCTGTATCAGATTGCCAGATCCTAGACTTTCTTCTTTTTAGATCAGCAAGGCAATATCCATTCCTCCTTACAGCTGTGTTCCCTTCATCATGACCTACAATTATTTTTGTATATTTTGCTTGTTTGTTTGGCTGTGTTTTTGGTACTGGGAAGATATCACTCATGCCAAGAAAGTGTTCTACCACTATACCCCAGCCCTGTATTTATAAAATTTCTCAGAAAGCTTTTTTATTGTTACTTGACATTCATAGTGATTAATATATATAGAATTCTTCTTAAACAAAGTCTGCTTTTTTGATGTTTGAGGAATAGTATTCACCAACTGATATTTTTTTCTTAAAGAAGATACCATAAAAATTTACATAAAGTGGTGAGATGCAAGAGACAAAACTAAAAACACCCGGATAGTCATTTAAGACTGAATTCTGATCATTCAGAAAAAAAAGAGAGGTGTCCTAATTTGAAAATAGCAAATTCTGGTAACTTGAAGATAATCTCTTGCTAGCTGAATGATTACAATTAGGCTCTACAGCCAAGGATGTAGCTCAGTGGCACTGTGCCTGCCTGGCAAGCTCAATGTCCTGATTTCAATTCCCATCATTGAAAACTTATGCCAGTGTTCAGAAACATATTAAAATATTCACATCCAGTTCTCTATGCAGGATCACAAAAACAAATACTTTTCAACACACAAAGGTAATCTTAATGTCCGAGATATCCTAATACATGAGTAAAAAGAGCAAGTCCTACTTAAAGGCACTCGTGTGTATCTACATTCTCAGTGTAATAACAATCAAACAGATTATTTCCAGAGGTTACATTTGACTCACCTGGGGAGTAACATACATCTCCTGCCTAGGTTAACAGTAGTAAAAAGAACAGTAGGAACTAGGCTTCTCCATGCTGCTTTTGTTTACAAGGCTGCAAGTAGGCCTGACAATCACTTTCAAATCCAAATTTCTTTTCATGATTCTGACCATGTGTTGCATGCCGGTGACCGTTGATGTCACGGATCCATGCTGTCTAGCCTCCTGGTTGATTAGGGACACTATAAAGAAACAAAACTAAAAGCTAAACGTGGAAGAGGCAAGAAGAAAGGGTCAGGGAAAGTTACAGCACAGAGTGAACAAGCATAAAGAAAGCCAGAACACTTGGAAGAGCTCGGAGCTAATGAAAAAACAAGAAGATAGTGCAGGGGGAGGGAAGGATATAGAAGCCAGCTGGAATAGAGAGAGCAAGGCATACAGGAGCCAACTGAAATCCACGGACAGAAAGCAGTGAAGATTGAAGGGAACAGGACATTTATTGGAAACCAAGTTGTTTTTCCTTTTGTATCCAATGCAAATCTATTCCAGGCTGAACTCTAGCTTCAGCCTCAAAGAAGACAGAAGGAAAGTTGAAACGCACAGCCACCTTTTCTTCATGGGCAGCGGCCAGGAACTCTGGAAAGGCTGAAGAGAGGAAATGCAATAGGACAGCAGAGGCTCTGACAGCAGATTCAAG
The DNA here is from genome assembly GCF_012274545.1 of Fukomys damarensis. Lineage (NCBI taxonomy): Eukaryota > Metazoa > Chordata > Mammalia > Rodentia > Bathyergidae > Fukomys > Fukomys damarensis. The sequence goes on along the minus strand of NW_022900926.1, from coordinate 66,894,061 downwards.
GAGAGAGCAGCTGCAGTAGCATCCTGCATAGTATTCACGATATCCAGGGAAGTAAAGTCAGAGACAATTGGACACCAGCTCAGAGCTGTTGAATTCAAAACTTCAGCACATGTAGTGAACCTTCAGGTGAGCCCTAAGGACAGGAAACGATGGGCTGGGATAGCAGTGAAAATAGGAGGCTCTCAGGAACTGCCTGAGCGCAAATCCTCCCTCAGCTTGTCAATAGCTGTTGACCACCAGCAAGTTTGTCAGCCTTTATGCTCCAAATTCACTCTTTAAATGCATTCTTGTAAAGATTCAATGAATTAGTGCGTGTAAAACAAGTAGGCAGCTCCTGGTACATGCCGAGTATTCAGTGGTGGTACCGTGTAGCTCTAAGTCTTTAAACTCTTATCAAAAGCATAGTTTAACTAATTAAAAATAAAATATGAGGAAGAGGCAAAATGGTTCCACCTTTTGTAAAATACCAAGGAACACAATTCCTAATGGCACAGAAATCAAGCCACCAGCCTCCTGGTTTCTATCCCTGGCATGCACAATCTGGAAAGCTTTAGTTTTCACCAGTCCATGTAAGTCAATTCAAATCAAAGGGGGCTCTGTGCTCTAGAGTTCTCAGGCTAGAGAAATGAAGATTCCCTTGAAAAGTGATAAATCTAGTACACAGCTGCTGCTGAGACAAACTCACAGCGACCATAAAACCACTGAGGCTCACTCATTAGGTAACCTAATTTCACAGTTCTGTTCTCTTAAGTTCCATCTCCAATATCATATCCAGCAATCACCTTGTCCTTCCACAGAACTTTGCATAGTTCTGTTTTTCCCCTTAGGCTAAGATTTAATTCCAGATTTCTTTTCATGTTTCTAACTAGAAACTTAGCTCTGTAGTTCGCAAGCTTCACTATACTCTCCTCAGCTTTTTTACTGAATATTCCTAGTATCTCCTAAAATTTAACGAGACTCCAACGACCCTTTTGGAGAACACTTCACATAAAAAGACTGTTCAGAAGCCTGTTATTTGCTTATGGACCTGAAGAATGCTACCTTTAATTTCTATTACTTGTTGAAGACTCTTACTTGCTCTACAATATCCCCTACATATTTTGGCTATATTGTGCTTTACCCCAGACTGATGACTTGTACCCTTCACAACTCAAGGCCATCAGAACACAGCTCACAGTGGTTCCATTAATTCCCAGTACCAACATTATCCCACAGTGTATTCAATGCCCTGGTGGGCTTTCCAGCAGACATTTGTTTTCCAGTAAAATTCACCGGTGTTTTATTCTGTTTCGGCCATTTATTCACATGATTATGAAATGGACTTAATATTTATGATGACTCACTTATTAAAACCCTGACCACAAACATATATCCTTTCAGTTTTCTAACTTTGTTGTGTCTATGATGAAATCTTGGGCCTCATGTTAGTATTACACCAACACACTACTGTCACCTATGCTATCAGATGTCTTACAACAGATGGCAAGGAGCCCAGCACTTGCTGTTTGAAGAATTGTGGTGTACTAATAAAATAGTAGATCTGAAGAGGAGTGAGTCCCTTCTTTCAAGTACATCTTTTGCTCCAAACAACAGTACTGACTGTAAAATACTTTCAAAAACTATAAATAGTCTAAAAGATAAAAAATGTGAGTTACTCAAAGTGATAGAAATGCCAGAAGACAATGAACATCTCAATTTTTTTTTTTTTTTGTACCAGGGATCAAAAGCAGAATCTTGCACTTGAGAGGCAGGCAGTGGAATCACTGAGCTAAATCTCTGGCTGAAGCATACCAAGATTTATACACATGTAATTAGATCTAAATTTGCCAAATTATAGTGATTCATCAGATGAGCAGCTTCTAAGAGATACATTTAAAGCAAAATAATAGATAAATGCCCATGCCAAAGATAGTAAAAACATAGTATGAATTTATTCATTTATGTATTTACTTAATTTTAGCTAGGCCAGCATATATATGTAAAAACATGTACAAACATATTCATATAATAAGATTAGCAATAAGATAAGCCTACAACATGTTTGGAATAAACTCCTAAAAGGAAGAAAGTTAGAGAAAGAGAAAACAGAATGACAGAGATTAAAAAGAAAGAATGAATCAGGAATGAAAATAAGCAAAGCAAAAATCAAAAAAGATTTAAAATGCTGATCAGTGAATGCTACATCACTGATAGGAAGAAGTTCTGGTGTAACCACAGCACCGTAGGGTGGCCATCAATAACAATAATGTTCGCACATATAAAAAGGTAGAAGAAAGGATTTTAAAAGTTTCTTTTCATATTTGAGGAGACAGATATATTTAACTTTATTTTAACATAATACAGCATATCAAACGTCAAATGGAACAAATATTTGAGTTCAAATTCCACTACAGAAGAGAGATCCTGGTAAAAAACTTAGATTCATTGTAACATAATACAGCATATCAAACGTCAAATGGAACAAATATTTGAGTTCAAATTCCACTACAGAAGAGAGATCCTGGTAAAAAACTTAGATTCATCTTGGAAACAACCTATTTGCCCATCCGTTGGAAACTGGATAAAGAAGTTGTGGTTTTTCTATAAAATGGAATATTACTCAGCCATAAAGAGCGAGAGAATAGATTCATTCATAGGAAAATGGATACATATTGAAGATATACTCCTAAGTGAAATAAATAAGTCCCACACGTGTAAATACCGAATAGTTTCCCTGGTGTGAATATTCTGCAACAATGCATAAGATTCTAATAAGATTACTGACATTTAGAAATGGGAGGAAAGGAGCTAAAGGTGTAGGGAAGGTGTGATACGTAGGGGAAGAACAAAAAGGTAAAAGAAAAAAATGTGAGAGAATGAAAAGATGAAAATAAAGTGTTTGTAGATGGGGAGGGGAGGAGGGGTGAAGGGAGGGCAGAGGTAAGGGGAAAAAAATGAGAATCAAGACTTGCCATGTAAAGGTACATGATCCCAACAATGAATGTAACTGTACTATATCCCTAAATGTACCAATAAACTCAATAAAAAAAAAAAAAAAGAAAAACTTAGATTCAGTTAAGACTTCTGAAGGGCCACAAGACAAAAAATCAGGATGGAAAGGAAAGGTTAAGGCCTCAGCAACAAAACAGAGTCAACTACACACAGCTATGTAAGCACCTGATGGGCTCAAGGTAAGTAATCTCTACACTGAACATCTGCCAAAAATAAAAGAAATCCTTTCTTGCAAGCAATAGTATAACACATCTAGAACCTCGAACTATGTCATAGTTCATTCTAAACATCCAACATACAATCTAAAGACAGAACACATGAACAGACTGACTGGAGATGTGGAATACTGAAGTCACCAGACATAGCATTTAAATTAACACTGATAAATCATTAAGAATTCATAAGACAGAGACTTATGACATAGAAGTAAACCTAACTGAAAAATCACATAGAAATTCTTTATCTCAAAACCATATTAACAATTGAATTAGATCGGCATACAGTAGACAAAGCTAAAGAGTACATTAGTAATACATGAGAAGAAAATATTCAGACAACGTGGAGAGCAAAGCAAGGGTGAAAAATACAGAAAGGAATGTAAGAAAGCCAATAAGCACTAAGTTATAGGTCTAGGAATTGCTACAAACCATTAGCTAGACAAAAAAGTAGAAAATTATGTCTAGACAAACTAAGGTATATGATTGGAAATTGAAAAAAGGAAGAAACTGAAAGACAAAATATTATATATAAAAATGAAGCAAAAAGCTAATTTTATCTTTTTAGCTTTCTATTGCTTTCTATTGAGAAATCTGCACTCTGTTTATTTTTCCTTTTTTTATTAGTGTCTGTATGTAATACATAATAATTATATTCATCCTAGGAAATTAAAACGCATGACACATACATGTGTTTTAATTATACTGCTGTCATGCATTTTAATTAAACACATAATCAATGTTCATTTATAGTTATGAACAGTATAGATGTGTCTGTGTATAAATAATACATGTGTGTATAATATCTAATAAACTCAAACTGAAAAAAGTCACCCCTGAAAAATTGTAGTATAGAAAATATCAAAGTAAATACTTCTAGCTGAAATAAAACAATCTCAGATGTAAATGAAGAGCAAAGGAAAGGTAAAAATATTGTATAAATATAAACAGATACTGACTGAACATATATCACAATAAAAAACAAGCATCACAAGATGGCAACGAAGTTAGTGCTATATTTCCATTTTCAGTAAGTTACACTTGAACTAGTCTATGTCACAGTTTAATCAAAATTGTATGTTGGTATTTTGTAGTTAGCAAGTAACAGGCCAATGTGAAAGAAAAAGAATCATAAAAATACGTTATTTCAAAAGAAGCTAGAAAAGTAGAAAAAGGGGCAATACAAACAATATGTATACTAAATAAATAGAAAACAGATAGTGAGATAGTGGCTTGCTTTTTTCCTTAAGACTGATTTCCACTCATCCTAAGCCATGTGATACATGTACTAAGGAGCTTCATGATTAAAACTATAAGAGAATAGCTGTATATTTCATCAATTTCATGAAGAAATATGATATATTTAGGTTAAATTTCAGAGATCCTTTAGTACTAAATAACTTTACTTTGAATAATAAATTTAGCTGAGAGCAAACATAACATTCAGAATCCAGTTCTAATGTAAAATAACTTGAAATTAAACCTCAAATACTATAAATTGTATTTTTAGAAATCTAATAGGCTTAAAGCAGTGTTTGTAATACAATTTAGATCACTGGAAATTTTATTTTTGCAGCAAGATATTAATATATGAAGACACTTAGCTACTGAAAATCAAAGAGGAATTGCTCAACCAAGAACCTCACCAAACTTTAACCAAAACCGAGACATGCTAATTAAATCAGCTTCATAATATCCATTTAGGTACTAAGCAGAAATAATTGTACTTTTGTACAATTGTACTTGTATTTTCTGTATAAAAATAAACAAACCCCTAAGAAATAATTTAATCACAAAATAAACAATCTTAATATAATTGTCTATCAAGCTGGGCATGATGGTACATGCCTATACTCCCAATACTCTGGGAAGCTGAGGCAGGAGGAGGATTACAAATTCAAGCCCAATGGGGTTTGAAATACAGTCTCAAAAAAATTACAAAGAGTGAAGATATAGCTCAGTGTGAAGTTCACAGGTTCAGTCCAGAGAGAGAGAGAGAGAGAAAATGTTAGCAAATATGCACTGACCCAAATAATACTGACTCAAAGAAGTTAAGTATTCTCTATATCAACTCTTTTTATAATAGGTATTAAACAGTTAAACTTCAAAAGTAGGTATGTCTATTTATAAATCCACACACATACAACATTTACTTTGAACTTAATAATACATCAAGGATATATTAGTATCTCAAAGTACAAACTAAAATTTTAAGGTCTAGCAAGCTATTGCATACATAAAATTTCAGAATCAATATGTCCTGCAAAAGGATCATGATTCTTAACCTTCTGTTGCTCAGCTCAGCATTCTTTGAAAATATAGCACTTTCTGTCTCTTCCAACTGCAATCAAAGTACTCCACATCACACAGGAGTCTCTGCCACACCTCACAATGGAGACTGGGATAAACTCTTTGCTGTCTTTTTACAGCCTCCAGAATCCATGTTCATCGATTTCCCCATCAAAGCCAGACAGGGTTCCTGTCCTCGTTCTCATCAATGCAGCACTTGTATAACAAGTACAGATCATAGTTTGGGACCTTCAATCCTTGTTTGGGACTCAACAAATTCTAAGAGTTTTTAAAGTATGTGATAAAATGATCATACATTTGTTCACTTACCAAGTACATATCAGTCCCTAAAATCAAACCAGACATTTTGTTAGGTACTAAGAGCCCAATGATGGATTGCTTCCTTGTTCTTATTGTACTCAGTGTCTTGCAGGGAATTGAGCACTAAATAATCACAATACATAATATATAATCCATATATGTAAAACAAATAGGATAGGATACTATGTAATAAAAGTATAATAAAGGCTTTTGGAAAAGATTTCATGAGACAGTCACATTCAAATTGGGAGTTGAAGGATGAATAGAAGTTGATTAGATGAAAAGATTCAGGAGGAAAAACAGAGGCCAGAGGAAACATGACTTACTTAGAGCTCAGGAAGGCAACTGTGGCTATCCTGGTAAGAGTACAAGAGAATACTAGAAGATGACATTGCTGAGAGATACAGTCTTTTTAAATGGTCTTTTGAAAAGTCTAGGCCCCAGAGAACCCATTACAGGTTTTTTGTCTATTCATAAAAGCAATGAGAATTCACAGATGGCTGTGAGAGAGTGGGATAGCAGGACTCTGTTTGAAATAGAGAACTCTTCTGAACTAACTACAAAGACACATGGACAGTGAGGAGACTACTGGAACAGTCCAAGCATCCATGACAGAGAGTGCCATTCTAAAACTGGTGGTAGCAGGAAAGTTGGATAAGTCCGGGAACATTGCAAGAAGTAAAATGAAAGAAGGTGATACTTTGGGCATGGAGGAAATGAAGGAAAAGGAACTTTGGGTTTCCATTTCCTGCCATGGGAAATTCTGGAGAAGGCCTAGGGTGAAAGAAAGGACAATATGAATATAATTTTGTAAACGTTTAGTTTGAACTGTTTCTGAGCTATTCAAGAGATGATACCAAGTGATTAGCAGAACAGTGGGATTTCTGCTAAGAGGGAGAGGTGCAAACAAAACTCTGGAGGAGACTTAGCTACAAACAGTTACTGACTGTGTAGCGGATAAAAGGCAGAAAGCAGATTAGAGGAAGACTGGAGGAACCAGACAAAGGCCACCAAACCTGCCAAGGAGGGCAAGGAGACAAAGAGGCAGGGTCTGGTACAGTACAGGATGTCAGAGCACAGGCCAGGTGAGAAGATCCACTGTAGAGCCAAGAGTTAGATGTCAGTGGCCTGTGAGTTCAAATAGGTCAAGACACAAACAATTACAATTCAACAGAATTGGAACAAAACAGAGTTATTTATAAGATGTCAGAGAACACAGATACATGAGTTAAATTGAAAGGAAGAGAAGAATTGGACCCCCCAAAATGGGGGGGGGGTAAACTGTAGTTGGAGGCTGAATAGGTGTTCTCCTGGCAGACCAATGGAGGCGTAAAGAGGCAGTATTTCTCAGGAAGGAACAAAAACTTTGCACTAGGCTGGTGGGAGCCCCCAAATCTGTTCCTCCGATTCCTTGATTAGGTGAATCTGGAAGAGTTTTTCAACCAGCCCTCAGAATTCAAAACAAGAATAGCTAGGCACTCACAGATGCCCCTCCCTTTTGACTTGTTTTTTTGGGGGTACCATGGATAGAACTCAGGAACTTGTGCTTGTGAGGCAGGCCACACCACTGAGCTGAATCCCCGGCCCCTTTTGACCTATTTTAGCATTTACATAGCAATTACCACTATTATTTAATAGTTTGTGAAATTCTAAATTTTTTGCTTTTTAAGAGAAACTTAAATTTCCTTATATATTTTCTTCATTTCTCATACCCTTCTGGTTGAAAGTGCATTAAGTCACAAGGATACTAAGTTTGCTACTGTCTTTACCTGGGCTTTCAAGAATAAAGCAGGAATGCAATTTACCCTGAAACAGCTCCTATGTGCAAAACTGAATTCCAGTTTGCACAGGTACATTCGGGATAAGGAAATATCTGCTGGAAGAAAAAGGCCTTAAAGGTGTAGGGGAAGTGGGAAGGGTAAAGGAAAAGAAATAAGGGAAAAGAAAAAAAATGAGGAAATGAAAAAATGGAAATAAAGTATTTGCAAATAGGGGAAAGGAGGAGGGGGTGAAGGGAGGGCAGGGGTAAGGGGAAAAAGGAGAATCAAGACCTGTCATGTAAAGGTACAAGATCCCAATGATGAATGTACCAATTTTTTTTTAAAAAAAAAAAAAAAGCTGCTGGATAACTTCGTGATCTCCGGTCTTCCTGACCTTCTACATTGGCTTCATTTCCTTTTTCTGCCTCCCATTTGACCTCCTTGTCGCTCAGTTGGAGGAGGGAAGAGAACAGGGCGTTGTCCTTAAAGAAGGAGCGCGGAGGTAACCTGAGATAAGGCCTGCTTCCGGGGAAAGGATCAGAGGGGAAGCCGCGTCCTTCGGCTGGGGAAGGTGGACACGGGCGGGGACAGGCTGCTCCTAGCGGGGAGAAAGACTTGGGCAGCCCTTCCAGGGGGCCGCTCCCGGGACGGAGCTGCGGCCCAGCAGGGTGGCCGGGCGGGTCCGCGCTGACC
>NW_022900926.1:66827814-66885609 GCF_012274545.1 Fukomys damarensis | reverse complement strand
CCCACCTGACTCCGGACTCGGGCAGAGCCGGCCCGCGGGGAGGAAGCGCGAGGCCTCCCCAGCGCCGCCTCTTCACCCGGGCCAGGCTCGCCCGCTGTCCACTGAGCTCCTAGAGGTGACTGATGCTTCACAAAAAAGATGGAGGCAGTGTGCTAGGTTCAGACGCACAACCACAGCCTAAGCAAAAAGCAAAGGCGCAAGGACTAAATTGAGGGAGATGCCCGGTGTAAGCCGGCAAGAAAATAATCAAGGAGCCGGCGCTGCAAGTCAGGCGCTGAAATGGAGATGAGTTTCTAAAAGACCAGTGGCACTAGGTTACTGAGCTCTGAGAGCCAGATGCATTCGAACTGAAAATGTGAAACAAGGGCTTAGGACCCTGGAATTGGGGGAGTGCTCAGTGGGCAGGTACGGGGCCTGGCCTGAAGTCCGCCAACCCCCGGTTCACACCCACGTCCTTCGTCCTTGGCAGACGGACCTGGGTTGTCCGGCTGCCGAACGCCTCCTAGGTGTGGCTCCCACACCTGCGAATGAAAGGTAGGTTTCCCCAGACGGGCTGCTCAGGGCTACCAGGTGGCTCCATTGTTTTCAGCCCAAATGTGCATCCAGAGCAGACAGATGAACACAGTCTCACAACACATAAAGGTGTCCAAAGGTTACCGTGTGAAACAGTGGAAACACATTTAGAAGGAATCGACTATCCCGATGAGTGGTAAGATTTCCACTAATAATAGAAATAAAGGTTAAGGGAAGAAAAGGGCAAAGCATGAAAGAGATATCGGGAATTGTTCAATGGGAACAGCATCAGAAAGGGAAAAGAGGACAAAGCGATCTTATATATACACAGCTTTGACTAAGGAAACGGAAGATGTGTACTGGTCACCTTTAAAATCCTCTAAAGCTCCCAAACTACTACTGACTTGAGCCTGTTTGTAGGTACACATCCACAGAACATCACATGTCATTTTCAGCAGAGCTCAGCTGTACTCAGTTTTCCCTCGGGACTGAAATTATGTCCCCGGGTTGCATAGTGCCTGTTACCATATTTTCTAGCTCTATCGCAATTCTCTAACAAGGAAGATGAGTTTGAAAAAAAAAAAATCACAGAGACTCTATTTGAATAACACAAATTTAGCAAAATGTTTCCTAAAGGGAGTTCATCATTCAAAATTGCAGAAAGTTTTGACAATTAACATTTAAATGTAGTCTAAATTTGGAGACTGTAAGCTCTAAGATAAGGCAAATATCATATGAGCCATTTCTATGAAGACAAAGAACATCTAGAAATAAAGTTTGCTGCTTAATAGCGTGCTAAATTGCCAGTCTTAAGAATTTCATATTCCAATTAGTTTATGATAATAATAATTTTTAAAGGAAACCCATATAAATACACAAATGTTTGACAGTTCATTTGAATGCATTTCACATGAAAAATGCTGTATCTCCAAATTTTAAACTAAAATTCCTATAAATATCAAAATTTTTGCTAATAAAAGACCAAATATCTTAAGAATATTTAAACTAAAGAATAAAAGGGAGTGACAATAGATGTACTTTCTCTAGCAGTGAATTTAATGTTAAATCATGAATGCCTATAATTATTAAATTTGAATAGCTCATGCTCTTGTGCTTAATATTAGTGTTCAACTTTACTCTTTATTACAAGGGGGCCAAAGGAAGAAACAGGATGGAGTGTAAAAGGTACCATGCGGACTTATTTTAATAATTCATATTGTAAAGATACACCCTTATTTTTAAGACTAAAAAGCTGTAGTCAAAGTGGAGATAGAGCTAACCTTTGTGACATGTATCGTATGTTTCTCTACCCTTATAGGTCAGGTTAAGAAACATGGGCTCCATCCGAACAGTGAAGAAATCACTTGTTTAAAAACCACCGAGCTGTTCACTGCCATATCCTAACTCAGTTATCTCTACTACTCTTGTCACATCCTATGACAAAACCATTTCTATTCCCATCCACCTCAGTTGTTTGACTATGAGAGGATATGAACATGCAAAACAAATTAAAATATGAAACATCTCAGACCTCTTGTTTATCTCCTTCTTCTGATACAGTCTTGTCTCCAAATCACATGTCTTTAGACGGCATCTCCAAAATGCCCTAGGATGGACCAGGGATTTAGCTCAGTGGTGCTACCACCTGCCTCAGAAACCCAAGGCCCTGAGTTCGATCCCTAGTACCAAAAAAGCAAAACAAAACAAAATGCCCTGGGAGAGAGCCAAAGAGCTGACCTAGTTGAGTAGGGAGACCAGCTGTGCAGATTACAGAATAAACTTGTTCTTAGCTTTTGTTTAGTTATCTGTAAAAGGGTAATGATAATGGTTTCCAATGATTACAATAATAAATGAACTACAATATGTATTCAACATATAGTTTTTGGCACAGAGTAGGCACACAACAAATGCTGGCTATTGATCCAGTAGCCCAGGCTTTTCTTTTATTTTGTGTTCTACAGTATATATTACATGTACTGTGTATTAGTTATTTTCCTGTCACTTAGACAAAATACTAACACCTGCAATTTAAAAAAGAAAAGGCTTTTTGACTCATGATTTTAGAGGATTCAGAACATGACTGCAAAGCAAAACTGACATGGTGGAAAGACAGGGCAGGGGAAAGCTCTCAACCTATAGCTGCCAGGAAGCTGAAAGAGAAAAAAGGAGCCAAGGTCAATATTAAGTCCTTCCAGGTCATGTTCCGGGCAACTGACCTCTTCCAACTGGCCTTGCTCTCCTGACAGCACATTGCACTCATTTAATGAATTAATCCACTGATGAGTACAGCAAACCTAAGATCAGCTACTTTTGGGAAGCCCCATCTGAATACATTTTAGGGAACATTTTAGATCTAAAACATAATGTTCTGCTCCTAGCTCCAAAAGGTCAACATCCATCTCATTATGGAAAGTTTTAATCCATCCCTAAAAGTCTCCAAAGTTTCAACAGTTCTGGCCTTCATACAAAGTCCGAGTCCAAAGTCTCATTTGAGACTGAAAGCAAACTTTTAGCTGTGAGACCCTATAAAAATCAAAAAGAAAATTGAACACTTCCAATGTAAGACAAACATTGCAATTCCAAAAAGGAGGAATAACGGGATAGGAAGAAGTTGGACCAAAGCAAAAACTAAACCTAGCAGGGCAAGCATTAAATTCTGTAGCTCTCAGAACATTGCCCATTACAACTCACATGGCCTCCTTTTTATTGGTACCAGGGGATTGAACCAGGGTCCCTGCACTTGTGAGGCAGGCAGTGGAACCACCAAGCTAAATCCCTGGCTCTCACTTGGCCTTTCTTCTAGGCTGGCCCTGTTCATTGCCTGCAGCTTTCCTTGACAGATGGTCCACATTGTTGGTATCTCCAGATCCCTGGGGGTTGCACTGTACCTCTGGCTTCATTCTCACAGCTCTATCACCCTCTCAGGGTCACGTCGCCTGACCTCACAGGCCTTCCTTTGAAATTTGGGTGGAAGTTTCCATGAACCCACAACTCCTATATGCTTCAAGCTTGAAAACCAGCACCATGTCAATGACTCTGCGGTTGCCTCCCCGAGGTCCCCTGGAGTTATTGCTTCAGAGGCCCCTGAGAGCGTGGATGGTTGAACTTGGGGATACTCTTCTGCAAGGTGCCTTAGTGAGCAGAGAATGGCAAGGATCTCTTCCCCCAAAAAAGTGTTTTAAGTGAGTCTACCCTTTTATGTACTTGAGCTTAGCTCATGATAGGTGGGGTCTGACCAATTCCTGGGAAGCCCCAAGGTCAATTTTCCTATTGTTTCAGAGCAGAGTATTTGTTGTTGTTTTGTTTTTTAGTGGTGCTACTGTTTTCAGCAACTGCACTCCGCTTGGCTCTAACTTTACAGGTGCTTTCATTGTGATCAAGCTGCAACATTTTCACATTTTCAAATCTCCTTTTTTTTGTGGAGAGGTGAGGGGGTGGGCAACGGTGCTAGAGATTGAAACCTTCACACTGAGCTATATCCCCAGTTCTTTTTCATTATTATTTTTGACACAGGGCCCCACTAAGTTACTAAGTTGCCCAGGCTGGGCTCAATCTTGCAATCCTTCTGCCTGGACCTCCTAGAATACTGGCATTACAGGACAGTTCTGCTCTTTACTCCTGATTCTTATTATAAATCTGGCTAAAGCAGCCAGGAGTAATTCCACTACACCCTGAACTTTGGGGTGTCTTGAATATTTTCAACCAGATTAATTAGTCTGCCATCCTTAAATTCAGCTGCACATAGTCTTAGGACATGGACAAAATAGACAAAATGAATATAAATTACTTGTCAAAATGTAACATAGATGGCCCCTGATTAAATTTCAATGGAGTCCTCATTCTTATCTGTAATCTAATAAACTCGGCCGTTACTTTCTGCACTCCTATCAGCATTCTTCTGAGTTTCCACCAGAATTGCCCTTCAAGTTTATTTCATGGCATCATAGGGCTTTTCTGGCATACATCTCCACATCTTTCCAAACACTTTCTGAAAACCAATTACAAAAGTTTCTGAACCATGTCATCAGGTAGCAACAGCGCTCTCTTTAACAATTCTATTAAAAACTTTCACATTACTGAGACAAAATGCCCACAACCTGCAACTTTGGCAGTTTCAAAGGGTTCAGGCCATACATGGTCAGCTGGTTCCAAGGGAAAAACTACATAGAGGAAGCGCATGTAGAAGAAAGATGCTCACACCATGGCCACCAAAAGCACAGAAAAGATGGGAACAGCCCTTTTAAGGTATAGCCCTAGTGACCCACCTTCTCTAACCAGGTCTCATATCCTAGACAGCACATTCATCTATGAAAGCATCAATAAATCAAGCCACTGATGAGTGGCTTGATTCGATCCCCTTCCAAAAGCCCCATCTCAGAACACAGGAGATTTAAGGGGAATTTTTAGATCTAAACTATAACAGCCCACTAATTTTTTGAAAGTAGATATTTGATCAACAATCCTTAGCCTATACTCAGAAGACTTCTATAACTTTTTCAGAAAAGTTGTGTTTCTCAAAGTGGCACATGTAATTTTTATGAGACCCTTAGTTACCTTTCTAGTCTCGACTTCCCCTGAAAAATTATGTGTGACTGTCAAAGACCTCACTAACCAGTGTTCGATTGGTGTAATTCTTTTCTTGTTACAAAAACTTTGAGAAACACAAGAAATATATAAAGAGATCAATGATGTCACCCATTATGCTAATTCTAGAAATATTTTAATATATATTTTCAGAGAAATTTCCCAAATACACTTTCTATTTAAGTTCTTTACATACCTCTTTCATGGTGACTTAAATTCTTTAAAACTGTGATGCTGAAGACTATACAATATCCTACATACATAATCAGATCATTTATTGCTGTGGGCAGAGCCTGATAATGGCCCTTTGCGTCCTCTCTACTCCCTTTCTCCTCCATAGATTAGAGAGTCAAACAGACACAGTCTTCCCTAATATCGTAGACCCTGGATGGCACAGCCCCAGGAGACAGTTACAGTGTGTGTCCTTCCTTGTTCCCTTTCCGCCCATGCCGGGATCACAAAACAATCACACTATGTTTCACCTAGGCCAGGTCGGCCACATAGCACTATTTGACCCCCTTCTCTTCCTGTTTGCCTTCCACTATAAATAAAGTCTGTATGGTGTTCCAGGTGGGCATGAGCTCCGGACAAACTATGATTCGCCTTGGTCTCAAACATCAACAATAGTCGTTTCTTCTTCACCTCCCACCACTCTGCCTGGCTTCAGAGCCTATGCTGTGCAGGTCATGGCAATTTATTACACAATGATAAATACAGAATATTACTCAGTTCTTTATTCAGAAAGAAGCCCGTAGCTAGCATATTATCATATAAATACTTTTATAAATGTCTAAGTAATTTTCCAAAGCACAAGGCAATGTAAATTCTGCACAGTAAGTCTATTTCTATTTCAACTTCTTCTTATATTTTTAAAGAAATGTTTGCTTCCAATACTCAGAATTTACTTATACAAATGGAAATCTGCTTATCTTTGATGAAGGTTATATCTTGTTTGCCCATGAGAATCTTCTGTGAGATATTGGAACATCTCTAAAGAATTTTTTTTTGTTTCCTCCTGTCTAAAGAGTTTGGTTTGATGCCATGTGCTTTCAGTTTTCTTTCATGGATTTGAGCTCTTAGTCAGATTCAGGTGCTCTTTCCCCACTCCCCATGCGTAGAATGTCCTTTTGAGACCAATACTGTAATACTTCATTTGGCAAACACTTTCTGCTTGAAAACAGTTTGGTTCACAAACAGAAATACTAAACATAATTTTGTTTCTGTTAAAGACTAAATTGGGTGACAAACATGGCCGTGGCCATCTCCCCCACACAAACACAGATGCAGCCTTCTTCCCCCATTTTACAAAACATAGTGAATTTGTAAGCTGAGGTGCCACTGTAATTTATGCCACGGTTCAAAGAGCTTCCAGTTCACACACAGCCATTGCCTTAGATAAACCTTCCTATATGGTACCTGAAACCTTAGCTTTTGGCTACAGAGGTTCGTCCCGCTTTTAAGCCTTTTCACATAAGTCAGCCCCTGGATGTGTTCTTGATATCAGTATTTGAGGGAAGATGAGGAATCTCTCAGGTCACAAACATATTTACCAGAATTCTGACTTGATTTTTTTCTGTGATTATTACATTTGTTCTATATTTTATACATTGGATAATTTCTAAAACAGTTAAGATAGGAAATAAAAGTTGCTAAATTAAGAACACAGCATTTAATTCACAGAGCCCAAGAACCAGACAATGTACCTTGCCTGCCTTCCTGAGCCCACAAATCAATAGACTGAAGCCAAATACTCATTATACTCATCTCCACCCTTTTCCCTCCCTTCTGCGTTAAAATGACCACAGTAAATTACAACTGCTTGTCTTGTCTTTATCCTAAACAAAAACAGAATGAGGAAAGCTTGTGATTTAAAGTAGGTACACCAAGTGTATCAGTTCTCTCAAGCAGCAAGTTCTGGGCTGAGAAGGGTCCAGTTATAAAGGGCGACATCTGTGATCTCTTTGGTGTCAAAGGTGGCTGTATATAAGTCTGTATAATACAGCATGCATACCATCAGAAGCAAGGGAAAATCAAAATTCTCATGAGTGCCAAACTGGAACGTAGCCAAACTACCTACTGCGTAGAGATCAAAGAGACATATGGTGAGTCCCAAACAATGATGCCATATGACTTCAGCAAATATCACAAGAATAATGTGCTTCAGATTTAACGATAAAAAGGACAAACAAGAACAACTGGGAGACCAATACTGGATAATACTTAGGGAAAGCAAACTTTCATCATCTGAGTTTTATTGCTGAAAAATTTAGATAACTCCTCACATATGTTATGTCTGGCTGAGCTAAATTGATGGAAGGATAACAGAATGTTTAAAAATGTTTTTGGCATTTAGTCACTAAAATCAAAGTCCTAATAACAATAGCTTGGTTTTGACAGAGCATTCTTTTGAGATTAAATAATATCTTACCAAAATAACCCATCACCCCAGGTGATGGATACCTGGAACTAGAGATCAAATTTAACACAAAGCCAAAAATCACATTTCTCCAGATGTGGGAGTCTATTTGTTCCCTCACTAATTCAGAAGGATTGAAAGCATCAACTTTGCCAATTATACTGCAAAATAAAAAACATATATCATAGACTGTTCATTAAATATTTTTAGTTTTTTATATGGCTTTAATGCTCATCATTTTTGCCAGTATATATAAAGTGTCTTCTCATTCCATTAACAGCTCAAACCCTATTTGGAAAATGTTGTGATCAACCAGTTGATGTATTTTGGTGGCGATGTGACCTGAGCAATAAACTATATTGACTCTTACTTATGAACAATATCCTTCTTAGATGTGTGTCATGTAGTACTGAATAAGAAAGTCAGCATTTATCATAAATATGCAGCACATATAAGTACACCCTGTACGTAATAGATGCTCCATAGCTCTGAGTCTTCTGGCTTTTATTGAGTGAAATCAGTCCATTGTTAATAATGTTAATGAGGCATTGCCCCATTATAAGGAATCTGTGCAACACAAATCTAATGACTTCGATGATACGCTTTTTAAACCACTGAAGTGATTCTCTACAAACTTCTATTAGCTCAATAGCTAATGGGAAATATATAAAAAGATATGTATTTGCTATATTTCTCCGTGATGTTAAAGGCTTCACATTCCGTGGATAACATTTGAAGAAAACAAACTAAAAGGAAGAATGGGGAATAAAAATAAAGAAGGCAATCTTTAACCCAAGGAACTTCCAATTTGTTAATGAGAATAAGCTGCTCAAACGTACACAGCTGAGAAGAATGTGGATCAATGCCAAGTGATGTAAGTGCCGAACCACAGAAACAGAAGTGGCGAGCTTCTTGCTCGGCAATGAGAGTAACAGTAGTCACCAGGAAGCGAATCACCTTGGAGAAGTCTGTATAAACTTAGTCCTGAAGAAGGGACAAAGTGGGGAAGAGCGAAGAAATACTGATGACAGGCTGTGTTCTATCAGGAAACAGTGCAACATTGAAATAACTTTCAAAAAGCAGTCTTCACAAAAGTACCTGACAAGGAAAATTTTCCCCATGATGTTTTCCTGTTGACATTATAGGGGAAATTACCCTATATAGGGAATTACCCACTAATTTCACCACAGAGCCATAAGAAAATTAACCCAGCAAAGACACTAAACAGACTTCTTTTACACTATTTACTTTACAATTAAGAATATTATAAACAGATTTAGATGTTTGAACATGTGCTATATCTGTTTTCCATGATTACAGGAGGAGGAGAGATAATGTCTGTTAAGTGATTAAGCCTCTCTGGGTATTTTAAACATGTGTATGAATTATCACATTTCCATTAAGCAGACCAAGAAACAGACCGGGCTGGGGATTCAGCTTAGTGGTTCTGCCACCTGCCTTGCAAGCACAAGGTTCCAAGTTCAAACCCAGGTACCAAACAAACAAACGAACAGAAACAGACTGAAAGAGTAAGACCAATATAGCCAGAATAAAGACTGGCAGCTAAATACAATCTCTTTGGGATCTAGAATCAGACATCTGGAAAACAACAAAGTAAAGAAAAAATACAGTAGATACCTGGGAATTGAGAGGGAGATGCCAGGAAAACTGGAAATTACAGAGAAGCTGGAGGAAATTAGCATAATGCAAAAAAAATTAAAGCAATCTGGAAAGCTAACCATAGCTCCCACGTGGAGGTCTTATCTCTGGTAATACAAGGTAAGCCAGGAGGATGTGAGCACCTCTAGAGAGAAACAATGTACCAGTCTCGCAGCATTAGATCCAAGAAAAGCTCACAGTTCTTGTAAACTGAAAAAGCATGTAACTCTGCAAGTAACTCCTTCCACATAGTAGTCTTGAGTTGGAGAAGAAATACAGGGCAGATCAGCCATATTTGAGAGTGTTTAGGAAAGGGTTTAATTCGAATTAGCTATAGAACAATCGCACACCATGGGTTCTAGGACCACTCAACCACAGTGAATGGGTGGCAGGTAGAGACAAAATAGTCACATAGATGGTACAGGCCAGACTTAGATGTTCTGAGAGTTTAGTCTCAGGCTGGAAAGAACAAGAGGATCCTGCCCTCCAACGTGAGAAATCTAGACTGATCATTTGTGGATTTCAGAAGGAGCTGGGTGTAAAAGTGTTGTCATTAAGTGGACTGCATGACCTCACCATCACACTACCTGTGTGCATCACAGAAACTACTTTCTCCACCTGCCAGTGTGGTCAGAGATACCGCTCAGCTTGGAAAGTTACCACAGCCTAGTTATAAGGACAGAGGTACCTCTGGAACAAGGGTGGTCACCACTCAAACCCACATGCCATAAATTAGGTGAGCAGATCTGTGCCTTGGGGCTCACACAGGGACATGAAATGTGGCAGCAGCTGGATTAAATATAGCCCTAGGGTGGACAACTTTGACTATACCAAGCAGGAAAGGGTGAGTAGGATTCAACATTCATACAAGAGTGTGACTGTGGAAACAATGTAGGAATTAGTCATGAGTCACTATTCCTCCCTGATATCTTAGTGGAGTCCAATACTATAGAACTTCAAATGAAGTCCCTTACCATAACCCTGAAGAATTTCTTTCTTCACTGGTTAGAGATTTCATTATTTTATTCCTTGTTTTTTTTTCTATTTTCTTTTTTGTTGTTTTCTGTTACTTTTATGTAATTATATTGACTTTTTTTACTGCTTAAATGAATCCTTTTTAATATATTTCTCCCTCTTCATGTCTTCCTTTTTTTATGTTTAGAAATGGTGTTCCATGAACTCAAAGATGATATAACTAAACAGATAATGGACTTAATAAAACAAAATGATGAGTGAGCGAACAAAAGACAATAAAAAGCTAGCTGAGCAAAACAAAAATGACTCAACATGAATGATAAATTTGGCTAAGGATTAGAGTCAATAGAAAGCTCTCGAACAAAAATCCAGGAGATAAAAAATTCTATTGAAAGTTTATACTGTAGAATTGAGCAGTGTAAGGAGTGAATGTCAAAAACAGATGCTGGTGGTTATAAACTCAGATATACTTTACAAACAAGAAGAGTACAGACACAATAAATAGAACAGCTGGTAGATTACTCAGAGAAGATTAAGCTAAGATTAATTTGAGTCAGTGAAAAATGACAAGATAGTATGAATGACATTAAAAAGCTGTTCAAGCAAATACTAGCAAAAAAATTTTCCTAGCTAGGGAAAGACTTAACATTCAGGTAATTGAAGTATATAGCGATTCAAATAGCCATGATCAGTAAAGAACTTCTCTGTTACTGCTCAAAATACTTAACGAAATTGAAAGGGAAGGAGTACTGCCAAATTCATTCCTGGAAGCCATCATTATCTGGGTTCCAAAGTCAGACAAGGATTCAACTGAAAAGGAAAACTACATACCATGTTACTAATCACCACAGTTACAAAGATACTGCCAAATAGAAGGCAGAAAATTAATAACTTTTGGCCAAGGAGGCTTCATTCCAAGAGGCATGGATAGTTCAACACAATGAAGAAATAAATCAGATAAGGATAATTAAGAACAAAAACTACACATACATGCAGGAAAATCCATTGACAAAATCCAACATCAATTAATGATAAAATCCTGATAACAATAATTACAGAGAACCTTATCTCAATTAGATAAAAACTATTTAAGATAAATCTACTGTTAATGTTATATTAAATTGGAAAAACAAATATTTTCTTCTAAAGCCAAGAAAAGAACAAGAATTCAACTATCACCACTTCTGTTCAATATAGAATTTGAGACTTTGGAATGTTTTTGGGGAAAAAAGAAGTAAATCTCTCCTTGTTTACCAAAGGCATGATGCTTTACATGCAAGACCCATAAAGTTTCACCAAAAGACCCTTACAGCAAAGGAACAAATGTGGCAAGGTAGTAAGGTAGCAGCCAAAAAATGAATACATAAATATTAATAGCATTTCTGAACACCAATAATACACCCATTGAGAAAGAAATTAAGAAAACAATATTATCTACAATAGTTTTAAGACAAATTAAATACTTAGGATTTAACCTCACAAAGAAATGAACGACTGCTAGAAAAGAATAATACTCTGAAGAAGATTGAAGAGTACATCCAAAACTGGAAAGATGTACCTTGTTTTTGGATGCACAAAATTAATATAGTCAAAATGTCCATACTACCAAAACTGGTATATAGTTTTAAGGCAATTCCAATTGAAATACCAACAGCATTCCTTACAGAACTTAAAATAAAAATCCTGAAATTCATGCGAAACCAGAAGAGACTCAGAATAGCAAAAGCAAACCCAAAGAGTTGCAAAGCAGAAGTGTCACAATCACAGATTTCAAGTTATATTACAAAGCAACAGTGACAAAAAACAGTACACTACTGGCACACAAATGGAACTATGGACCAATAAGATAAAATAGAGGATTTAGAAAATGTATTTTGGAGGCAGGATGGCCTCTTTGGAAAAACTGAGTATACACATACCAAAAATTGAATCTAGACTCATATCTATGACCATGTATTAAACTAAAAGGAAAATGGGTCAGAGAAACAAATATTAAAGAGGAACACTTAATCTAGTGGATGAAAAAATAAGTAAAACTCTTGAACAGAGATATAGGTGACTTTGTAATAGAATCATAATTGCACAAGTAATATCAAAAACCAATAAATTGGGTTATATTCAATGAAAGGCTACACAGCAAAAGAAGTAATCAAACTCTGAAAAGACAATCTACAGAACAGAAAAAAATTGCCAGCTACTCCTTAGGCAAAGGGCTAATATATAGAATATATAAATCACTCAGAAACAATTAGACCACCATAATAATGGACCCAAATAAAAAATGACCAGGTGAAATAATAGACACTCCGTGAAAGAAGTAACAATGGCTACATGAAGAATCTGCGACATCTCTGTACCTTAAAAATTACAAATTAAAACAACACTTAAATTCTGTCTTATTCCACAAGGAATGTCTAACATCAAGAAATCAACTGATACCAAAGGTTGCAGAGGCTTTGGTACAAAGGCAACACTAGTGAAATCACTATGGAAATTAATGTGGAGATTCATAACAAAGCTAAGAATAATTTATTTTACCAAGCTACTCCACTCGAAGGCATCTTCAAGAAATAGTTAAAGATTATATATTACTGCAATACATACACACTTGTGTTTAGAGCAGCACAATTTATAATTCCTAAAAGTTGGAGGTGGCTTATATGTCCATCAACAGGTGAATGGATAAAGAAAATAAGGTATTTATACACAATAAAGTACTACTCTGCAGTAAAGAAGGCTAAATGTAAGTTTCTTGTAGGAATATGGATTTATTATGAATCAATATTTATAAAAAACACTCAACATATCTATATATCTAATAGTAATTATAATGTTTAAATTACTTGTAACATCTTTCTTTTTCACATCTCCCTCAATGTATTTTGGCATACTCATTAGTAGTTTTTATGACATATCACATGGTTTTGTTTAGTTTTTGTTTCTGAGCTAGTGAACTTAAAGAAGATTTTTCCATCAGAGAAATAATAATTTCTTTGCTAAAAATTACCCAGGTATCACTTAGAAAAATTTTTACAATTTTGCAAAAAGTTCATAATTATTGATTGGAAAATGGTGTTGCTTTTCTCTATGAATATTGTGAGGGCAGAAATTCATAAGAGTGCTTAAACAAACTGGAATTATTCAGTTTCTTGCATTGCAAGCCTCCTATCTGCTCTTATTTCACAAATGAGAATATATAAAAATGGAATCATTATTTTAACACATTTCTGCCAGCTTGAGCCACCATTGGTATATTCATGATTGTCTCATTGTGAGGTTTGTATGACTGGTGGGTACAAAAGGATCTAATCATTTTTATCAGTCTTTTTAATAAAAACATTAATAAAAAGTCTATAAAACAAATCTAATTAGCTGCTTGAATTTGAATAATTACTGCCCAAATGTAAATAGTAACACTAGTCAGACCAATTAAAAATTATTACAGTAATCAACAAATTTGTTTCAATAAAATGAAAGAATGTATTTATATTCATAAAGAGATTATCAACAATCAATTATCTAAAGATTAACATGGAAGTCTTATAAATATATACCCCTTTGTTGGTGTATACAGTATGCATTTACAACTGCCGTACCACAAATTATTACATTACAGGCTTTTATACCCTTTTAATGTTTTTCTTAAGGAACTGTAATATGATGACATCTGGTCTTCAAAAATCAATGCTTTTCTTTGCATTACTATAATCAACCCCCCCCCGAGAAGTAGTACAAGTCAACCGGTGGGACAGTCATGCATGTACCACCAGTGGCACAAGCAGTCAGGAATGACCAAGTTCAAGTCAGAACCTCCTGGTAGTGAGATATATGAATTATGGTCCAGTTGTAAATGTGTCAAGTCAATAATTTATTGTTATTTTGTCAAAAATATCAATTTTTATACCTTTCAAGAGCTAATTGGTGAGCAAGAAGATGCACACTGAATAAGCAGCATCCCTCCCACACACAAAGAGCATACCCACACCAGCAGAAAAGTACCCCTTCCATGTGCACGTAAGCAGACCTGTATGGGACAAGCCGTGCACCTCCCTCTCGTGAGTAAACAGACTTGCATGGTATAAGTGGTGCCCCATCCCCATACAAGCAAGGTAGCCCCTTTTCAGACAAGCAGTGCCTCTGGACAAAAAGGTTCAACACCAACTCCAACCCAGCTCTACGTTTTGAGTTTCCATGGCACTGGGCAGTAGAAGTGAGGACTAACCAACCAACCTGATCCTGGATGAGAACAATGCCCGAAAAGAGAAGGAAGCAGCCAAATACCACAACTGTGGACATTAAGTCCAAAAGCCCACTCAAACCCTTCCCTGGGGCTTACATTCAGCAGAAACCAGGGGGCTCATCATGTGCCCCATCTACCAAATGGAGCAATGACCCAACTTGGCTTCATGCTACTAGCATTCTGGGCGGAGAAAGCAGAGGGGCCTCTGGCATAGGGAGGTTATCTCAAGAACCCCCTAGGCACAGAAAATTGTGATGGGATGGATCCCAAGACTACACATCTTAGAAAGAAGCCCCTCCTTCAATAACACTGGAATTTTTTCATTGACTCCATTCTTCTGTGTGTTATTTTTCTTTCTTTCTTTTGATGTTTTGGAGATCTGGGATTTTTAAATCCCACCTTTCCCTCCTTTAGTTTCCTTTTTCTTTGATTCTCTTTTTCCCTTTCAACTTTTTAACCTAATTTTTATTTCTTGGTTTTGCTGTTTTGTTTATCTTTTCTTTTTCTTCTTTGCTCTTTCCTGTGGCTTTTCTCCATTAATTTTAATTTCCTTTTATTCCTAAAGGACAACCTGTATCGATTTTCTCTCTTCCTTCTCATATCACATTAATTAATTTTTCAAATTTTGCTACTATCATTAGCTGGTCCCACACTCCCTCTGCTTTATTAGTATAATTAGTAATCTTTAAAAATTTCTACATAGGTAGTTATATTTATGTTATTGCTGTTAAATACTGTGGTATTGTTAGTAGAATTAAAATTGTTCCATTTAGTAGATATTTACTCTAGATCAATTGTAGTTCAATATTTACTTTGTCTTAATGTTCAGATTATGATAATAAATAGATTTTTGGTGGAAATGGTTGCTCTTGATTGGCCCCTCAGGTTTATCAATAAGCAGTTTGTATTTGATGTCATAACCCTTGCAGATTTTATTACTACAGCCAAAGTGGCATAGGTATTGCTATTAATCTGTTTTTTTAGGTTGCTAATATCTGAATATACTTGAAGTCATTAGCAATGCTCTGGCCCACTCCTAGAAAAATGAGTACTGGGCCAAATATAGTGAAAACTCCCATCTTAGGTAAATAAGGTGGTTGGACCCTGGGACAGAGACAAAGGCCAATATTTACAGCCATTCCTAGAGAATACCACTGAAAATTAGACCCTAACTACAGAGGTCTCCATACTATTAAAAAGCTTTCCACTACAATCTAACTGCAAGACTTAGCACACACACACAAAACAAACAAAAATAGGAATGAAAAGAAAAGCCAACAAAATACAGGATGGAAGGGTAAAACAAACAAACAATTAAAAAAAACTTTAAATAGAAAAGCAAGAGATAAAAATTTTATTAAAATGTATGGGCACCATAAATGACCAATGTGAGGACCGGATGTGATAAGTAGGAGACAAAGATGTTTCTGACAGCCAAATTATGAAGGATACCTGAAAAACAAAAATAGAACCTAAAAAATGAATCCAAACTCTTCTAGATTACTCAAGGGAGACTAAATTGGGATTAACAGGAGTTAGTGAAAAAATAGAAGACAGCAAACATGGCATAAAAAATCTGAACTAATAGTTGAAAATGTTCCAAATAAAGGAAAAGAATTTAAATACAAACAACTGAGGCATAGAGAACCCCAAATAGAAAAGAACCCACAATCAGAAAAGTATTACCAATGACAAATCATAGTCAAGATTCTTGAGTCCAACACAAGCACTGAAGTTTAAATGTGCTTAGAGAAAAGTGACAAATCACTAATAAAGGAAAACCCATTAGAACTGCAGCAGGCTTCTCAACTCAAAACATAAAAAAGGCCAGGACAGCTTAAAATGAAGTATTCCAAGTCCCAAAAGAAAACAATTTCCAACCCAGGGAAAGTGTAAAATAAGTTTCAAAATTAATGGAAAATAAGATACTTTGATGATAAACAGCATATTAATTCCAAAAAAACAACACTTCAAAATATTCTCAAGTATGTGTAGATGGGATAAAATAAAATAAAATTTATTTTAAAAAGAAAGAGGCGGTGAATTTCACAATGACAAAATGTCTGATAGAATGAATACATTAGAAAGAGTGAGCAGTTAATTAGAAGAGAAAGATAGGGAATCACCAATGAGAAAATAAGGTAATGAAAGAATAATGTAACACCTACCAGTAATAACTCTCAACCAGTGAACAGTCTCAGTTTCCCAATCACAGAGTGGCAGAATGGATCACAAAACAGAATCCAACAGAAATGTTATACACAAGAAACACATTTCATGAAAAAAAATTAAAAACTGAAAATCAAAGGATGGAAAACAGTATTTCATGTAAAGGGAACCCATAAAAAGCAGATGTAGCAATCCTATAAAGAGACAGTGGAGATTAAGTTCAGTACAGTTTGGTTAAGGGAACAATCCATCAGGAAAACATAAAAATTGTGAATATATATATATATAGAGAGAGATTTATAGATATTATATATATTTATATATATACCAAACAGCAGTATATGTAACATTATGAAAGAAGTGCTACTGTGCATAAAAGACCAGATAAGAAAAAAATTAAATTATGGGACCTCAATGCCCCACTACCCCAAAGTAATATCAGAGTTAAACACAACCCTTGGACAAATGGACTTAAGAAATATGTACATATATCCACTAGGTGGGGGGACAATATTCACTCTTTTCTGTGATACATTGAAATTTCTCAAAAACAGACCATGTACTAGCCAATAAAACAAGATTAAGTAAATGTAAAAGAATTGAAATTATACTTGGCATAATATCAGCTGAGAGCAAAATGAAGCTGGAAATCAATGACAAAAAACACAAAAATTATGCAAGTGCATGGAAATTAAACAATACACTCATTAAAAATGGGTTACAGAAAAAAATCAAAGAAAAATTAATACAATATCCAGAAATAAATGATAGCATCAGTATAATATACCAAAACTTGTGGGACAAAATCAAAGCACTCCTAAAAGGGAAGATTATAGGTGTGAATAAGCACATTATAAAAACAGAGCAAGCCTAAATAAAGAAACTAGCAAAGCACCCCAGGTCCTAGGAAAACAAGAACAGTCTAAAACCAAAGCTAATACAATAAAGGGAATCATAAAGATCAAAGCAGAAATCAAGATCCCCCCAAAAAAGAATTAATGTATGGAAGGGTTGGTTCTTCCAAAAAAATAAGCAAAATAGAAAAAGTCAAAGCCAATCTAAACACAAAAGGGCAAAAAGACCCAGACAAATGCTATTAGAAATAAAAAGCTGAAATCCCAACACACTACCAAAATCAAAATCATTTTTAATAAGTACTTCATAAGGAGAATTTATAAGAAATGAATAGATACCTGCACACATATGAATTACTAAATTTAATCAAGAAGATTTAAAAACTCTGAGAACTCCAATGACAGACAATAAATTTGAAGCAAAAGTTAAAAAAAAAAAAGAAAAGAACAAACATCAACAACAAAGAAAAGCCTTGGTCTGGATGCATTCACTGCTCAATTCTAGAAAACCTTCAAATAATAGAATTTCTCTAGCTTTTTGATGAATTGAAATGGCAGGAGTATTCCCACAGTCATTCTTGGTTGCTACCATTACCCTGAAAAAAAAAAAAGAAAAGAACAAACATCAACAACAAAGAAAAGCCTTGGTCTGGATGCATTCACTGCTCAATTCTAGAAAACCTTCAAATAATAGAATTTCTCTAGCTTTTTGATGAATTGAAATGGCAGGAGTATTCCCACAGTCATTCTTGGTTGCTACCATTACCCTGATTCCAACAGTAAAAAACCAAAAAAAAAAAAAAAAAAAAAAAAGAAAGAAAGAAAGAAAATTATAAACCAATTCCTTCAATGAATATAAACACAAAAAATCCTCAGCAGCATACTGGCAAGCAGAATGCAAGAAATCATTAAAAAAAAATAATATATTGTGACCAGGTAGGCTGTGACTTAAGCACACAAAGATATTTTAATGTACACAAATCAATAAATGTAATATATCACATAAAGAAAAGAAAGCACAAAAAGCACATGATCTTTGCAATAGATATTGGAAAGGTCTTTAACTAAATGCAATATCCTTCCATGAGAAAAGCATGGAAGAAAAATACATGTAAAAGACCTTATCTCATTTTAGTAATAGCCATTTATGAAATCTCTGGCCAAAATAAAAAATGGGGAAAAAACTAAAAGATTTTCCTCTAATATCAGAAAAACACAAAAGTCCAATATCACTGCTGCTGTTCTATATAGTACTCAAAAAATTACCAAAAGTAATTAGGCAATAATACAGATCCCTTTTGTTTACTTTAGAGGGATCTGTATGAGAAAGGAAGAAGTCAAATTATCACTATTTATACATGGCATGGTCCTCTATATGGAAGATATAAAACAAAACACATTTAAAATTAATAAACAAAAAGAAATGTTGCAGGATACAAAATCAGCACACACAAAAGTCAATAGTATTCCTGTAAATTAATAATAAATCCACTGAAAAAGAAGTTAGGAAAAAAATACACACAATAGTACCACAGAAAATTTAATTACTTAGGGTTAGCCTTAATAAGGAACTGAAAGATCTCTACAAACAAAACTTCAGCACTCTGAATAAGGAACTCTAACAGAACATCATTTTCTGATTTTCCATTTTCCAGTAGCACTCTTAATAGAACTGGAAAAGCCATTAAAATTTATATTGAACCAGAAGAAACCAAGAATAGCAAAAGCACTCGGATATAAAAAGAGTGAAGGGGAGGTATTGCACTCCCAGACTTGAAATTATATTACAAACATAGTGTGTTTTAAAAATATGTCACTTTTAGCATATAAACAGACATAAGAATCTATGGAATGGAATAGAGGATGTATAAACAACCTCAAGAATATTCAGCTATTGGATCTTTGACAAAGGAGCCAAAAACATGCACTGTAGAAAGGATAGCCTCTTCAATAAATGGTGCTGGAAAACTATCCACATACAAACACTGACTCTAGACACATGTCTTTCACTACATGCTTAGTTAAAATCAAAGCCAGGTATGATGCCTGTAAACCCAGCACTCAGGTGGCTGAGGCAGGAGGATCACTGTAATTTTTTGGCCCACCTGAAATACACAAGACCCTGTTTCAAAAAACTGCAATAAATAAAGAAATAATAGCATAAAATTTTGTTAGAATAGAAACACGTAACTTGCTAGTAAATAAAATAGGTAAAACTGTTGAATTCATAGGTTTAGGCAAGGACTTTTACACAGAACACCAATTGCACAAGGAAAAATGGAATTATATCAAATTAAAAAGCTTCTGCACAGCAAAAAAAATAACCCTATAGATCTATAGAAGGGATAAGAAATCTGCTATCTATAATTCAGACAGAATGCCAATATCTAGAATATATGAATAACACAAAAAGTTAGATTATCAAGAACAAAAAACATAAATAACACATGGGAAAGTAAAATATATACACGTCACAGAAGATAGTTATACAAATGGCCAATAAATATACCAAAAAATACTCAACATCATTTGCCTTCAGAGAAATGCAAATTAAAACTACACTGAGATTCCATCTTAACCCAGAAAAAGTAGCCATCATCAAGAAATTAAAGAATAACAAGTACTGAATACTGATGAGGCTTCAGGGGGGAAAAATTGCTGTGAGGCTGCAGAGGGCTGCACATTACTATCCCCAAAGTCCTGCACCTGGGGCCAATTAGAGAATGCTATTTTCATTTCTTTTCAGAAGAACTTGAGCAAGTTTTTGATAGGATGGCCTACACCTGACATCAGCCCAAGGAGCGGATATAAAAGATGGCCGCCCCTGAGATCTCGGTCCCTGTGCTTTCTCTTTCGTAGTGGTTCCTTCACACCCTGTACCCTGTACTTCTTCTCCTACATTTAATTGGCCCACACTTGCTCTCAGAGAATGTTTCTTTTTCTCCCTTTAATAAATGTAAACCTTCCTGCCTCGTTGTGCTTGTCTTGACCAATTCTTTGTTCAGGATGGGAAGATGCTAGACAACATCTCTAGAGGGAGATCCTAGAACCCCAGAACACAGTAATATATTTGGGAAAAGCCAGCTAGGAACAGGTAAGGATCTTTGGGCACAGTCTTGTTTCTCTTTCTCTAAAATCTACATTCAAGAATTTTCCCCCACTCTCTTTCCCCTTGGAAAGCTCCAGTCCCCTTTTTGTCCCTTTTATCCCCATACTGGTCTCATCTGTCAGAGGACTGGAGCCCTTTTTGGAGAGAGGCAAGGAACTATTAGGTGATAAAAACAAATGGAAGCTGGGGAACTTGGAAAGTGTTCTCTTAGCTCAGGGAATAGTTTCATATAGGGCCAACCATGAGGTATGGAGGAGGGAAAGCACATGACTTCTGTATTTGTCTCAGCCAACAC
This sequence comes from Fukomys damarensis, assembly GCF_012274545.1. Classification (NCBI taxonomy): domain Eukaryota; kingdom Metazoa; phylum Chordata; class Mammalia; order Rodentia; family Bathyergidae; genus Fukomys; species Fukomys damarensis. The sequence goes on along the minus strand of NW_022900926.1, from coordinate 66,864,795 downwards.
AAGCCTCAAAACTCTACCTAAATTTTTTGTCCTTTATTTCTTTTTTCTCTTTCCCATTTTGAGTCACTCATTATGGGCACAAGTTCACAGAGGACTGCCAAAGATTCTGTTATTAATCCATTCACAGAACAGATTCTTCAGGTTCGTTTAATGTGACTTAGAGCTTAACATGTCTTTTTGTCCTTGTGTTTATGTTCTCCACAGTATATTATTCAGCTTTCCCACTTTTCTGGGGAGAAAAATATATTGATAACTTGCTCTCCTGCTTGAGTATCCACCTAGTCCAGTTTACTCTTTTTTTGTTCAAATTTTCATGTGTGTATGGCCCCAGATTGACTTTTGCACCCTTGTAACCTTAATGAGTTACTTTCTCAGGGCCAACTTTCATCACAACCTTTCTGCCTTGCTTGGCAGCCATTTTGGCTCCATGTGTGAGTTGGTTACATGGATCCACCATATTACACATCATTTTGGTTCATAATATGAGTTAGTCACATGTCTGCCATATTTTTAGTCATTTTGGTTCATCCTGTGTGTTGACCACATGGATTCCACCATGTCTTTTCAGCCATTTTGGTTGGTCATATTGGTCAGTCACATGGTTCTGACATGTCTCTGCTAATTTCTTTTTCTTGAACTGACATCATGAATATTATGAAATCTTATCCTTGTAAGTATGATCTAAACTGCTTTGAGGCAACATGAGCCTCTTCCAGCTTCTTATCTGAATTATGTTAAATCCTCCTTATTAATTCTAAGAGAAATTCAGGTGATTTAAAAATATGTGCCTGATGCCCTGAGCAGAACAAAGGAACAGCTAGTAAAGGTCAACTCAAGAAGCTATGAGTAGGGCCAGGGATTTAGCTCAGTGGTTCCAGAGCCTGCCTTGCAAACACAAGGAATTCGATCCCCGGTGCCAAAAAAAAAAAAAAAAGAAGAAGCTATGAGTATACAAAGGAAGAGCTATCCCTGTACTTAGAATTTTCAAAGTTTTGTTTTTACCAAAGTTTTTATTATTGAAATAAGTGTAGGAGATATTGTTTCTCAAATAGCTGGTTGGAGGCCTCTGGCCAGGGGCCACCGGCTCAGGTAGCTGGCAGTCCCTGTGGACCTCCACCACTTTCTCTAGGGAGTTGGTGGGCCTTTGTCTCAGGTAGCTAAGGGAACTCCCAGGAAGGCTCCACCCTGACCTCTTAGGAGTCTACAGTTTCTCAGGTGGCTAAGGGAAACCGTAGGGAATGCTCCACCCTGAATTAAGGGAGTCCCCAGGAGGGGTCCACTTTGTTGCCTTTAAAGTTTGTTGTCTGATCTCCTAGGGATGTACTGTTCCTGAAGTGGCTGGTGCTCCACTCCTTCCTATGGAGTCCATGGGCCAAAGAGAATGGAGAATTCTAAGGAAAAAATAAAAAGGCACTGGTGCCACTTTGGTTGAAGATGACTGGCTAGTAGTATTTGAGTTTCACAAGGGAAACCTTGGGAACTCAAAGGTGTGCATGCTTCTCCATGGGATGCCATCTGAAGAACAGCAGATGGGCTTCTTTTTCCGTAGGTCCCATAACCCCATGACTTGCCATGAGAAACACTCTGCAGATTCCAGCTACCTCAGTATTAGTCTTATCCTTAACATCTGGGAACAATTTGAACCTGACAGTAGCTAGTTGAAGCGCCTCAGTCTTTACCCTTGTCTTAATGAACTAGAGATGGGTACAGAATGGCACTCTACAATTTTTTTATGAGATTATTTCTGCAAAAGGCATAGAAAATAATGAGAAATCGCTTATGTTCAGGCTCATTATCTCTGGAAAGGCCCCAAAATCATGAAGCAAAATAGAAGAAGAAAACAAAACAAAACCCCCAAAAAACTGATGATCCTGTCCACAAAAACCCACCTGTCACCCAGGGCATATGTGTCTCTCCCAATTGTTTTCATCAGAAGATAGAACCCCAGAGAGACCAGTATTCTCTAAGGTCCTAGAAGTTTCACTGATGGGCATCAGACCCCTGGATTTAATTGCTCTTCACAGCCTTTTCTGTGTTTAACAGGATCAAGATGAAGATAAAAGGATAAAGGCTGATAGAAAAAAAAAAAACAGACCAAAATTGTGATTATCTCAATTTTTAGTGCTTTAAGCCTACCCAAGTCACTCAGAGGAAAACCCAATCCCAAACAAGGCCTACAAGAAAATCAAACACTAGGCAGGAGACTATACCAAGCGACACACCACCTGGGCCATGCTCTATGTGTTAGGCAGCTGATGTGTCTGACTTATGGCACTGGAAGATTGACTGATCTAGCTCCCTGAGAAGCTAGGCCAGGCAAAACCCCCACCTCCTATTCTAATGACAAGGACTGAAGAGGTCTGGGACAACTTGCAATGCCCCTGTCCACAGACATCCCCATCTTCTGCGAGAAACCCTAGGTGATCCTGGATATCATGGATAAGCAATTATAATTCTTTTGGCTTCTGTTTTAACTTCCTTCTCTGAAAAATGTTCCACTACATCCATCAATAGTGATAGCTGGGGTCAAGGGAATACCTATTTGGAACTTTTTTGCACCTTTGCTGGCCTGTCAATTTAAAGGTCAAATGTTCAGCCATGAACATTTAAAAAATAAAAGAAACAATTAGAAAGAATTTTTCCACAGTGTACTGATATAGGAGATAAGGTGTGGCAAAGCTGGCTGGGAAAATAAGCAGGACCTGTCAGTTACAAAATCCTAAAACAGTGCCGGATAATTCCCAGGACCTCGGATACAGAGCTTCCTGTGAGTTTCCATGAGATGTGGATGGAATATAAGGATACAGGCACCATAAGGAGTCTGCTGTCATGATTCCTCAGAGTGACCCATTCTCTGTGTTCTGGACACTTTTACTCTTGCTTCCATTTTTTTCCTCTCTTTGTTCAATCCATTTGCTCTATTGAGCTAGTTATTCCCTTACCCCTTACTCCTCAATTTTCAAATAAACTTCTGGCACTGTTTTTGGTTTGTTTCATCTAATTCTTCATTGGAGGCAAGAAGGAATACATTTAATTGGGAACCCATTTCTAAAAGTTCTACTTTCTTATTAGTACAAGGAAGAAAGCTATTCCTGAGTATCTCTGGAAGACATGAGAGAGACTCCTCTTCAAGAAGCAAGACTCCAGTACTGCTTTGGGTACAGAAAAGTGAGACATTAACGACACCACAGCTTTAAAATGCACTGTATTGAGACACTGGTTTATAATTAGTCCCTTACTGTGGGCAATCTTTCCAAAGCTGTGGCTCTCAGGCTCTTGGGAATGTATCTAATTTTGCATTCTTTCTCCTTCACAGGCGGGGTGGACATCAACAGACCCTGCATATGGACACTAACTCTTCATTGTTTTCTGACAGGTTTTTCTTTTTAAACAAGCCAGTGAGCCATAAAAACTCAAGATGGTTGGAGAAAATATAAGCCCCCGTAGATAGGGCCTTATAGCCCCCTTTCAACCAGAAATAGCTATATGAAGACAATCTCCAGCACCCCATAAAGAATTATGGGACTTCTGTCTCTCAGAAAAAAATGAGGCGGGAGCTTAGTGCACGTTCAGCAGGATGAGAAAGTGGATGTGTCCCCTCCATAGAGAAGTTTCAAGACATATGCCCCATTCCTAAGCCCTGCAGCCAGGAGCAACCAGCATGTGATCTTCAGTTCTTCTTGAGAGAACTTGAGCAAAGTTTTGATAGATCAGCTTAGACCTGACATTAGCCAGGGAGTAGGAGATAGAAAGCCACCACTGAGCTCTTGGCCACTGTGGTCTCTCTTTCACAGTGGTTTTCTCTCACCCTACTTTTAGTTGGCCCACATTAGTCCTGCAGAACAGGTTTCCTTTCCTACCTTTAATAACTACCTTTTGCACCTCTCTTTATCAATGCTTTGTCCAGGACGAGATTAACTTAGAAAACACCTCTACAAGGACACCCCAGAATCCCCAAACCTGATAACAACACCACATTACTAATTAGTAAGAGGGCCAACATCTGACCTCAAGCAGTTTGACTTCAGTCTGCATTTTTAACTGTAAGACTAAAGTTGCCTTGCTGAAATCACACTACGCAAAACTGAAATACACCAATTATGAATATGCATGTGTGTGAATGGTCCTGTATTGCTTATATTTTCCACAATTTATCATTTTTAACAAGAAATTTTGCTTAGTAACTATACTAAAATAAACCGGAGTAGATAGGTTGACCTTCATATTATACTTCCATTTTCTGCCAAATCTTTTCTTCGGGTGTGTAAGCCATGTGTTCTGAGAACAGAGTTCTCACTTTGACACATGGTGAAGTCTGTAAGATGACTGACAACAAGCTTCTTTCTTTACTTGATCTTTTGCAGATGTAACATATCTACTATCTTCCTTTCAAAGTCAGCACAGTACACAGGGTTGGAGCTGATAAAACGAAGCATGTTTTCAGAGAAGCAGCTAGAGAGAGCTAACTCCCTAAGATCTTGGTGCTGGTGGGAGAAATAATCTACTCTTTTGCCCCAGACATTACTTCTTCCCTTCCTCCCTCCTTACTTCTTCCAATTCTTGGTTCTTTTCCCACTTGTAAAAGATCTATTTTTCTGTTTTATTTTTTAACATGATCTTTTAATAGTAATTGCTAGCAAATGAAAATGTTCATTTAAAAAATAATTTTTGGATTTCCACTTCTCAAAAAGTTGATAATACAGAATTGGGCTATGAGCGAAATGCTTTTCAGTATTTACCACCTATCACAAAGGTTGTACTGACCATATGAATGTTAGAAGACACAATTCTACTACAAAACATCAGACTTTTTGTAAGACTGTGCCCAAAGACAACACTTAAACACAGGCAGTTCCAGAGGTAGAATATATGCTAGACTGTAAAGCATGACTTTTCATTCAGATATAAGATTTTTTTATATTAACCCTACTACTTACATTTTAAGGGGTTTATTGTTGTTTGCAAAAATATATCAATAAATTCAATTATTTAATAAAAAAACATTGAAGGAGAGGGTGTTCATATGACAACTTCATGAGAAAGCAATGTGCAACAAGATTCCTGTTTATTGTTATTATTAGAGTATCTTCAGAGGTTTCAAGTAGAAAGGCAGTTCAACTAATAGTAATAAAAGCTTAATCATGTTTTTCGCAGGATTCCTAGAATCAAAATAAGTGGTTAAATTTTTATCAGGATAAAAGTTCTAACTTTATTGTGAGTAGCACAGTACTTTTGGTTTAAAGCTCAAAACTAAACAGAAAATTCTTTGCTTTTGCCACAGTAATACATACAAAATTCTTGGTGAAGTTGGGCAGTATTGTAAAACAATATTTTTGGTAATGAGTTTATGAAGAAGAATTGTGCTAGAAATTTCTTGAGAAGCCTTAATATTTGGTGAAAGTGGACAAACTGGAGAAAATAGTCTATTACAGTTGAAGTGTGGATGTCGAACTTTACTCATAGTAGGAAATATATTCACAAGTTTTTCTAATGACCTGACATTCAAAAATATATACTACAGCCTGTTAATATAGCACTCACTCTTCACTGACTCTCTTTGATCTGAGTTTAGAAATACAGTAGAAGTTTTGTGAACTACATTGAAAATTGACTTCATTCTTTAGCAGGGTATTGTGATGATACATTTTAAAAAGAAGTGAATGTTTTGAATACATATGTTTAACAGAGATGCCAAATTGCAACTATAGAAAAGAAAGCATGAAGGAGAGACACTTTAATGTTTGTTTTATTTTTTGAGACAGGATCTTGCTATATTGGTCAAGCTGATCTCGAAGTCAATATTTAGCTCAGGCTGGCCTTGAACTCACAGTGATCCTCCTGCCTTGGCCTCCTGGGTGCTGGGTGATAGGTGTGTACTACCATGCACAGCTTCAAAATCTTTAATGTTTATCTCTAGTATCAAGCTAAAAAATGAGGATTAATATGTAATAGCTGTAGTTCTGAAATTGTATAATTGGATTTTGTAATATCTTAAATTTTGGGAAGCTTTATTAGTAAAATATTTGTTTATTGATTAAATTTATATTTTATGTGGATATAAAATTAAATGAAAGGATTTAAACTTCCACATTAAATGTGAAAAATAGTCAATACAATATATATTAAATAGAATTTTAGTATTGATACTGAAAAATACATCTGATTTGAAGAAAATATATTCATAGAGATCACTTGCTTGATGGGTTTTTATCTTGTATATTCATTTGCAACTGAAAATATTCTGAATGCTATTAAGAGCTGTGTACTTTAGAAGTACTGTGGTTAAAATATTTTGAAATTTAAATAAAGTATAAGAATTGAGACTATCCTTATTTAGATTTTTGTCTGAGCTTACCAGGAAAATAGCTCCCAATTCAAAAAACATTGATCAAAAGAGAAAGCCAAATGAAAAGATACAGTTTATTTTTATTAAAATACATAATTTGGAAAAAAGTGGTTGTTCTGAAGAATTATATTGAAAAAGTCATACATATATATAATCATGCATTTTAGAAAATATCAGTAATATGCTAGTAGAAAAATAAATATGACTGACAAATGTATTGAATTCATGCAGAAATATTTTAGATTATTTTTATTTTACAGATAGTTGCTACAATGAAACTTATTTGCATCTATATACATGGGTGTATATCATTTTGTAAAGTAAAAGATTTTTGAAAAGTTTTAGCTATTCAAACTGTGCTGCTATGTTTTTGGATATGAATGTCAATAAATTCTTCAAAATTCACATTTTTTTAAATGCAGCAACCTTTTCAAAGTAAACAAAGTCTAGGGCCAGGGATTTAGCTCAGCGGTTGGGTGGCCTGCATTGCAAGTGCAGGGAGCTGAGTTTGATCACCGGTACCACAAAAAAAAAAAAAAGTAAAAAAAGTCTAAATTAGACAATAAAATCATTTGGTTGCATTACCTATGATTAAAAGTATGGCATACATGGAAACCTTCAGTAAGACTGTGTTAGCTTTCTGTGACTGTGTGCGTAATCACCAAATAAAGCTACTTAAAACAACATACACTTATCATCTCACCACTTTGATAAGTTAGATTGCAAATCATTTGCATGTGTGTAAAATTTAGAGCTAAGGTGCCAGGTAATAGCAATATCTCCTTGTGAGTGGAAATTTGTGGAATTTGTAAGCTAGAGTTGTAGGAAAGGCACAGGCTGAATTTACAGGTGAAAAGCATGGGCACTGGCTTACCTGGTCTTTAAGACTTAGAAAAATATTTTTGATTGATTTTCCCTGAAGAGAAAAGAATATTGTTATCTTAGATAGTTTTGACTGTGACCTTAAGCTGTCATTTTCCTAAAAGTCTAACTTTAAAGTTATAATTTCTCTTGTCTCTTTTCTACCTGTTTTCATTTCCTCTATCCTAACTCGGTGGGATTCCACAAAGAGGTAAATGTCAGGAAGCAGAAATCATGAAGTGTGAATGTAGGGTCTGGCTCTGACAAAATATCAGTTGTTTTAAAATTCAAAAGTTAATGTTGTGATATACAATCAAGTATTACTCATATATTGTGGTGGTCTTAAAAGATGACTGGCCACAAATGTTTTGATTTTGTCAGTCTAACTGGTGGTATCTACATCCCCTCTCCTCGAGTCAGCAGAAATCTTAATTGTCGCTTTCCTAACCAACACCATCCTGTGGTAGGGATGTATTTTGACTCCAGGATTGAGGTGAGAAAAAGTCAAGCTTGTTTTGTCTGATTCCTTTCTGTCATTCTCAGAGATCCCTCTTGAGAAACACCCTTCAGAATCGTTACAGGCTTTGAATAATCCATACCCCCCGAGAATCGTAAGCCCCAGTCAGCAGTCTTAGCACAGATGCCCAAATTCAAGGGAAGAATGCATGTTGGAAGCAAAATTCCCAGCCTCAACTTTTGAAGCCCTTGGGCATCCCAGAGAGGAGCTAGACATTTCGGAGCAATAAGCATTTGTCCTTTTTTCTTTCTGGCTTTTCTTAATTCCTGATCCACAGAATGCATAAGAATAATAAAAATATTGCTATGCATAACTATGCAAGGCATTCTGTTATGCCATGATAGTAACCAGAACATGTACTGAGATCTTAGATTAAAACGATGGTTCACAATTGTAACAATACAGAAACACTGGGAGGTGAAGTCACCCTCCCTTCCTCTTGAGCTTGGGAGGCACGTTAGGGCCATTCCTCCTTAATCATTCCACTCTCCCTACTTCAGCTCAGGTACACCCTGGGGCCATTCTACAGAGCCCCAGACCAAAGCGCACACCCCCATTTTGTTTTTGTTGTTGTGGTGGTTGTTGTTTTTTGTTTTCCTCTCTCTCACTTTTGAGCCTGAAAGCCTGATTTGTGACACTATGGACAGTCTTCTTTTTCTGTCATCCTAGTGCCTTCTATCTGTTCATGATTTTAAATAAATGTTGCTGCTTTTCTTTCACTGTCAGGTGTACACTTTGCTATTCTTTGCTTGCTGTGCAGAAGAGCTTGGAATCAGTCGATTCTACCAGTTAGTAGCATTTGGAAAGCAGCCAGGAGATATCAACACCCTTCACCAGACATCAGAGACATCAGCAGCCAGACACCTCAGCCAGGAGCCAGCAGGTCACCAGCCAGAAACAGCCCAGCTAGAAAGGAAGATAACTCTCCTTTCAGAGAAAATTTCTTTCTTCTCCTTTTCACAAGTGACCTAGGGTGCATGTTGGACCCATGTGACAGACTCCCTGGGTGAATGGTTTGCTTGATTGTTATTTGGAAATGACCAGGTGGTAGAATAAAGGGTTTGGTCTGCTGGGTATAGTGGCACATGCTTCTAATCCCAGCACTCAGGAGGCTGAGTCAGGATGATCACTATGAGTTCAAGGCCGGCTTCAGCTACAAAGTGAGTTCAAGGCCAGCCTGAATTGCATAGTAAGACCCTGTCTCAAAAACAACAACAACAACAAATAAAAACAAACAAACAAATAAATGGCTTTGGTCTTTGCAGGGACAAGGAGGGCTCCCATCCTGGATGGGTCTGTCTTTGTTTTCCCCCACCTTCTGCTGTTGGTCCTTGTGACATGAGGGCTCCCCTAAAGTAGCTGTGGTTTCTCTTGCTGTGCAAAAACGTAGCTATGCTCAGCAGAAGTGAGGGGGCTGGCTTACAGGTGCCTTTGGCCACTGGAGCTGCCTAGGGAGTTGGGCTCTGGATCTTTTGGCCAGGACAGATATTTCACTTGAGAATGGGTGGGATGGACCCAGTCCACCTAATAATGGTTTTTGTGGAGTGCTGTTGGCAGCATGTCCAGAACTGTGTGGACTTCAAGAGCCATTGCTTAGTGCTAAAGGTGTTTGAAGAGAGGTCATGAGTCATAGGCTTACACTGAGTGAGTGCTCTGTGTGAGTTGCTCTCTTGGCCCTACCCCTTGAGGCAATTCTGGTTCCCTTCTTGTCCTGCACTCCCCAGGTGTTTGTCTATTAGAAAACCCAAATGATTTGACTTTTTGGTTCTGAGCAACTCAGGAAGACAGAGTTTAAAAAACTACAGTGTTTTGCTGTGCAGGGGAAAATGATAGAGATTTGTTTGTTTGTTTTGTTTTTGATACCAGGGATCAGACTCAGGTCCTTGAGCTTGCGAGGCAGGTGCTGGAACCACTGAGCTAAATCCCTGGCCCAAGATTTGTGTATGTTAAGTTTTCAAGCTCAGGAATTGTTTCTGTAATGCTAGTCCTTTCTCCCCATTATACTTGGTTGTGTTTTTGACATCATAACTGTGGCCTCAGGTTTATGTTTTATGTAAAAAGATGTATAACCAGAGTTTGCTGATTGAATTTTAGTTATGCCTGACATTTATTTTGAGGATTTTGTCACTAGACACATATACATTTATGCATTGTGGCTTGATCTAATGAGAAGAGAAGCTTTGTTTCATTTTGTTTTTTAAGAGAGAGAGACATTTTATTCTCTGTTCCCGGACTGACAGATATATAGTAAAATAACCTCTGGAAATGCCCTTTTCTCAGTCAAAGGCTGAGAGCCACATCTAAGGAAAATTGTATTTTGAGATTCTATCGAGTAAAGCCTTTGCTACTCCTCCCTACACAGGATTAACACAAGGACAGGCCTGTGAAGATCACACAACCTCAGCCCTACCAGGTCACACCCTGGAGCTGAAAGACTATCAAAATTGTAGCCCTGAAATATCCCCACTAATATGTGAGGAACTCAGACAGGCCTGTGATGACCAAATTTCTACTCTTATCTATAATCCCATCATGGGAACTACCTGATCTCCTCCTTGCAATCCCTCTTTAGCCACTGGGAACAGTTGGAGCACCCAAGATCCTTCAGAACGATCACCTCATATTCTTGTGTAATAAAAAATGGCTCCTCTATTCACCTAAGGAAAATGAGACTGCTCCAGAAGAACCTGCCTCGCTTAGCTTTGAACCTCTAGCCTCCAGCTTAATCATGACTTAGACTGTGTCTAAAGAAGATGAATGGTAACTGCACCAGGCTGATTTTCCAACTGACCAAAATCCAAAGATTTTTAAAACTCTCTTCCCAAAAGTATAGGCAGAGTGTGCTCAGCAGGGTTTGCTAAGAATCATTGAACTACAATCCACAGCAGTCCCAGGTGTTATTAGACAGTACCCTATGTCAAGAGTTGCTCATCTGGGTTTCCAACCACACATCAACCACCTGAAAAGGTTTGAGATTCTACTAGACTGTGCGTCGCCTTGGAATACTCCTTTGCTTCTCATAAAGAAACCAAATGGGGACTACCAAACAGTACAAGACCTGCGTGCCATCAATAATGCCACTATCACTCTACATTCAGCTAGACTCTACTATGCTTGCTTCCTCCCAACACTACTTGATTCACCTGCATAGATCTGAAATATGCCTTCTTCTGTCTGTGAATTGCTCCTGAGAGTCAACTGCTATTTGCCTTTGAATGGGGGACTCAGAAATAGGAAGGAAAGGACAACTAACTTGGACTTGATAGCCACAGGGATTCAAAAATTTACCCATTCTATTTGGGGGGCACTTGCTGCTGACTTGGCCAGCTTTCCATATCATCATTATAATTGTACCCTATTACAATGTGTGGATGACTTATTACTCTGTGCTATTGAACAGACTGAGTGCTGGAATGAAACTCAAGCCCTTCTACGCCATTTACAAGAAGCTGGTACAAGGTCTCATGGGCGAAGGCACGTATCTGTAAACCCAAAGTGCAATACTTAGGTTTTGACTTAGAAAAGAGATTCAGAAGGCTGGGACCTGAAAGAAAAAAATATTAATTGTTCCATTCCCAGGACAGTGACTAAGAAACTACTGAGGAAATTCTTAGGTACTGTAGGCTTCTACTGTATTTGGATTCCAGGTTTCACCAAAAAGGCAAAGCCCCTATATGAGGTGATAACAAGGGACAAAGATGAAGATACATGAGTGGAGCCCAGAACAAACTCAGTCATTTACAGACCTCAAGTTTGCCCTCTCCTCTGCCCCAGCTCTTGGAATTCTGGGTGTAACATGACCTTTTAATCTGCTTGTGGATAAAAAGGAACATGTGACCTCTGGAGTATTAACCCAGAAGTTTGCATTTTGGGAAAGGCCCATCACCTACCTGTCAAAGACCCTTGACCCCATTAAAAAGGACTGGCCACCATGCTTTAGGGCTTTGGCAGCAGCTGTACTTCTGATTAAGGAACCCAACAAATTGACCTTTGGACAAAATCTAGCAGTACAGTCCCACGTGTGGTACTGGAACTACTAAATAACAGAGGACATCAATGACTTTCAAATAGTTAGGTGACCCATTATCAAGGACTACATTGTGAAAACCCCCAAATCACTTTTGAGTTAGTTAAACTTCTTAATCCCACAACATATCTGCCAACTGAAGTTGGCCCACCAGATCATGACTGTTTGGCCTTGATGGGCCAACTTTTTGCAAGAACTGACCTAAAGATGGAACCCTTGGCAGATGCTGAGCACATTTGATTCACTGATGGAAGTAGCTCTGTCAAGGATGGGATTTGACAAGTTGGATATGCAGTCACCACAGCAGAAGAGGAGATCCTAGCCAGACCTCTTCCCCAAGGTTGGTCTGCCCAGAGAGCTGAACTCTGTGTTCTGTTCCAGGCCCTTAAATGGTCAGAAGGAAAAAAGGTAAACATTTACTTTGATTCCAGGTATGCCTTTGCCTCTGTACATGTGCATGGAATAATTTACAAAGAAAGAGGACTTTTGACAGCAGAAGGAAAACAAATTCAAAACAAAGATGAAATCCTATAGTTCCTTACTGAAATCTAGAAGCTTGAGAAGGTTGCCATTATCCATTATAGGGGACACCAACAGATAAAAGATTCTGTTTACTTAGGAAATCATAAAGTGTTTGAGACTGCAAAATTAGCCTCTGAAGGCCTGTCCATCAATAATCAAGTGGATAACTTAAAATCCCTTCAGCAACACTCCTCTTGACACCATGCTCACTATCCAGAGTGAAATACCACACTGCACAACTAAGGAGGACACACTGGCATAATAAGAAGGGGCCAAACTGGGGCAAGATGAGTCTTGGGCATTGCCAGATGGGTGAATTGTTATACCTTGCTTCTCTTGGGTAAGACACTATCACAAATTTACTCATGAAGGAAAGACTGCAATGAACCAACTTTTGAGACAATATTATTATATGACAAACTTAGCTTCTGTCTGAGCCTCAGAGAGCCAGAAGTGCCAAATTTCTACTAAGAGAGCCTGTGTCAAAGCTCCACCCTCCCACAGACATTCAAAACTTTGGACTCTCTCTATTTGAGGATATCCAAGTTGATTTTACTGAACTTAACTCTTATAAGGGCTTCCAATACCCCTTAGTGCCTGTTTGTACATAGTCAGGGTAGGCAGGAGCCTTTCCTACTGAAAAGTCAAATGATAGGTCTACAGATCTTTGTTAACAGCAGTTATGCCTAGATATGAGCTGCCCCTCTCTATAGGGAGTGATAATGGGCCAGCATTGTGACCAAAATAACCCCAAAAATCTGGCTGAGATATAAAAGAAGTTATGTACAGCACATGGGCCCCAAAGTTCTGGCAAGATTGAAAGAATGAATAGGACCCTAAAATCCATTCTTCCTAAATATTATCAAGATACACAAGCTAACTGGGTAGATTTGCTTCACAAGGGCCTTTTAAAGATTTGGAGTTCACCTGACCTTACTAGATATACCCCTTTTGAAATATTAAATAGGAGACCATTGTCCATAATCAAGGATCTTAAGAGACTTAAGACAACTAGGTAATAAATGAGAGAGCAACTTGTACAATTAGGAGAAACATTCCTCCAGTTATATAAAAACATAGCCGAGAGGTTTGTTATCCCTACAGATACACTTGCACACACTCATAGTCCTGGGGACGTGGTGTGGGTAAAGGATTAGAAAAAGGAGTCCCTACAACCTTATGATGAGGACCATATAGGGTAATATTAACCACTCCCGCAGCTGTTAAAGTTTCAGAAATCCAGACCAGGATTCATCATTCAAGTGTCAAAAAGGCCTATCACGACAACTCCTGGAAAATTCATGTTGATGAGATGACTCCCTTAAAGATCACCTTGAAGAGATGATGTCCTCAAAGCCCTGCTCCTGTCATTCCAGAAGCTGAGAGGTCAACACAAGGCTGAAGCTTGAAGACTCTGGCCTCATGAGATAGTGCCATACCTTCCAGACTCAGTCATTTCCAAACATCTTTACCCTTGTCATCCTCATTATTGTTGCCTTTGTCTTCACTATAGGTATGGTGACTATTACCCTGGAGAACTGGAATTATTCCCGAAAATGTTTTCTTTTAGCCATATGTTAGGGTTTGATGCTGGCATTTGCTGTCCTATCCTGTCTGTCCTAGTCAATGTAAATGTACTGGGTAGCCAGCCTGGATACTGGGTGTTTGAACAGGATATATGCCAGACCTGATCATTGGTTTCATGCATGATATCAGATCTTAGATACCCAGAAGTAGAAGCCACTACAAAAGAGTATTTCACAATTTTTTGATGCTTGCCCCATACAGCACTATGGGTGGCCCCATATAACTACTGATTGTAGGGGAATTTGGTGGGAATGAGAGTACTGTATAGAAAATGCTGGTAAATACCTATGTCTTTAGTGGAAAAACCCACCAGCTGGCCAACACTGCAGCCTGAACTAGACTGGTCCCCCGGTATCCACACCACCATTATGGTGTGATCATTAGAATTGCCCATGTATTATACTAAGTCAAGGGGATAATTGTTCAAATACCTCCCAATAACAGGATGTTCTGATTGTAAACAAGGTAGGTGTAACCCTTACAGTTTCTAGCTGAGGATCCTAAAAACCCAAGATGGCATCTAGGCTGACTTGCACATATAAGAGAAGGCACCCCAGGGAAAAACTCATAGTGGACCCTCCAAATTAAATGATAATTAAAGGTTCCACCCCAGTCAGACAAGGTAAGATTGTCCATGCCTAGGAACCCCATTCTTATCAAGATTATAAAAGGAAAAATTCACAATTCAAATACCACACAACTTGATATAATTGATATGGTAAATAGCACACATGAAGAACTATTAGCTGCACACCCCATCTTTGACCGTTGGTTATGCACACCTCTGTCCCCCCTTCCCTATGGGTCATGCCCTTCAGTCACGTCCAACTAAATCAGACTGCTAGTACCCCTAGGTGACTTATAATAATTCACCCCAATGAAGTACAAGGAAACAATACATATTATATGGGAAATCCCACTAAAAATAATGTAACAACAGACTGTATAAAAACTATCACTACCAAAACTATCATTGTTGGCCCAACAGGAACTTTCCTTGTCTGTAGAGATGGATGATACTGCTTCTCACCAACTTACCAGGGGTCCTGTGCTTTGGCTATCCTTATGCCAGATTTGTCTGGTGTAAACATCAGATGCTGTGTCACAGATCCCCACTAACCTATGGGCTCCTGCTAGAAAAAAATGAGGTCCTGTGATATTACCCATTCTCACAGGCCTGGCTATTGCAGGCAGTCTCACACTATGGGGGCCTTGGCCATTGGTCTGGGACATTAGCAATATAATGTTCTTAGATGGCAAATAGCTGATGATCTAGATGCTGTCCAAAGAGCCCTGGGGACAGTGGAAACAAATAGACTCTTTGGCTGATGTAGTCCTCCAAAACAGGCTATCCATAGACTTGTTAACAACCCAACAGGGGGGCACCTGTCTATTCCTAGGAGAAGAAAGCTGTTATTACATCAACCAGTCAGGAGTAGTCAGAGAAACTATACATCAACTAAAAGAAAGAATCAAACAATATAGGAAAAAACATGAACCACAAGAATCATGCTGGGACATTCTAAACAACTGGAGATCATGGCTGGGAGCATATTAGGATCATTGCATGTCATTGCCCTGCTCCTAACAATAGGGCCCTGTTTCATAAAGTGATTCATACATTTTGTCTCCCAAATTTTAATTCCATAAAAATTTGATATTCCTATCAGTTCATGATGATCTCTGAGTCAGATGCTTACACTTATACCAGCCAACATGAAGATACTTCTGATAGTTAAGGAATTAACTAGCATCAAAAAGAGGAGGGAATTAATGGAAGGGAATATGCTTCTCTGCAGTTAAAGCCATACTTACTGAGAAGGAGTTTCTCCCATTCCCTCACATGTCCAGCCTGCCAAGCCCAGGATCCTTTCTTAAGTATCTCAGGAATTTTCTTTCTTATCTAACAGTTGTTTCTTCTACCTTCCACCAAAAGTAAATGAGGTATGACTCTGTGCACTGAACTTGGTATCTGTGATGTCTTATAACTAATTAATTTGTTGAGCCTGTATGATCTGTACTCTTTGTAGCCAGTGAAAGGATGTAAAATATATGTAAGCCCACCCTCTCCTGAGGGAGTGTGTCTTGCCCTGTTCTACCTCACTGTAGAAGTGGGGGTCAGTCTCTTGGAGTTCACACTCAGGCTGATCCACCAGTGCTGAAAATAGAGCTTGCTTTTCACTTTGTTTCTGAGACTTCGAGTATGCTTTCCATCCTCCTGGACTGCCAAAGAAAGCTATAACACAGAACCAAATTTTCTGCTTTGAGACTTGGGCACTCCTTGGCATCCTAAAATATAGCACTAGTGCTCACTTAATCCTGGACATGTCCAGCCTCCAAGGGGTTCAGCTCTACTAAAGAATGCCTGATGAATGATATCATATTACATGGGTCATATGACATTCCATATTTCAGTTAGTTTTTATTGCAAGAAATAGGAAACATGGTCAGATGGATCTATGTTCAAGCCTTTAAGGCCCTCTATCAGAGGCCTAATCTATATCCTAGCAACTCACATAGCAAGCATACAGGGGTTTTCAGTAAAGGTGGGGGTCAGGGATATTTCCTGGAAAGGCTGGGTTAAGACCTTATTCCCCCACCCAGGTGCTTGATACCTATTTAGAATGTCAATCACTGCTATTTATCCCCAGGAGAATCACAAGGGTATATAGTAGTTTTTCTCCTTTTATAATTCTGGCCTTCAGTGAATGTGTCTCGATTGTCCTCTATGCTGGCTCCTTCCTTTGTTGGCTCCTTGAGGGCTAACTATAGAGGGTGGCCCTGTCTAACTTAACTATCTGCAATACTATGAGGGAAATTCATAGCAGAGGATAGCCATATTAGGAAAACAGAGCCACCACAAATAAACAACCCAATGCTGAACCTCAGGCCTCTAGAAAAAGAAGAGCAAGAGAAATCCAAAGCTTGGATAAGGAAACTGTAAAGATCAGAGCAGACATCAATGGAATGGAGACTAAGAGAAAGAAACAAACAAACAAAAAAATCTCTGAATCAAAGAGTTGGTTCCTTGAAAGAATCTATAAAATTGACAAAGCCTTAGCCAGCCTTATCAACATAATATCTCTAGCAAAACTGAATAAACACATAGGAAAGGATTAGAAATTTCATAGATTAGGATGTTAAAGTCTTCTCAAGTTTATGTCTTCATGCATTTCAATAACATACATATTTTAAAAATCAAACATTTTTCTTCAAATGTATTATCAGCAATTAGTCCACAAATTTTTATCACTAGAAACTTAACTAGCATTGGCCAAGTTAATCATTTTATATTTAAAATAACTGTGACAATTCTATTTCCTAGCTAGACACTGAAAATTAATGAAAAATACAAAAAATATACATAACCCATAATTAAAGTCAGTTGTTGACTTATCAATATGAAAAATATTTAAATTGAATATTACCATCTAAATGAAAAATATATTAAAATAATATGCTATATATAAAAATAAAATATTATGTGCAAAATGTAATGATTCTTGTGATCACCAACCAAATGTGGATATTATTTGCTTCTCCACATTTTACTTGGATTTCATTTTAAGATCAAGTTGCAGCATTTATGTTATGAGTAATGTAAGATCTCCTTTGAATCCTAACACATGAAAGTAAAAATACTGTGAGATTTTTGACTTCCATTGCAAACATCATGTCAATAAACTCAATAATATTTTAATGAATAAACCAAAAATATTGGATACTGGAATCATATATACTTCTAGAAAGTTCAAAATATGGAGCCTTTATAAGATTTCCCCTTTCATCACAACAGTTGTAGAGTCCTATTAAAATAAACTCTTTTGATATGATTTACAACCACCTTTCGTCTATAAAGACAAAGCTTCTTCTTCAATAAGGAAGCTCTATGTTAGAATTAATCCCAGGCCTTCAAATCTGTGATTGAAAAAGAAATTGAATTTGATAAGTAGGAATTGAATTATAAAATATATTAAACAAGATGTTCTAAGAGCCGAGGCCCCGTGGCTTAGAAAATTAGGTCTGTATTCTATGGAAATATTTAAAATAAAATAAAAAAGAAAACAAATGAAAGCAGGTCTTTGAGCTTAGTCCATTACTTATGAGAAAGAGTAGAAAGGTACTACTGATGATAATGGTAAAATTGAACAAAGGCATTTAAATTAAGAGTTTACAGTATTAGTTGCAAGAAGGATGCCAATGGAAATTACATATAGGGCAGTCTGTTAGAAACAGAAATGGAAATGTTCAACATTGGCAGAAAAAATCACAAAAACAAATCACTCTAAACTCATTTTTTTACAGACTTATTTCTCTGCTATGACAATAAAATAGAACTGAGGATCTGGATATTTCATCTTCATGAGACAAATCTCAGAAAGGAATACAATAAGTAAGAAGAAATGATTAGTCTGGCCTATGCAAGTACAAATATTAGAATTTGAGAGTAAGTAAAATTCTAGATACCTATACCAAAGAGTAAGTTTTCATAACAAGATCATGGTCCCTTCATAAAATAATCTGCACATTTTCAGGACATATTTTTGTCCTCATTAATAGATGTGCACAAATATAGGAGTATAATAAAATCAGAACAGGAGTTCTGCTGTAGAGTTGATATAGGACAGATTAACTCCCTGATGTGTGGGGTTTGTGTTCCCCAAAATTTATGAATTCCAAAGAATAATGGAAGTTAAGTATGCAAAAAATTGAGAGAGAGAGAGAGAGAGGTCATAACTCTAAAAATGTTCTAAAGGGCAAAGTCATGAGGTGAGTACAACATGGGTCAAACTATAATCAACCAATAAGATTACAAGTACAGCTACTTATCTAATGTTAATCCAATAGTCAAGCAGGGCTCGAAGCAAGGGCATATGGATGACATCATTAACCTAGGCCAATAATCTATACTGTTAGTCTTCTCTTTAGTTTTAGTTTTTTTGTTTCTTTGTTTTTTTTGTTTTTGTCTTTAATGTTAGTCTTAATAGTCTTAGTCTTAGACTTAGCGGGTGATAGAGGAAAGGCCCACTCCTACTGAGATAAGTTTATTTCCATGGGAAATCTCAAATGGGTGGCACTGAATACAGTATAATCTCAGGCTTCCATTTATCCCTTAGGGAAACATGTAAATCTGGCCCTTGCTACTTGAATCTCAATCTTGCCTTCTTCGTACATGCCTCCAGCCCATGTTGATGTGTTCTCAGCTTCTGCACTGACTCCCTAGACTTCCTGTCTGACTGCCTACTAATTTCTATATAATTTAGCTATCTGTAATAGAATGGCTAATCAATTAAATATTGTCTTCAGAGTACCCAAATTTCATGCATATACATAACATGTATTATATTTAATGATTTTTATACTGTGCATCACACTGATTTTGATAAGATACCCTAAATTTCTTTATTCAGCTATATCTTTATAAAATGGCAAAAGTATCACAGAGCTCTTGTTTTTTCAACAGTGACTTTTGTTTTAGTCACTTAAATGACCATAACAGTGTTGCTATATGTACTGAAATAATGGTTCCACAAATGCCAAAGAATGAAGTTGTAAACCAAAGGAGGAAGGTAGGGCAATTTTATTGCAAAGAAGGAGAAAATCTCCTGGATTTCCAGAAGGGCTCCCCAGTGGGTTGCTGCATGGCCACTCAGTCTAGAGTCACTTATAGGTAAGCAAGGCACAGGAATTCCTTAACTGTTTCAGGGTCAACTGTCATGGGTGATTCTGTGAAGTTTTTTTAAAAAAAGGACCAATTTGAGCTAATTTCTTTCACACACCATCGAGAACAAACTGAGATTCTAGAAAAAATTTACTTATTTTGTGTTATAATCTCCTCAGAACTCAAGAACCTAATTGGGGAGGGGGCACACTTCTATTTAGAAGGGAGTGGCAGCATTCTATGTGGCCTGAGGAAGATCATACTTGGTCCACGGTCTGGGTTCACTAACTATTCTCATTTAAATTCTCTTTAGTATGGCTAACTACAAAACTCTCTCCCAGACCTTTTCCCAATTATCTGTCTCACTCATAAGCTAACTAAATAAATTTATTTCTTGCAGTAGTTGAAAGCCATACTCCACAAAGGAAGAGCAGGACAATTCTTTACAGTATTGAGTTGGATAGAAGAAATAAAGCTAGGTAGAGAGCCAGGGATTTAGCTCAGTGGTTCTATCGCCTGCCTCTCAAGCACAAGGTCCCAAGTTCAATCCCTGGTACAAAACAAAACAAAACAAACAAACAAAACAAAACTAGGTAGAAAGGAGACAAGATAATTGAGATGTTTTAAGTTGTACTTTAAAGAGAAACTACAGCTTCAGAACACAAGCTCAGTTTATTTACCATTTTTCCTTCTCTGAAAACCAGTATATCTGCCGATTCCCTTTTACTTGGAAATGGTCCTCTTTAAGCTATGAATGAACACCGTTTTGGGATTTCCCATAGGAATAGACCCTTATCTCACTAGGAGTGGGTCATCCTCTCTCACCCACTTAGACTAAAACTATAGATTATGGAGTTCCACAAATCTCTACCTCCTAAAACACAAGAAGGATCCTCAATTCCCAACTGTATTGTGCCTCATTTCTTTGAGAATCACACTCTGGCTTTGAATGTGTCCTAACAAATCTCTAACAAATCCTTCTCATGATTTTTTTAACTGATGTGTACTGAAAATTCTTTTATAATGAGGGTCAGGAAACCTGCATACTTATTTTATGGTCCCAACATTCTTACAGTGAGCCACTGTGCTTGCATACTTATTTTAAAGGGCTGGTCTAAGTTCCTTATTTCAGCCTCAGTGACCCTCAGACCCATCCCAATGGCAGTTCTGCCTATAGTTTTGACTGAGGGAATTTATAAAAGGGAAAATAAGAATTAAAATTACTATTTTTCATATCAAAAAAAAAGAAAAATACTATATTTGGCCAGTGTCCCAATGAAATAGAGGATTGGGGCATGGCAAAAGCTGACAAGATCCTGGAACAAATACACAGAGGAGTTTCAAAATCCCTGTACCTGGACTTCTTGCAAGAACTCAAGTAGGTTTTCAATAGCGTGGCCTAGGCCTGATATCAACCTGAGATGTGGGATCCCAGCAGCACTTTTCAGGACTCAGATGTAGGTCTCATGGGTTTCCTTGTTATTTAGACAGTATAAAAGAAAGGCAGTCTTTCTAATGATATAATGGACAATGTGAAATAGGAAGAAAGGGGCTAAATGTGTAGGGAAAGTGGGAAGGGTAAGGGAAAGCTAATAAGGGAAAAGAAAAAAATATGAGAAAATGAAAAAATGGAAATGTGTTTGTAAAGGGGGAGGGGAGGAGGGGAGAAGGGAGGGCAGGGACAAGGAGAAAAAATGAGAACCAAGACCTGTCATGTAAAGGTACAAGATCCCAATGATGAATGTAACTGTACTGTATACCTAAAATGTATCAATAAACTCAATGAGAAAAAAAAAAGAAAGGCAGCCATGAGGAGCAGTGCTACCATAGATTTTCATGATAGTCCGCTCTGTTTCCCAGATGCTGTGTATACTTTTATCTCTGTTCTTACCCACTCTATTTACTCAGCTCAATCTTGCTCTGCAGAACCAGTTTCTCTCTCACTCTTCACTTTTACTTGCTTGAGTAAACTTTGCCACAACTTCTTGCTTATTTCCTGCTTGAGACGAGAAGAACCTAGAATCCAACTTTGGAAGGAGAGGTGAGCAACCCCAAGCCTGGTAACATTCAGTTGGTGAGCCGCTTTTAGAAAGAGGCTACCTACACCAGGTCATGACAAATAACTGCCATCAATTAGCCAGATAACTTTGTAACCTTACACATAGTCTAAAATGAGCTTGTCACCACAGCTTTGCTTTTCAAAGTAGCAAGTAGATATAATATTCCCAGACTTCTTAGAGGCAGCTAGTCACTGGTTCTTGGAAAATGAGAAAAGTTAAAGACCTGTAAATACATTTTCTTTTAAGTCACAATTTCCGATGTTATGATGCCAGCATGTCAAACATTAATTTTCTTGACTTGTTTTTATTTTCTTCCACAATTAAGCCTGCTATCAGTCTGCGGTCTACTATTTTTTCCTTCTTCAATAATGTACAACCTCATTACTTTTTCTATGTGTTTTGTCCAGTTCTTTGCTCAACACACCAAAACTGGAAAAAACAATTTCCCAGGACCCAAATTACATCAACAGTTTGTTTATTTGTTTGTTTGTTTCTTTATTGTTTGGTACCAGGGATTAAACTTCAGACCTTGAGCTTTCAAGTCAGGTGTTGGCACCACTAAGATAAATCTCCGGCCCTCAGCAACAGTTTCTTTTAGGGTAGTTTGCTTTTAAAAGTGGCTCACCAACTAAATGTTACTAGTTTTGAAGTTGCTGCTCTCTTCTTCTGGAGGTGGACTCCTGGTTCTTCTCATGTTGAAAAAAGAATTGAACAAAACAAGCAAAAAGCAGTGACAATATTTAAGAAAGCAAAAGTGAAAAAAAATTACAAAAAGCAAGAGTGAAGACAGAGAGAGAAACTGGACATAGTAAAACTTGGGTATAGTAAAGAGAAAAAGAGGGTAAGAGCAAAGATAAAAGCATACGGTGCATCTTAGAAACATAGCACGAGGTATCGTGGAAAGTTATGATAGCAAACACTTCATGACTCTCCTATCCTTTATGCTGTCCAAATCTGGAGGAAACATGCGAGAACTTCTACATCTGGGTCCTGAGAGGTAGTGCTGGGATCTCAGGTCTAGGGCACCCTATTGAAAATGTGCTCGAGTTCTTGTGAGAAGTTCATATGCAGGGCTTCTGATACTGTTCTGTTCATGTGCTCATCTTGTAATTAACTGGTCATGCCTACTCCTCCGCCAGCTTTTGCCTCCTCCTAATATCCTATCTCAGTTTGAGGGACAGACTCTGTTCTGTTTACTCAAATTTGTGTCACCATGGATGGTCTTAATGTAGAAAACCAGATGTTATCTTTCCTATGGCTCATCGTTAATTTTAGTCTTTTATTAATCTCATCAGTTTGAAAATTATTGGGACATTGAGCTTGTTTAACTTTCAAAGAACAAAGGTTATACATTTATACTTCTGTAAAGCATATCAAAGTACTAAAAAATCAGTGTTTTTTTTTTCTGTAGCTTATGATTTCTCCAGCTAGAAACTTTACTTCTTACTAGGGCCACACTAGAGAGCAAAAGTATAAGCAGGATTCTGCTTCTCTCATCTACTGAAGTTCCATCGTTTATCCCAGTGAAGATATTCAATAGAAAATGTAATGATTTTATTCCATGAATGCAAATAAAAGTTACATTGATTTAATATCTATTCCCAGAGAGAAATTATTGGGTGCCTGGAGAGTTTTGTGTAGAAAACCTGGTGTTATCTTTCATATGGCTCATTGTTAATTTTAGTCTTTTATTAATCTCATCAGTTTGGTGGGGAAAAATTGTCTCATTCACAAAATTGTCTCATTCAAAATTTTCCGTCCCTTTTCTTCTTTTCAAGGAAAACATTTATAGAAAAGTAAAAGGAGTTGGCCCAGTTGCTGCTGACTCTGCCATCATGATTGTTTAATCTACAAAGGCCTTGCCAAGTTTCCTACTGACAAAGAAGCCCTGAAATACGAATCTTTAAGTCAACTCATCAGAAAATAAATATTACATATAAATTAGTCTGAGCAGAAGAAAAATCACATTCGTTAACTTTCATTTTTCAGTTGCTTTGAAACAAAACAAACCCCCCTACCTCTGCCAAACTATTTAGCAAATACATAAAATTTATTACATGTTAGGACTTACAGGTTTAATATATGAATTTCTAGATTAATTGGATGAACTTTATATTCATGCTAACTAGCTTTATAATTTGAAACCTTAAAATTACACTCTTAAGACTGCATTTAACTTCCAGAAGCTTGATATTAAGACAAAAGAAATTTTCAAATGTTAATGTTAGAGGGTATTTTAAAAATACAATGAAAAAGCGAAACGTTTTCAAAGGATATCAATGTGCAAGGATGCAGTTTTAGGGTACCCTTTTTTTCTTTCTTTCTTTCTTTCTTTCTTTCTTTCTTTCTTTCTTTCTTTCTTTCTTTCCTTCCTTCCTTCTTTCTTTCTTTCTCTTTCTTTGGTTTAAAATTAATCATAAATGATTTTCTGTTTTAAACATTTCAACAGGCAGAAAATCTAAATCAACAGAAGAACTATTGTTGCAGTGGTATTAAGAGTGGAGATTACAGGCTCTCTACATGCAGGGAATTATATTAGTATTTTATAATCATTGACTTTACATACCAGGCACTATGTTGCAGCAAGTACTTGAAGCATTTTTGTATGTATTAATTTTTAACAATCCCATGTAGAAGCACCCATTTTTAAACAAGAGAAAACTAAAATGCTTGGAAGTGAATTAGCTAATGATCGTGTAAGGGTAGTTTGTATTTTCAAATTGTTGATATAAATTTATAGTACCCTATAGTGGTGAACTTGGAGATCAGCTGTCTTAATGCCCCCAGTGACAATGTTTAGTTTCAGAGGATAGAAATGCTACTGGCAGACAGTCTTCATCCCTAATGCCTGCAAGGACTGTCTCAGTGCGGACAGCTACAGCCCTAGGAGAGTGACCCAAATCCAGCGATTGATGGGTGCAGGTGGAAAAACTTGCCCTTTCCATCCCAGGTGGGTTAACTCTGTCTGGCTGTTTTTGCTACACAGGCTCAGCATCAGGGTTACACTGAATCTTTACTGCCATTGATACACTGTCCTGCTTCTCTCCCTTCCATAGATATTGATATTAAGACTACTTCCTAATGAATATCTTGCACAAATCCTCCATGTCAACCTCTGCTTCCCAGAGAATACAGCCTGGAATATTTCTGCATAATATTTAAATACCTTTGGTCTGTGGTATATATTTCCCTTCATTCTGTGTAATGTTTCAATAACATACATATGTATATATAGACATGGGTGGAAATTTTCATATTCAAATGGTATCTTTTTTTATTTGTTAGCTGATTTTTTAATTTGATGGATAATTTCAACTGTTTAGGATTCCATTTGCTGTACTAAAGACTTTTTATCATATCTTGGCTTAGAAAAAGTCACAAATCTCTCTAATAGTAAATCTCCCTAACTAGTCTAGTTTGATGACTTCTTATTTTTACTGGTCCTGGAGAACTGTGAAGGTTTGTCTTCACTCCATGCTGCTCACTGGCCTCTGGGGCAGGAACACAGTAGAGGACACGTGTGTGGCGAAGCCAAGGGACATTGCTTCCCAGAGAAGAGAGAAACAGGATGCAGACTCACAGCAGATTATCCCTCAGGCCACCAACAGCTGGGTCTGGGAACTGTCCAAGGCCAATTCCCACTTTGCCATCACTTTTTACCAACACTTGGCAGACACTAAGAATGAAAAGGAGACAACATCTTCCTGTCGCCCCTGAGTATCTCCATGGCTTTTGCTATGACCAAGCTGGGTGCCTGGAAGGAGACCCTCAAGCAGCTGATGGAGGTGAGTCCAGTGCTTCCTGGGCTCCTGGGCCCAGTGACTTCTAAACCAATGCTGTCACTCAGGGTGCTTACCATGGGCTGCGGGTCCCTCCAAGTCATGACTTCTTTGCTTTGATTCCTTTTGAAAGAGTTTTTTTTTTTTTTTAATAAAGAAGGAATTATGACCTGAGTGGGTGAGTGAGGAGACAATCACAGACTAACTAGCGGGCCCACAGTAACTACAAAGCTCTTTATAAGAGTCAGCAGCACGTATGCTTACAAGAGTCGGCATCACAAGAGCTGAGACACAGGAAGCGGGTTATGGAGGAGGAGACAGAGAGACGGAGGGAGACAAAGACAGACACAGACACATTTGCAGATGCTATGGTGCTGTCTTGAAATAAAAGCCAACAACAACAATAAAAACTAGAATTCTAAAGTCTATCCTTATGCTATTCCCAAACAAAAACCATTGTTTTAAAAAGTTTCTTTTGATGTACCTAAGTGGTCTTTCTGCTTGCTCAATACCATTTCCTCTCACTTTATACACATTAAATTCACTTTCTGTACTTGTAAATATCTAGGGTATAAGTCACGATATTCTCCCGTTTTTTTCAACATTTACACAGAATTTGTTCACCTTTAAACAGTGTCCTTTTCAATGAGATCTTAATGCCGCCACTTTATCTCTGAACTTCCTTTCAGAAGTCTTATACCATCCCTTTTAATATCTTATCCATGGGACACCACTAAAACATACAGTTACATATATCCTCTTTGAAGAGGTCAGTACCCCTGCACATGTCTCTGGCAGATACAATTCTGTTTCCTATGTGAAGAAGTCAGCAGCTCCAGAGAGGGTTGTGGGTATCTCGTTTCTTCCTCACTGTGGTCTATGCTGAAAGGCAGCATAGTTGAGCTTCATGCATCTCTGCTAGTGAGTGAAACATTCTTTAGATAAAGGCCCTGTGAATTAAAATGAGATCAAGAGAAGGCACTAGGATAACCGGATCCAAAGAAAGTTATTTTAGGGGCAGCTAAGAATGATCCTTGAAGCCGCATGTGGTGGTGCATGCCTTTAATCCCATCACTCGGGAGGCTAAGACTGGAGGATTGCTGTGAGTTCGAGATCAGCCTGGGCTACATGGTGAGTTCCTGGTCATTCTCAACTACATAGTGAGACCCTGACTCAAAAAGCAAAAACAAAAACAAAAGAATGATCCTTGAAACTTACAGCAAAATATAGAAAAAAAGTTTGCCTCACTATGCTCAGGCAACTCTTCTTTTCCTGCTTCTCTCCAATGTATATGTAGGCTTAAGTGGCAAAAAAAAAAACTATCTTCCTTCCAGTCTCAATGTATAATAATTGCTACCATACATTGTGCAAAAACTAGAGTATTTGAAATATACTTGAACAAAAATTCCATTGAAGAACATTGAAAAGCATTAGTATTTCTGCTTTAGTGAACAAATAAGAATATATTCTGTCTGGGAATGTAGCTCAGCAGTGTTACGCTTGCACCCTGATACAAGAAAAAAAAAGAATATATTCTGAATAGCAGCAAGTATTGATAAATATTGACATGATTTTGATATTTCTTCAAAATAACCATTTTTCCTCCATACTGTTTTTCAACATAATTACAAATTTATAAAACTATATGTGGAAATATAATTCTAGATGCATTACATAAATAAATTGCTTTAGAAATTGTAACATTTGGAACTGGGCACAATGGTGAATGTCTATAATCCCAGAACTGGGGCTGGGAATTTAGCTCAGTGGTTCCACCACCTGCATCCCAAGCACAAGGACCCAAGTTTGACCCCCAGTACCAAAAACAAAACAAAAACTATAATCCCAGAATTTAAATAGGCTGAGCCAGGAGGATCTCATGGGCAACTTCTACCTCAGCAACTCGATGAAACCCTTCTCAAAATAAAAATAAAAAAGGAGCTGGGAATGTAACTGAGCCTGATCCCCAGTACCACAAAAAAGTAAATAAATACGCTACAGAAGCTGTTGCATATCTCTCTCAAGTGTACAGACTGAAATCAACATGATAGGACTTTTTATTGTTATTTAGTTTTTAATCATAATCATAATCTCTGTAATAAACTTGACTCTAGACTTGGAGGGAAATTAGGAAAATATGGACTTCAGAGATGTGGTGAGAGTTCTAGGGCCATAGGCTATTGAGAGCAGATGGGGTAAAAGCTTCACTGAGCTACAGAAGGAGGTCTACTGACTAGATACAAACAAATCAACATTTTAGAGGTGTCTATGGCCCTGATATGATCTTCTTGCTGTTCTTGCCAATCCTGGACCCAGAACTCTACTCGGCTTGCGTGACATTCATGTCCTCTTTAGCCTTCGCAAAGACCTCATGCTTACCATCCAACCACTCTGCCTGGGCAGTGCAGATGAAACACTGGGAGCCATTTGTGTTTAGTCCAGCTTTTTCTATGGATAAAATGCCAGTCTCTGTATACATCAGGTTGAAGGATACAATTTTCCCCTGTAGATGGACTGCCACCAGTGTCACCAGTGTGAAAAATAGCCCTGACACATAAATCCTGGCATGATCCTGAGAAAACAGGATCACTGAACTAAATCTTTTCTCTCCAGTGCTCAGAGGATGAATGTTTTCTGCTGCCTGTGGGATATTTTCTGCAAACAGCTGGACATTGCCCAAGGATCAGCCATTTCAAAGAGCATAGTGGGGTTGTCTGTGGTTGGCAGCAGATGACTACAGAGGGAGAGCAGTGTCTGAAAATCCTCAGTGTGACAGAATTTAAAGACTGGGCTCTAGGGAGGTAAGTAGGTTATAAGAATTCCAGCATGGAATTAGCTCCCTACTAGGAAAAGGCTTAGGACAGACCATGCTTTGCTTTATGTTATTTTGATCAGAATCAGTGTCTTGTGCACACAGGACAAGTGCTCTACCACCACTCCCCAACCCAGGAAAGAGCTTTCTCTCTCTACCACATCAGTACATTATAAGAGGCATGGATCTGCAAGCCAGAAAGACTGTGGTCCTAGATATTGAATCTCTAGGCACATTAATGTCGAGAGCTCTGGCCTCCAGAGATGTGAGACATAAATATTTGTTGCTTAAGACACACAATGTTTCCTACTTTGATACAGCATCCAAAGTTAACTGAGATATCAAATTTAAAATATACTTTTATAATTTGAACTAGTTATAGAAACATTCATGTGCCTATTCATCTTAGCATATTAAATTGTGTCGAAGAGTTTTTCCACTAATTTAAGATTTTTAGATATTAATTTCTTTTGTATTACTGTTAACCCATCCTGCCTAAAGAAACCTTAGATTGTTATAGATTTAAATTCTATAGATTATTTAGTGTATAGTTTTCTAGCATCTAATCTTAAGAATTGTACAATTGTAGGGCTGGAGAGTTAGCTCACTGGTTCCACTGCCTGCCTCACAAGTGCAAGGTTCTGAGTTCAATCCCTGGTACAAAAAATGGAAAAAGGAACTATAAAACTTTAAAAGTTTTTAAAATAATGTACCTATTATTTAGCTGAAGCAACAGCAACTAATATTTCCACAGGTAGTCAGTTTTTTCCCTATATCCTGCATGGAAGAATTCATATTATAGCCTAATGAACAATTTTAAAAGTAAAAATAATAATCATGAACTCCATTTTGTTGCCATTTATAAAAGCCACAATTCATTTTAGACCGGTGGTATATATAAAATCAAGCTTAGAAAATACTAGGGTCTATGTAAGTGTGTTATTATTAAAGAATTTATCTGTAAAATCAAAAAAGGAAAGAGAAAAGTGTGTATACCTCCTCAATTCATGCTGTAAAAATTACGATATAATTAAAAACATGAAAAAATCAGCAATGAAATATAAGAGCTGAATCAAACTTTTGAAAAAATGGACCTATTGGATATCTACAGTGTTCCACCCCACAACCATAGAATACACAGTCTTTTCAATTGTACATGGGATGTTTGCCAAAATAGACCACATATGAGCTCATAAAACATGCTTAAGTAAATGGGAAAAATTGAAATTATCCAATACATATTATCAGACCATAGTGCAATGAAATTGGAAATCAGCAGCAAAAGAAACCACAAGAAATTCATAAACACATGGAAATTAAATAACACCTTCCTGGACAGCCAATGGGTAACAGATGAAATTAAAAAAGAAATTTGATAGTTTCTACAATAAAATGATAACTTATGGGACACAGTGAAAGCAGTCCTATGAGGGAAATTTGTAGCTGTGAATACCTGCATCAGGAAGACAGAGTAGGCTCACATAAACAACCAAATGCTGAACTTCAAGCTTCTAGAAAAATGAAGATCAAATCAAGCCCAAAGCTCATACAAGTCAGGAATTAAAAAATCTGAGCAGAAATTAATGCAATGGAGTCTAAAAAATTACAAAGAATCAGTGAATCAAAGGGTTGTTTTTTGAAACAATAAATAAAATGAACAAACTGTTAGCCAACCTTATTAAAAAAAAAGGAAAGACTCAAATCCACATCCTTAGAAATAAAAAGGGTAAAATCACAATAGACTCTACAGAAATCCAGAAAATCAGCAATTCCTACTTTAAGAACCTGCATCCTACTAAGATGGAAAATACAGAAGAAATGGACACATTCATAGATCCATATGAATTACCAAAATGAATCAAGAAGATACAAAAATTCTAAATAAACCAATATCAGCCAATAAAATTGAAGAAGTAATTGAGAACGTACCAACAAAACAAAGCCCAGACCCTGATGGATTCACGGTTGAATTCTACAAGAAATTTAGAGAAGACATAATACTACTTCTAAAATGCTTTAATGAAATTGAAAGAACTATCATTTGCTGATGATATGATACTCTACATAGAAGGCCCAAAAAACTCTACCAAAAGACTTCTAGACTTAATTGACTCTTTCAGCAGAGTAGCTGGATACAAGGTCAACACTCAAAAAATAAATAGCCTCTTGTACACAAATAACAGACTTGCTGAGAGAGAAATTAGGGAAACAATTCCTTTCACAATAGCACCCAAAAAAATGAAGTATCTAGGAATCAATCTAACAAAGGAAGCAAAAAAGACCTCTACATTGAAAACTAAAGCATTCTGAAAAAAGAGATTGAAGAAAATAAAAGAAAATGGAAAGACAGCCCCTGCTCCTGGGTAGGAACAATTAGCATAGTGAAAACAGCCATACTACCAAAACTGCTATACAGATTCAATGAAATCCCAATTGTATTTCTCACAGAACTAGAGAAAATAATCCAAAAAATTCACTTGGAACCAGCAGAGACCTAGAATAGCAAAAGCCATTCCAGGCAACAGAAACATGACAGGGGGTATCACAATCCCCAACTTGAAGCTGTACTACAAAGCTACTGTGATAAAAAATAGCATGGTACTGGCAAAGAAAAAGACCCAAGGGTCAGTGGAATAGATCAGAAGTTACAGAAACAACTCCAGATGTACTCAGCTACCTCATCTTTGACAAAGGAGCCAACCATCCTGAATGGAGAAAAGATAGCCTCTTTAATAAATGATGTAAAAACTGGATTTCAACCTGACAAAGATTAAAACTAGACCCTTATCTTTCATCATGCACTAAACTAAAAGATCTAAATATTAAAAAAAATAAACATTTCTTCCTGGAAGATAAGTTAGGCAGATATCTCAAAGACATTGGCATAGGAAAAGACTTTATGAACAAATCCTCAGTAGCATGGGAACCAGCACAACGAATCAACAACTGGGATCTCATCACATTAAAAAGCTTCTGCACTGCAAAAGAAACCACCAACAGAGCAACCTACAATGTGGGGAAAAAATTTACCAGCTGCTCCTCAGACAAAGAACTATTATCTAGAACATATAAAGAACTCAAAACAATCAATACCCCCAAATATAAAGACCTGATTCAAAAATGGGCATCCGAAATGAACAGACATTTCTCAGACAAAGAAGTAAAAGCAGCAAGCAAATACTTGAAAAAATGTTCCACATCACTGGTCATTCGAGAGATGCAGATGAAAACAACACTGAGATTCCACCTCACCCCACAAAGAATGGCTGCTATCAAGAAATCACACAATAACAAATGTTGGCGGGGTTGTGGGGAGAAAGGAACCCTTCTCCATTGTTGGTGGGAGTGCAGACTGGTCCAACCACTATGGAAATCAATATGGAGATACCTCAAAGAGCTTGGACTGGAGGTTCCATTTGACCCAGCCATCCCTCTGCTGGGTATCTTTCCAAGAGAACTAAAAGAATCATATCACAGAGAAGTATGCGCACCCATGGTTATAGCGGCACAGTTTGTAATAGCTAAATCTTGGAAACAGCCCATTTGCCCATCCGTTGGAAACTGGATGAAGAAGATGTGGTTTTTCTATAAAATGGAATATTACTCACCCATAAAGAAAAAGAAAGTAGATTCATTCATAGGAAAATGGATACATATTGAAGATATACTCCTAAGTGAAATAAATAAGTCACACATGTGTAAATACCGAATAGTTTCCCTGGTGTGAATAATCTGCAATAATACTGCCCATCCGTTGGAAACTGGATGAAGAAGATGTGGTTTTTCTATAAAATGGAATATTACTCACCCATAAAGAAAAAGAAAGTAGATTCATTCATAGGAAAATGGATACATATTGAAGATATACTCCTAAGTGAAATAAATAAGTCACACATGTGTAAATACCGAATAGTTTCCCTGGTGTGAATAATCTGCAATAATACATAAGATCCTAATAAGATTACTAACATTTAGAAATGGGAAGAAAGGAGCTAAAGGTGTAGGGAAGGTGGGATGAGTAGGGGAAGGGTAAAAAGGGAAAAGAAAAAAATGTGAGAGAATGAAAAGATGAAAATAAAGTGTTTGTAGATGGGGAGGGGAGGAGGGGGTGAAGGGAGGCCAGAGGTAAGGGGAAAAAATGAGAACAAAGACATGTCACATAGAGGTACAAGATCCCAACAATGAATGTAACTGTACTGTATCCCTAAAATGTACCAATAAACTCAATTAAAGCTGAAAAAAAATGGGCATAGAAAGAGTTCCCAGCTCAATTACATAGTGTACTTAAGATGGATGGTAAGGTTTCTGTGGAATGCATTGGACTTAACATGTAATGATTTTACTGTTTGATGAATTATTGTACAGTGTTTGAAAATCATGTATCATGGAAAATTTATTCACAGAGTATTTCTAAATAATAGCACCAAATAACCCCTTCATTGCTCTCTGGAAATACTGTATTATGGAATTACTTCCATTTATGTTAAGGCTTTGTGTACTCTCTGTGCAGCCAGATAATTCCCTCCCAGTTACCCTAACAGGAAATTGGAAGCTTACTGTCTGGTAATGCTAATCCAGAGAATCTGTTAACATCAGGCAATGGTGAAAGTGGGTACCAAAATGAATGCAGGACGTTTCAGGCAAAACTGGAATAGTGACTGGTGATGATCTTTTATCTCTTTTCACCCTATTGGAATAACAGCATTCAGATTTAGATTCCCTTGAAAATTTTACTCTTGCTAAAATTTGTTAAGAGAAAAGAATTACAGAATATGATATTTCAGAAAATCCAAGCAAACATCTGGGAACTATTCCATGGTAGATTATAAATATAGCCACATAGTCTTCTCCTCCCTGTATCTTGCAAAGTGACGTTGCAGACCTTCTTGTTCAGAGATGGCAACTATTTCTCTATGCTGTATATCAGGGTTTGTTGTGAGGTTTCCTTTGGCCAAAGAAATACTCGCAAACAGGAGGCAAAATAGCTGCTTAACCTTCACTTGTGCATAGGGACTTGCTTTCTTACTGCACTTGGAATCCCAAGAACATCATAGAAATAAACACTATATAGTCTCTGGAATATGAGGGGAAAGGGAGAAGAGAAGCCTCAGCCTGCTGAGCACCACACAGAAGATTCTAGATTGTCCAGCTGCCAGCCAACATGGCAGCTGATCATAGAAGCATGAACTAATCCAAAGAAATCAGCTGGGTCCAACTAGACTACAGAGGAACCACAGAATCATGAACAATGCAGATATTCCTCATTTAATGCCCTACCTACGTAACAACTTGCAGACTCATGATTCAGTGCTCAGCCTTATGACCAGCCTTTTTTTGGGGGGGTACATTTCTGTACATCTTCTTTATAGAAACTCAATGTCTTTTTTGTGTACAGTATACCTCATTTATATAGTACCATAATTTTTGCTTCTTGTACTATTTGGTACTGTATTTTTTTTGAGATGGGTCTCACTATGTAACTGAGACAGAACCAGAGCTCACTATGTAGCCCAGGTTGATCTCAAACTCACAGTGATCCTCCTGCCTCAGCCTCCCAAGTGCTGGGATGGCAGGCATGTGCCACCACACCCTGCTCAGTACTGTATTTTTATGTTCTGTCATACATTATAGTACTGCATGTAAGAGTTATGCAAACAAGAGCAAAGTCATCAAACTGGAGTTTCCTTGGACAATTTCTTTGCTCTGATTATTGTAAGGTACATAAGATACACAATTCCTCATTTAGAGACCAATTCCTTTCAGGACCTAGCTGCAGGAATGCCACCCAGGTGTTAAATGAGGAATGCCTGTATAAAAAGTTATTGTTCTAAGCTATTCATCTTGAAGTTGATTTGATTCCTACACAGCAAAACCTGATACACTAGCTGACCTATGTGTTTTAATACCCACTATGGAATAAGAGCCATTCTTACACGTACCATTTTTCACTTGCTTTACTGGCTCTAATTCTTAATTAGGAGAAAAGAAAAATAAAGTTCAATGGTAACTTGTGTACAAGAAACACTTGACTAGAAAACTTAGAACAAACCAGATCATTTAAAAATGTGAAAGAACTAGGAGAAAAGAAAACTACTAAAGAGAGAAGACTAAGACTCTATGAAAACTGACGTCCTCAGAAAGTGAGAGATGATTTTTCACTATATAATAAAAAGATGAAATTATAAAAATGTTAATTTCAAGAATAAAAAAATGCTGTTGAAAATTAAAAGCATGATAAAAGAAGTGGAAAACCAGATAGAGACATCCAAAGATACAATTGAGAAAATCTGTTAAGACAAAGAAAAAGAAAAAGAAAATAGGAGCTGTGGGTGTAGCTCCGTGGTGCTGCACCTGCTGCACCCAGAGTCCTGAGTTTGATCTCTGGTCCTGGAAAAAAAAAAACATTAAAAATAAAAGACAAGAAAATCTGAGAATCAGTTTAAGAGCCAAGATGTGAATAAGAAGCATTTCAGAAACAGGGAAGAAAGAAAGAGAGAGGAAGGGTAGGAGAAAGGTAATTAGGGAAAGAAAAAATATGAGAAAATGAAAAAATGGAAATAAAGTGTTTGTAAATGGGGAGGGGAGGAGGGGGTGAAGGGAGGGCAGGGACAAGGGGAAACAATGAGAACCAAGACCTGTCATGTAAAGGTACAAGATCCCAGTAATGAATGTAACTGTACTATACACCTAAAATGTACCAGTAAACTCAATGAAAAGAAAAAAAAAGAAAGAGAGAAAGAAAGAAAGAAAGAAAGAAAGAAAGAAAGAAAGAAAGAAAGAAAGAAAGAAAGAAAGAAAGAAAGAAAGGGGAAAATTTCACCAGCCAAATAACTCCATGTTTTTAGGAAGTTGAGATCATAAATTTTCACATTACTGCACAATAGTTTATAGAAGCACAACACTTGGCACATAAGCTTTGAAACCTCTTGACTCAAGAAATAAAGACAAATTCTAAAAGTTTACAGAGAAGACAGGACAGGAAAAAATATATGCAGACTATTTGGAGTAAGAATATTATGTGATTGGTAAATAAGTAGCTTTTTAGTTTTTTTCAGCAATTTTGGTAGCTAAAAAGTTCAGTTTACTGAAAGTTAAAAAATTGAAAAATCATTAAAGGTTCAAATACACTAAAAGTTAAAAAAAACTTAAAACTTTGTGAAGGGAAAAAAGTCTTCACCACAATTATACCCCCAGCCAACCTAGTTATCAAGTGTGGGAGGAACTAATGACATTCTCAGGTGTGCAAGGTCTCAAAGATTTTACTATCCAAGCAGCTTTTTCTCAGGCAGTTACTAGAGGAGGTGTTTCCGCCGAAGAGAAGATAAAACAGAAGAAGGGAGGAGGAAAGGGGAATTCAGGAAACTACGAATTCATCATAGGATGAGAGAGGCTGTCAGCAGGGCTCAAATCTGACACACAAGACTGGGCTGGGCAGGAGAGCCCAGAGAAAGGCTTTGGAAAGAAGATGAAATTAGTGGAATTCCAGATACATTTGGAACAGGTGGCAGGGGAAGAGTAGGAATTTTCATGTTCAGTCTGTGAATTTAGGGATTATGAAGTTGAATGTGATGTGTAGGGAAAAATATTCTGATACAGAAAAACTGACCTGTACGTATATGAAGTACACATCCTTGGTAAAATGGTATCTCAAAAATTACATTTTGTTTTTAACAAAAACTGTTTATACAGCATTAGTAAAGCTACATATTCTAATGTCTTTTCTCATATTTTAAATTCAAGCCAAAATTATATGAGTAGGTTTCTCTAGGTTGCTTCTTTCAAAGTTAGTCAGTTACATGAATTTGATTTCTCAAAAAACTAAGAAGTTAAGGCACAATTTATACTGAGTTATTTGTACTACTATCACTAAGAGTACTTTCCTTTGGGGGCAAAAAACAGTGTTAGAAAGACAGTAAGATTATAGCTGTCTGCCAAAAGCCAGAGTGCTAGAACCATCTTGCAAAGGCAGAGTGGCCCTGGACAGCCAGCATTCCACCTCGGTCCCGCAGCTCCCAGTGGCACCTGAGCTTCTGATGAAGTCTCCTGATCCCAAACCAAAACTAGAGGACACTGTTTCTAGAAGAGCAGCCTTACAAATTTAAGAATACAAAAAATCACTAATTTCTTCTGTACAGTTAAGAGGCCGCTGTACCATTTCAATTTACTCTGAAATGGACTTAAGTTCAATGTAGTAAATGTTTTTAAATATGCATAATGTTTCATTTCATATTGCTTACACATCACCCCCAGCTGATCTTGACAGTGTCCTTTGGAAACCCTGAACACTAGCAGAGGGGAAGGGCAGAACAAGAAGGTTGTACGACCATTATCTGTTTTCTCAGACAGCTGGAGAGCATGCCGAGAACTCAGTGAATACCTGTTTTCTTGAGGATTGAAGGTTTTTCCGGCCAGTTTTAAATTTGTTAAAGTAAAGGCATGACTGACAGAGATGAGTTAATACTTCAAGAAGTGATCATGGTAAAGAAGCAGTGAGAGGGCTGGGGATTTAGCTCAGCAGTTCGGTGGCCTGCCTTGCAAGAGCAAGGACCCGAGTTCGATCCCCGGTACCAAAAAAAAAGAAGCAGTGAAAGTCTGATATTGAGCCAGGATGAAGGGTATAAATTGCATTTCAGGAAAGAAACAAAGCTGAAGCACCATTTTCACATTTCACTTCAGTAAAAATATCCAATAATAAAATATCTTAAAGAGGGGCCAGGAATTTAGCTCAGTGGTTCTGCCGCCTGCCATGCAAGGGCCTGAGTTTGATCCCTGGAACCAAAAAAAGAAAAAAAAATTATATGTATATAT
>NW_022900926.1:66806821-66827789 GCF_012274545.1 Fukomys damarensis | reverse complement strand
TGAATGAAACTTTTGCTGAGCCAACCTAAGAATTATTACAATTAGTAGAAATGAAGAATAATATAGTAAACCATAATAAAGTGAAATAATCTGGGTATCGTCAAGTCATGTAGTCAAATGGACAATTATCATTAAGTCATAACACTTATTATAAATTATATGTAATTCGTTATTAACATGTTACCACTAATTCTATTTATTATTCTTACCCATAAAATATGAGGTGAAGATCTAGCTGGAGTTGATATCTAACCTACATAAATGAATCTTTTGTTTAAGATTTACATAATAAAATTCATGTCAGTTCAATATTTTTGAAGTGCTCGTTTTTCTAAGGGTTTTGTGGATCACATCAATGTAGACAAGTGAATTACCACATCATGGTGGACAGTGAGCTACTAAGGCTAGTTAGAAGATGCACAGTAATAAATACCATGTTTGCTAGTACACTTAGTTTATTTTTTTAATTTAAAAAAATTTTTTTACACTTAGTTTAGTAACTAATCATACTTTTCCTTGGAATCTGCTGGATCTTGGGGGGTAAAGAATTGTAGTGCGCGACTCACTCTCCTGTGCTTTTTATCCACTAGCACTATGGTAAACTATGACACGTCAGCTTGACTTGAATTAGTACTGCCTACCACATTAGCAAAGCTCTGGGTGAGTTTGTGGATGACTGGGGGAAACACTTACCCCAGATGTGAGCAACACCAACCAATAGGCTGGTAGCCTGGAAATGTGGTTTAGTTTTGTTGCTGTGAGTAACAATAGGTAGAATAAGGATAGGAAAAATAGCCCACAGTGGCTAAGAATTAATTCAACCAGCTAACCCTAGCCTAGAGAAGTAAAAGGAAACCCAAGAACAGAAGACAAAATGTTAGGACAAAAACGGAGGGGTAAGGACCCTTCTTCCTCACCAGCAAGGATGTTCTTAGGCCTCTGGACCAGTCTGGACATAATTAACAGTTCCTCCCTACCAGTTTCTTTTCAACTCAGTTCCCTGTAAAACAACTTAATAACTAATTTTCTTTAAAGCCTAAACCTGCAAAACCACCTGTTTAAAAGAAGGCCCTGACTGTATATATAAAGCCAAGACAAAAAAAACACATTGGACTTTTATCTCCTCTGGGCAGCTTTCTACTAAGAGCTTTTCTCCCCTATTATTATTTATAATATGAACTTTCCTAAATCTTCCTTTGGCCGTGATTTTTATTCTCTAACTTCATGAAACAAAAAGCTCAGGTTTATATAAAATTATATAAACTTTCGTATTTGGAGGTCCCACTGAGCTGAATAAAAAAAAAAGAAAAAGAAGTGTTTCCCTTTACCATTGGAGGAGCTCCAGTCTTTGCCATTGCCATTGAACAGTGATTTCCAGTTCTTTCAGGGTCTCATGCAGCCAGTAGCCTTCTGACACAGAATCACACTGGTGACCCTGCAGTGAGTCTCTGAGCATTTGCTTGTCACCACTATGGGATCCTCAGTCTCACATGCAGATGGCCATGTTGGATTTTTCCACCTCTGATTCCTCAGAAAACTATGGGACTATTGCTCTCTGATCCAGTAAACCTACTTCATATATCCCGTGTGTGTAATTATACTCATATTTTATATTGAATCTGTTCCTCTAGCAAACCCTAACACAACTAGCTAGTGAAGACTAGAAAAGTATTATGTGAAGAAATGGGAAAGCCACAAAGCTGTATGTGTAGACTTGCCATTTCTGAGAGAATCATCTCTAGAGTCTAAGTTTCATCTCCACATTGGCAAGGACTTGCACTTGGGATGGATATTACTTTATGTATGAAATAGAACATTTATTACTTTAAAAGACTATAAATGTGAATGAAAGTGCAGAATTAGACTGCTGGCCAGTTCATTCACTAGCAAGTGACTCACTAGCCCACACTGGTCTCAAGGAATGTGTGAGTCAAATTTATGCCTCACCCACCAAATTACATGGAAAAATTATGTGAACTTTTTGTGCTTTTGGAAAAGGGTAAAACCACTAATATAAGAGGAAGAACATATATGGTCTAATATGTGGTCAAATGCGCCTTTGTGTTGCAGGAACCAAAAGGAAGGGATAACCCACTGTGGGTCGGACTAGTCTCTAATTGTTCATGAAAGTGACCTGGGTGTAGTAGTCTTGGAAGAAGGGTATATTTCAATAGACAGATTTTTCAAGTAGATTTGTTGGCATAACATGAAAATAGTGCTCTCATGAAATGGAAGAAAGAATTCTAATGCAAATAGAAGGTAAATGTATGGAAACCCAGGTCAGAAAATTATAGAAGAATTATTTTATGCATATATATATCCATATATATATGTGTGTGTGGAGATATATTTCTACATTAGTGATAATTGGAAATCTAACTTCTAAGAAAGCAACTGTTGGTTTTCTAATGAGATTAAAATGATGTTGGCAAGTAGTGTTTTACAATGCATCAAACAACATTGATGAGCAGAATAGATTAAAGAGATGAAAATTTTACAACATGAATAATCTTCAGGAAGCTCTGAAATTCATTAAACTGTGGGTACAAGAATTTACAAAGAATATATAAAACTAAAAGATAATAAAACAGTGGCTGGATATGGGGAGCCAGAGACGAAAATGTCACAAAATTCTTTCATTTTTAAGCCATGTTCCTCAGCTGTCAGAAGCATTCCTCTGAGGAATGAAAACATCAAAACATCTCCCTTATATTCACAAATAGTTCATTAAAATCTGTTATGTGTACTCATATCTTGTCATTTCCAAACATTTAAAATTACATCTTTCTTATCTGTACATTTTTTGGTCACTTGTTTTGACTGAAGGAAGTGAAAAGTTTTGTTGAAAATAATACCAAAGCTTCATTATCAAAGATGGAAAGCAATACCACGGTGTAATGTTGGTGTTAACACCAAGGAACACGGTGGCCTTGATTTCAAACCATCCTTGATTCAACTAGCAGTGGAGAACAATGAGGTCATTGGCAAGATGACAAACATTAGTAAATTCATAGATTTAGATTTTTGGCTGTGTGCAGGTGTGTGTATGCGTGTGTGTGTGTGTGTGTGTGTGTGTGTGTGTGTGTGTGTGTGTGAAATGGATGGAATGTCTGCTAAACCATCTACTGAGCCACAACATCCAGTAAGACTAACAGAACCAAATGAACAGGAAAGGGAAATTAAAGAACAGCTATATGTTTGAAACCCCAGATTCCCTGAGTGAGCTTTGGCTACTAGACTTTAGCAGTCTTTCTTCAAGATGACTACTGTGAACCCAGCAGGAATTTAAAGCCAGAGGAATTGATGAAATGACTTGAAACATCTTAATCTATGTAATCAGCAGTGATAAATGGATTTCTAAAATGACTAACTTTTTTTTCTGACATTCCTCCATTTGAGTGCCCACGATAATGAATGTGAACATATCAAATCTCTTTTCCATGTAGATCAATCTGTTGATGCCTTTCCCAAATTCTATAACCTTACTTGGTTGAAATAATAAGAACGTTTATAGCACATTGAGTAAATTACTCATCCATATGTGGTATATTTTTCATATCCTGGAAAAAGATTACTCAGAGAATTATGTTTTACTTCCTTGGCTCACTACCTAATTGGACCTTTTGTGAATTAAATCAGCACTGCTTAGCAAGAGGATGGAAAGTAGCATTATAGAGACAATTTGGAGGTAAAGATTTCTACTTATTTTTAAAATATAACTGGGATACTTTATTAAGACACATATATCTTGAGCCTCCAAATAAACCAACATCCCTGTATAAAATACACAATCTTCCTAAGGGAAAGCTGAATATTTCTACAAACTGGAAATTATATAACCTACACAAAATACTTTGAACTATATTGTCTGAATGAATAAAGTGACTTGGTCATGCTGGGGATATAGCTCAGTGGTTACACCACCTGCCTCACAAGCTCAAGGACCTGAGTTCAATTCCTGGTATAAAAAAAAAGTGACTTGATCTTAATAGATGTTTTCTCATACTATTTTCAAGACATAAATCACTTGAAGAAAAGAGCATATGAAAACAAAAATAAGAGATAAAAATAATAAAATCAAAGGAAAACAAAAATAAGATAAGGGCTTTATTAAAAATACATCTTTTAATTTTGCTCATATCTAATATTTGGACAAATGAGACATGGCATTGTGTTTTACATAATTATACAGGTAAAAGAATTACTGCCTATGGCAAGTTCCAACTCATAAGTTACTATGAAACATGAAAAAGCAGGGGCTGGTGCAATGAGGAGGGAAGGAGGGAAAGAGGATGAAAAAGGAATTAAGATGTGTTATGTAGACCAATTCTGCACAAGGAATGGAAACATGCAGTCCACATATGTACAAGAAATTGAAAAGAGAGAGCAAGATGAAGAGAAGCAGAGGGAGGGAGTGAAAAAGGGGAAGAGAAAAAAAACAAGATGTATTTTACATGTACCAACTCTCCACAAGGAGTGTGATCTTTATGTACTACACACTTGTACTGATAAAAAATAAAAACTGAAAAGTCTTGAAAAAAACAAAATCTTATTACAAGTTTATAGCCAAGTGTTTTGGGTGAGAAAAACTCCCTTTATTTTAGTGGAATACTTGCTGAAAAACAAGAAAGAAAATTTCAAATGTATTTAATTTTCTGTGGTTGCAGGCATCATCATACCAAGCTACTAATATTGCATTCTCTTCTGGAGGAGTAGCTGTCAAATAAATGCCATCCACACTGAGAATGGGTTTATACAATTGATAGACTTGAAGAATCATTTGCCAGGCATCTCCAGCAAGATTTCTCCTATATTATATCACTGGGGATGGGGGAGTAGGGCAACTCAAAAAAGAAGAAAGGATTTCAAGGGCTACGAAAGAACCCTACCAAGGAAATGCTTTTTTTTCCAGGTCTAATGACAGTGACTGTTACTGAGCAGAAAGAAAGTTGATGTTTCACAGGAAGTGTGAGCTGAAAAGGAGAGTTGGTATTCTGCAGAACTGGTCATAGTCCACAGAACCAATAAGTTCTGTTCACAGAACAGAAGTTGTTCTGGAGCCCAGCTTGTATGTTAGTATCACCCACACTAGGACCCAGAGACTATTCTAATGGGAAGCAGCTATGAATTCAGTGCCTTGATAGATAGAAGAGCACTACTATTTCTTTCTCATATTCAAATATAGCACTGGTCCTTGGGGTACTTATTTAAGTTTCACAACTTATCAGTAATATGACTTAGAGCATGAAATAGAGCCAATCACTTATTCACAAAATGGAGGCCGTGTGAAGTGTAAGACAACCAAGGAATGACAAACATTTCGAATTATGAACATTTAAAACATTTATTTTATTTTATTTTGTATTTAGGAATCATTTTTACAGAGAAAAAGAAGAAAGGCTTTACTTTAATACAACATCACCAGATATGAAAATGCACACCAAAAAAAAAAAATAATGGTTTTAAGAAGAATAAAACACAGTGACAGAAAGAATGACACGATACATCTCTAAGAACTAACTGGATAAAACACACACTTCCCCCTCCCCTATACACACACATTACAGGTTGCAGCGTTTATTAAAATGTTGACATCTCACCAATTTTCTGCAAGCAACTGGCCAGATATACATACACTTGCAGACAAAGATCATGATAAAACATCATCGGAGCTCTGAAGGTTAAGGCAAATAATTAATGGACCCTAATATGCTCCTTCTAACAGCAAAGGATCTGAGTTTGCTGGCTACCCCTGAGTCAAATTTCCGTATGTCCTTCTTACTATGAATGCTTTGCTTCCAGCGCTACAGCTGGATTCACAAGCTAAATCTTTTGAAATCAACTGCTGGTAAAGTAAATAGCTTACGGCTTAGTGTAAGGACTCATGTTTCTTAACTTTATGTAATGAGTCGTTGCCTATGGGGATGTGTAAAACTAACGCACCAGTCCCATAGAGGGGGCGTCCTGCAGTCACACCAACCTCCTCCCCCGTGTATTTTTCTCATTACAATGACAGGCACAATGGTATCACTTTTAAATCTGTACAATAACAAGGAAAATCGTGGAGATGCCAAAGTGATGAAGGGTTTAACAAATTTAATAAAATGAAACAAGCTGTGCGAGGAAGACTGAGGAGAGGTTTCCTGGTGTGATTATTCACCTCTGAGGGACGCACCTGGGACACAGGACAATGGAAGGTGCTTTTAAAAACCTCGATTCAATTGCACCTCCGAAGTCAAAATAAGTGTAATAATAAAGCACTTCTCCCATAGAACACAGGTTGTGCCAGTTGAAAAGAAAATACAGTTTTACTTTTAAAACTATACATACTGAAGGATTTTTTTTCTACTCTGTGGTCATTCTTCTCGATCCCATTTAGCTCTTTCTGTCAGTTAACTAGCATAAATGCCTATGAGTAGAGACGACATTTTATCATATGGCTTCTCATGTTTCTTCCTAGAATAGTGAGTGCCCAGAATAAATGAAGTAACGCACCCTCATCTGATCTTTCTGCTATAATTGGGTGCACTGTGGGGCGCATTGTATGCACTCCCATTTGATTTAAATTGATTCAAGCACACACGTGCATACAGAGTATTTCATACAGTTATTCCACAGAGAAGTGAGGTTAAGCCACTTGTCATAAGTGTAGCTTTGAAGCCCACACGCGGAGAGGA
This sequence comes from Fukomys damarensis, assembly GCF_012274545.1. NCBI lineage: Eukaryota > Metazoa > Chordata > Mammalia > Rodentia > Bathyergidae > Fukomys > Fukomys damarensis. The sequence goes on along the minus strand of NW_022900926.1, from coordinate 66,821,112 downwards.
AGCCCACATGCACGCAGAGAAAATGTCACAGGTGCTTCCCAGTCTGTATTTTTTATTTCTTTTGTCCATCCTAATGCCAAACCTTGAACACACAAATCTTACCTGTAATAGTATCTAAATGGTTTGACCCTACAAGTGGACACTCAAAATGGATTACCGCAATCTTGGTAATTTCATAACAATTTTTTTTAAGAATATAAGCTAACAAAGCAGAGTAGAATAAGGAAATCTTAGACATTAGAAATACAAATAATTTAGATATAGGTATTTTCCCCCATTAAGAAAGAATTTATCAATATTAGATTTTTAAAACTTTCTAAATGACAAAGATCAGGTTAATGTTAGAGGTGAAACTGAAAGAGCAAAAAAGAAAAAAGAAAAAGAAAAAAATCGTTTTGGGGGGAAGTGAATCCCAGAGCTGATATTTTCAAGGTTTTTAAAAAAATTCTTATGAAAGTCATTTTAACCTCTAGAAAAGTCTCTCTTCTCATTTATAAAAGGTACCACAGATGTAACTCTTCCACGGGGCTCTTCTACAAACAGCAGCACCGAAGACAAATGAAGAAGTCTGTTGTGATGTATCCTTGACCCTATTTTGTTTTAGGTGGCTTTCAAAAATATACAGAGTCAAGGAGATAAATTAAATAGTTTAGGGAATTGAGATAAATGGAAAATAGGACTAGAGGAATATAGCCAGGAGTACAATAAACACTAGATATATACCATATGGCTCTAAGTATCATCAATGGTAAGCTGAAAATTTACATCTGCTTCAGCAGCCTAAGCAAAGACTGGGAAACACCAGTGTTTAGAGCATCGAAAGACATACACAGTAGTAATTTAGTTAATATACAATTACTACGTAAACTCTAGTCACATTTAGCCAAATTTATCTAAACTTTCTTTGCTTCATTTGTCTTATTCGTAAAATGAATGATAATTATGTCTATTTCCAAGAATTATTAAATGATCATATTAATTAACTGTATATCTGACCTATGGTACAATCTCAAGAAATGTTAATTATTATCTGTATTACTAATAACAATATCACTGTCATCAGCAGCAACACCAGCATCCCCTCTGCCATTGCTGCTAATTATTTCTACTTCCTACTTCTGCTTCTACAGCAAGATGACTTATTAGGAAATACTGTATTTAATGAACATTTACAATGCATCAAACACCTCTTTAATTTTTCCCTCTAATTGTATCATTTAATTCTTTCATCAGTAGTGTAAACATTTAGTAAATATCTACTAGGTGGCGATGTTATTCTAGACATGAAAGAAAATTGATATGGTAAAATAAACACACCAGGATATTTCTGGTCCTTCTAGAGCTAAAAATTTTACTGGGGGAGATGGGCACTATTTTTCTCTTAGCTGAGGACATTGAGTTGAGTAGCCCATGCAAGAGTAACAGCAAGGACTGGCAGAGATGAGGTGCAGGCTCAGGTCTGCTGCTCCACACGCAAACACCGCAGAGCACACACTAATCTCTTAGAACGGATTATGTGTTTAAAGTTTAACACATTAAAGGAATCACAAAGCACAAATTCAGTGCAGCTAATAATAACCTCATAAAAGTCATGTCATTGTTCCCAAGTGTCTGTTTTCTTCCAGTTTTTCTTCATCAGTTCTGTAAACCAGGACAAATGAAGATGACGACAGTGTCAGTGATAATGGAGAAAGACAAGGAGAAGAGAAGAAATAGAAAAATTTAACTTTTATTTTGTGTCAGTACCTGGAATTGAACTCGGGACCTTGTGGTTGCCAGGCAGGCATGGCATCACTGAGCTCCATCCATGGCCCTATATGTACTAACTATTGTCTCAAGAAAGATCATGAAACATGCAGTAACATTCAGTAACAATGGTTACATCCAGGAAAATTACCTGGAAAATGGAGGACATGGATCAGAGAGAAATTTATTTTCAAATATCTAGATAGATAAGTAGGTTTTATCTATCTATCTATATCTAGATAGATAGATACAGTATTTATTCATATATACTACTAAGACTATGTCTTTAAAGTGGAATTGACATAGGAGAAATATAACTCCCAACCTGGTAGATGTCAGGTTATGACCCCTGAAATTGAAGAATGAATTCCAAAGGACAAAGGACAGGTTTATTGAGAGATAACTCCTGAGAGGTAGGAGGGGCCTGGAAGAGGGTGGCCACCAAGGCCCTTTGTCAGGGTGATTTATACAGCAAAGTCACAATGTTGGTACAATGTGGATCAAACTTCCATTGACCTATAAGATTACAAGTATAGCTGCTCAGCTAATACTGATCCAATAGGGATGTGTGTCACATAGCAAGGGTACATGGAAAGAACCGAGACATTTTTGGAAAGGGATAGATCTAGATGCTCTAGTCACCATTTGGGTGACTGATGACTAGATGGACTTCCTAAACCAGGTAGTGTTAATTACAGTATAATTCAAGTTACTGCCAATCCCTTAGAGAGGCAGGTAGGTCTAGACATTGCACCTTTATCTTGAGGACTGACCTTCTTCAGATGTGCCTCCAACCATAATTCTCACGTGTTTATATTTTCTGTTAACCTCCTTGAGAACCTAGTCCCTCTCTGACTATATATTGGTGTCTCTCTAACTTAGCTGCCTAGGACAAAATGGTAAATTTTAAACAACAAAATTTAAATATTTTGATTTACCAATCTACTGCTTGGTAATAAACTTCCTCCAAAGTAGAGCCTGAATCATTGAATGCATATGACTTCATAATTTTTGAGGGCCAGGAATTTGGACAGGACTTAGCCCAGCACAGCTTAGCACAGCGTCTGGAGACACTTCCTAATCATTAACCAGCTATAGTCATCTCAGAGCTTTACTCCACTCTTTGGTGTATATATAGGTGTTCATGGTTTCAGTACTTTGGTACTTTAGCCTTTCCATTCATTTGGCAAATTCTCAACACATGGTAAATGGCCTGGCCCAGCATGCCAAATCAGAGATACATCGAGATTGAGAGGGCGATGTCTGCAATTTGGAGAATGAGCAAGAGAGGGACAAAGTGAGACAGAAACAGAGAGACCAGGAGTCTCTCCAAGTCTGGATCCCACAGTCTTTTTATAGGCTAGGATGAGAAGTGAGGCTACATAGCTTCCATCCCATATGATTCACTAGAAGCAAGTGAGTGAGTTCAAGCAGTACTCAAGGGAGGAGTTTATACAAGATTGTGAACATAAGAAAATGGGATTTGTTAAATCAAGTCTCCCATAGAAATTCTCTGCTGCACATTTTTCTGAAAATGTCTGTGTTAAGACAGTAGAACTGTAGCTCAGTAATGCAAGAAAAATTTGAATTTGTTTTTGGGGCAATCTTTTTGGTGGTGGTTGATTTCTAGAAGCAGACTAAGATCTTCTAAAGAGGAATTTAAAGGATATAGTGAGTAGCCAAGTTATGACTTTATTCCAAATGAGGGTGTTACTGTAAAGAAACACTCCTTGTTGAGTTATTTGTAAGCTTTTATTTGTTAGAGCTGCCACAAGATCATCTAAATGCACAAATTTTCTTAATTAGGTTTTTGCTTTGTATTTTGGATAGGAACTTCTTAGCGGAATCATAATTGATGTAGAATGTGAATCTTGGAAGAGATTTTGATGCTGAACCAACTGGTGTCCCTTCTTGGTGATTTCACTACCACATTTTCTGCCTTTTTCACCCAGCCTGCAACTATACAGCTGTAGAAGTTATTTCCTCTGCCAATGTCCTCCAAAGCCTTTCTCCTATTCTTGTTAGGATATCCTCTTGGGCTTTTAACTGGTATGAAAACATTACTGAAAGTCACCTATCTGTCTCGGGTCTCTGCTGTGGTGCAAAAAACCTTCGTGTTCACTGAACTTGTTACAGGAGTAAGTTATTCCAGTCTTTGGTAAAAATCCCTAAGGAAGCCCATTCTAAAATTTTTCAAGTAAATAGATGAAACAATTCATTAAAACACTTTTTTGTGTTTAACTTACAGTTATTATAAATAAAAACAGTTATTATAACTATTATACCTAACACGACACTGGACAAATTAGTAAATTATTAGTCATACCACTGAAAGCTGAAAGGAGGGGCACATATTGCCTCAGAATAACTAAATTAGAAGCAATAGCTCACTTGACTAGAACATAATCTTCTGAGAATGAAGTAACAGGGAGGCAGAGGAAAGCAATCCCTACACTCATAACTTTTCAGCACATGAGGTTTCACCCTGCAGAATGCACTTAAACCCCCTTCTTGGTACTGAATCAAACATGGCTACTAAAGTCATGATTGTATGATAAAAATAATAGGACAGATATGACCTGCCATACAAATAATTTTATACCTCGAGCCTAAAAACCAGCCCTAACATAAACAGTACAATATGCCAGAAAGAGGATCTCATTTCAAGAATTAACCCACAGGGCACTTAATAATCAGTTAACCCTCTTCACGGAAAAACCACATTTTCATCCACTTCAAGTATCGGAAATCAGTTATATTTTGTGAAGTGTGTGACTCAAAGTGAGGGCAAGCACTTTTTCTAGGAGCTAAAGCGATGTAATTACATTCTCTTTTCTCACTTCTTGACATATACTATGGTTTGGGACTACCTCTTAAGGCCTCATGTGGTCAGAAGAGTAGGTGATGCTGGGATCAAGGGCATGTGATTACTAAATCAATATACTGATTGGTTTGGCACTACCCTAATCCCGGTAGCCTGGATGCAACATAAGGGACAGAAAGAGATCTGTCTTCTCTCTTGCTGCTTTTACTACTATGTGAGTGCCATGAACTAATTCTCCTCTGCAATGCCCCTCTGCCATGTGTGACTCTGCCATGACACCAACAAATTATGGATTGAAACCTCCACAAACTGTGAGCTAAAGAAACCTTTCCTCCTTTAACTTAGGGTGTTGGGTATTTTATCTCATGAAAGAAAATTAACTAAGACAGTATTTGGTACCAGAGGACTGGGGTCATTGCTGTGATGGCCATGGGGCTCTAAACCCTTTGGAACTGGCTTGGGGGAAGAAGAGTCAGGAAAGACTTGGAGATGCCAGCTGAAAAGGCAGAGCTGGGCACTATGTGCTGTACTATATGGGAGATTTTTGTCAGAGCACAGAAAGCCAGTAAAGACCATGCTTAGGAGGTTTTGGCTGGGAAAAAGGACTGAGTTGGCTACTATCTAGATGATTCATGTTATGCCTTGGTGGAAAGTTTGCCTGCGTTTTGCTTATGTCTGGAGACTTTACCTGAGACTGAGATTAAGGGTGCTAATTAATCTGGCAAAATAACTGTCAAAGCAGTCTAATACTGAGGCTGTGGCATGTTTAATGTTGAGGGTTTTTAGCCAAATTTGTGTTGAAAATCAAGATCAAAGAGCCCAGGAAGATGACTTAAAATATTTTGATTTTGGCCAGAAAGGAAGCACCCTGTTAGGAACCTGATGCTGCCATCAAAAGGCTGCATCTTCTTGGCTCTTAAAATGACCTCATGCTCTTATCTTTAGTTTCCCTCCCACCAAGGCCACAGTGGTCCAGAAAAGTTAAACCTAAGTTTCTGCAGGACTGAACCCATACAAGGCAACCTGGCCAATGATAGGTTAAAAGCAGCTCACTCCTCATAAATAAGCAATAGCCCAGCCCAAAACCAATAACAGGACCTTCCTTCTTTGTTCCTTCTTTCTCTCTCTCCTTCTCTCTCCTTCTCTCTCTCTCTCTCCCCCCCTTCTCTCCCTGACCTGCCTTCCCTAATAAAATCTCCTGTGTGGCCTAGTTGTTGAGCATCGCTGTGCCTCTACACACCCTAAAGCCGTGGACTCCAAAGATAGAGCAGAGAAGATCTAGTTTGCTAAGGAACCAGAAAACAGAAAAAGAAAAACAAAACAAAACAAAAAAACTTGATCTGAGGGCACCACAAAAAGCAGAAGGACTCCATCCTCTGCTTCCTCAAAATCGCAAAAGTTGAAGGACTTTGTTTTAAGAAGATGTCTCCAGAGCACCATATTTCAGAATGGTGGTGGCTTAGGGAAGTTGTTGCTCAAGATTTGGTTCAGAGGCACTTAGCCAAGAGAGACGGATGCCTGATTACTGCTCCAGCTGTCGGCAGACCTTGGCATCATCCATGTGGCACTGGTTTTAGGTGAATGATGAGTGCAAGAGTTGTGGGGTTAGGAAGGCTTCAACTGGATTTCAGAAGAAGGCCTGGGAGGCCAGGGAGTGTGCCCTTAAGAGGGCACTGTGTGGACTTGTGAGTGTGAAGCCAAAGATGCAGTGGAGACCACAGAAGTTTGGAGAAGCCAGGAACATGGATTGTCTGAGGAAAACTGCATGAAGGAAGCAAACCCAGCCCGAGAGAGGAGCCATGGGGGCTACCACCACTGCATATGCCTTAGGGGAGAAGCCCCAAGCCCTTTGTAGTTCATGACTTTCCACAGATTGCTTGGGGATACTGGAAATGGAACTGTGCCATTTAATGTTTTCTCTGCTGGATTTTTGACTTGCTTTGGTCCCAATCATTTGTATCCCCTTGTTTGTAATGTTTGCCAGGAAATGTCTATCTTACGCCTTGAATATCAGAAGTGTTCAACTTTCTTTTCATTTATGCAGGGGCAGGCAGCTAAAAGCTTCCCTTAAATCTCAGAGGAGGCTTTGGACTTTCTTATACTTTTCAGTAATGCTGAAACTGTTAGGACTTCGAAAACTCTTCAAGATGGACTAAATACCTTTTGCTTAAAGGACTGTACATGAGTATTTGGGAGGCTGGTGGGGGGAATGTTATGGTTTGGGACTAGATGTACCCCAAAAGCTTCATGTGGTCAGAAGTGGTTGAATCTAGACTCTGCGATGCTGGGAGTAAGGGTGTGTGATTACTAAATCAGTACACTGATTGGTTTAGCACCACCCTAATCCTGCCAGCCTGAATACAGTACAAGGTACCAGAAGAGGCTTGTCTTTTGCCTTGTTGCTTTTACTACTGTGTGGGCACCGTGAACTACTTCCCATCTGCGAAACTCCTCTGCCATGTGCCACTCTGCCTTGGAGCCAACTGATTATGGATTGAAACCTCTACAAACTGTGAGCTAAATAAGCCTTCCCCTTTTAACTTTAGGTGTTGGGTATTTTTGTCTCAGCAATGAGGGGAAAAGTAACTAAGGCACCATATAAAAAAAAAGCTTACATGTTATTCCACCCAATATTACATGTTAAAAACTTGTAAAGATTAGCATTTTTATTATTTTTTATGGAAGACCAGCCACAAAATGTCATAGATTTATAGTAGGACTCATTAATTATACTTTCATATTTTCCAACTAATGGAGCATGAAGGACTCACAAGATATTCTTTCCAAAGCAATAAAACTCAAATTATTTTCTTTGAGTACCATCTTAAAGGTTTGATTTATACCAAAAGGAAACGAATACAACTGCATGGGTTGCAGCCAGTTTAGAAAGCAGCACCAGTTAAACACTTCAAAATTCTTGGAAACACCATCTGCCAGAACTTCACAAACACCCCTGAAAGAGACAGGATGGCAGGAAAGCCCTGCAGGACACTACAACCACCACAGAATTTAGTATTATTTTCTGTGGAAGCCAAGAAACAGTCACTTTTTTTCCCCAGAAGTTTTGTGTTTTTCTCCTTCATAAGTCTGAACTTCTGTACATCATGTTGTTACAGACCAGGTTATAAAAGTCATGAGCCAGGTTCCCTCTGCCTGCCTTCTTAATTTGGAAGAGTGTGGTGCCTTATGCTTGAAGATAAGTTTAAGTGAACTTTCCAGAAAGATATTTCAGATTCTATTTACCTGCTAAAGCCACTGCAGTAACAGAGTGTGGAAATGTTATACTATTCACAAGCCTTTTAACATACTGATTATTTACCAAGAATAAATGCATCATGAATTATACAATGTTTATTAGTTTTAAACAGATAATTTTCATTTTAATCAGTATTGATGATCTTGGGAGGTAAAATGAATGTATTTTATGAGCAAATTTTAAAGTAGTAATAATACAAATGTTAAATAAAATTGATCAAGCATTTACTATATGCCAGACTTTCTATTTACTTCATTGAATCTTTTCAGTAATTCTTTGAACTTGAGACTGATGTTATTATCCCCCTTTCAATTTCAGCAATGCTAAATAACTAACCCAAAGTCTCTTCACTAGTGACAGGAAAGTGTACAAAACCAGTGTCCCCTTCACTGTGTTCTCTGTTAAATTTTTATTACCACATGTGTGCAGACCATGATGATCGTACTCATGGGGAGTGGGTTCAGGACACACCTTCATTCCCTTTTAGGTTCCCTTCCTTCTTCTCATCCCCCTCCACTCATCACTTGATCTCTTTCCACTTGAGAAAGATCTACCTGCCTACTTCCCATTATGTACCAGTCACTTTGTTCTTTATTTAAAATTTGGGTTTCTCATAGTAGAGAAACCATGTGATGTTTAAGCTTGTATAGATGATTGATTTCATTTAACGTTAGGTCTCAAGGTGAATCTGTTTTCCCACAAATGATTCAAATTCGTCCTTCTTTATGCTGGAATCATATTCCATGGAGGGTAAATTCCACATTTTCTTTATCCATTCATCTACTGATGGACATATACATTGGTTTCAAGAAATAGGTATTATGAATTATATTGCTATAAATGTGTATGCATGTATCTCTGAAATATAATGTCATTAACTCTGAAAGACACATAGAAAGGGAACAGTTGAGTCAAATGTAATTTCTACTTTAGTGTTTGAGAAATCTCCATGATTGCCATAATTGTACTGTTACATTCCCACCAACAATTTAGAAGGGCTCTTTTCCCAGCAGCCTTGCAAACATTTGTTATTATTTGATTTCTGGATGATGACTGATCTTTCTAGGATAAGATGAAATTTCAGTATTGTTTTAATTAGCATTTCTTTTTTCATTAAGTTTATCGGTACATTTTAGGTAGACAATATACTAATTCACATTTCTAATGGCCAGCAAAGTTGCATATTTCTTTATGTATTTACTGGTAATTTGTACTTCTTCTGAAACGTGTCCAGGAGTGTGATACCTTCCATTTTGCTCTTATTGCCCAAGATTGTCTTTGCTATTCTGAGTCTCCTCTGATTTCATAGGAATTTTAGTATTATTTTCTCCAGTTCTGTGAAGAATGCTGTAGATATTTTAATTCAATTGCATTAAATCTGTTTATCAATTTTGAAAATATGACCATTTCATTATATTATTTCTGCCTGTTCAGAAACAAAGACTATCTTTCCATTTTCTGATATTCTCTTCAGTTTTCTTTTTCAAAGTATCATACTTTTTATTGTAGAGATTTTTCATTTCCTCAGCTTTACTCATAGGTATTTAACTTCTCTTGGTGCTATTCTGAATAGCATTTTCCCCTAATTTCTTTCTCATTGCTATAGATTTTTGTGTGTTGATTTTGTAAACTGCTACATTTTGAAAATTTTTTTTTCATTAGAAGAGTCAGGGGATTTTTCTGGGTCCTCTCTGTAGAGAAAGGATCATGTCTTCTATAAAGAATGATAATTTGGCATCTTCCTTTCCTATACATATTCCTTTTATTTATTTTCTTACCTAATTACTCTTTCTCTGTTGTTGTTCTTTAATTTTTTTTGAGATAGGGTATCACTATAAAGTTCAGGCTGGCCTTGAACACACTATGTGGCCTAGGCTTATCTCAAACTCACGGTGATCTAGTTGATTTGTGTATTTGTGTGAGTAGGGTACTGAGGTTCACAGTACAATTGTGTTGCTATTTATCTGGTCTTTTATGTCTGGTAGTATTTTATGAAGTTGAGTGTACCATTGTTTGGTGCATCTATATTAATAATTGTTATCTCTTCCTGTTGTAATATTCCTTTAATCAGTATTTGGCGCTGTTCTTTGTCTATGTTGAACAGTTTTAGCTCGAAGTCCACTTTTTCTGAATAGGTGATAACTTCACCTATTTTTTATGGTCCCTTTGCATGGAATATTGTTTTCCATTCTTTGATTTTTAGTCTATGAGCTTTTTGGGGGGTTAAATATGTTTTTTTCACATAGTACACTATTGGATTCTGTTTCTTGATTCATTCTACAGTCTGTATTTTTAAATCAATTTTATTGGTATATTTAAGGTATACAATATAATGACATTCATTGTTGGAAATTGGCACCTTTACATACTCATCTTGGTTCTTAATTTTTCCCATTCCCCTGCCCTCCCTTCAACTCCTCCCTCTCTTACTATCTAAAAAGACTGTTTTCAGTATTCACTATTTACACATGTGTGTCCTATTTATTTAACTTAAGATTATTGCCTCAGTGTGCATTCATTTAGCTACAAATGTCTCTAATTTCCCATTTTTTATGGCTAAGTAGTACTCCACTCATTAAAAAAAATACACACATTTTCTTTATCCAGTCTCCCATTGATGGGCAATTGGGCTGCTTCCAAGTTTTAGCTATTACAAATTGTGCTATGAACATGGGTGTACATATATCACTGTGGTATAATTATTTTAATATTGGGGGGAAGATATATAGCAGGGGAATAGCTGTGTCAAATGGAACTTCCATCCTGGTTCTTCGAGGTATCTCCATATTGATTTCCACAGTGGTTGCACCAGTCTGCACTTCCAGCAGCAGTGGAGCAGTGTTCCTCTTTCCCCACAGCCCAGCCAGCATTTGTTATTGGTTGACATCATGATAGCAGCTACTCTTTCTGGGGTGAGGTGGAATCTCAGTATTGTTTTCATTTGCATCTCTCGAATGGCCAGTGTTGTTGAACATTTTTTCATATGTTTATTTGCTATTTCTACTTCCTTGTCTGAGAAATGTCTTTTCATTTCAGATGCCCATTTTTGGATTGGGTCTTTAAATTTGGGAGGTGTGATTTTTTTAAAGTTCTTTATATATTTTAGATAGTAGACCTTTATCTGTGGAACAACTGGTGAAACTTTTTTCTCACATTGTGGGTTGTCTCTTCACACTGTTGGTGGTTTCTCTTGCTGTGTAGAAGCTCTTACTAAGAAGAGATCTCACTTGTTGATTGTGCTAGGTCAAGGGCAACTGAGGTTCTGTTCATAAAATCTTTTCCAGCACCAATGTCTTCAAGAGTTCTACCTAGCCTTTCTTCCAGGCTGTTTAGTGTTTCTGTTTTAATATTTAGATCTTTGATCAATTTTGATTTTAGTTTAGTGCATGGTGAGAGATATAGTTCTAGTTTTAATCTTTGCCAAGTCTATGTTTTTAATTGGGGAACTGAGGTCATTAACATTGAAAATTATTATTGATACATATACACTTATTCCTGTCATTACCTTCTCTTCCTGCTTTTGAGCCCCTATCTTTCTCTTCTATTCAATTGTTCACTCTACCTGGTGTATCCATTTTATTAGACTGTTTTTGTCATTTTGAACTTCATTGTCTTTTTCTTGGATGTCCTTCAGAATTTGTTGGAGTGCTGATTTGGTAAATGTGAATTTCTTAGTGTGCTCTTTACCATGAAAATATTTATATCTCCATTAGTTTTGAAAGATAGTTTTGCAGGATATATCAACCCGGGTTGGAATTTGTTTTGGATTTTGGAGAAAAGGGCACTTGAAAAGCTTCATTCCAAGCTCTACTGGCCTATAAGGTTTGTGTTGAGAAGTCTTTTGTAATTCTATTGGGTTAACATTTATAAGTGATCTCTTGATTTTTTAAAGCTCCTTTTAATATTCTATTCTTATGATGGACTTTTGGGATTTTTACTATGTTGTGTCTTAGAAAGGTTCTTTTCTTATCATGGCTCTTTGAGTTTCCATGTGCCTCAATTATATGAATGTTAAATTCTTTTTCCTTATTTAGGAATTTTTCTAGTATTATTTCAGTAAACAGGTTTTTTATACCATTCATGCAAATTTTTTACCAGTTCAAATTTATTTGAGATACTTTACAGTGTTCTTAATTAATTCACATAAAACTAGTACATATTAAGTATTCAAAAGTCCTGTTAAACCAGGCATAATAGTGCATGCCTGTGATCATAGCACTTGGGAGGCTGAGACAGAAGGATTGCCATGAGTTTGAGGCCAGCATGGGCTCCATAGTGAGGTCAAGGGCAGCCTGGACCGCACAGCAGTCTCAGAACAAAAGTCCAGTTAGTGTTTGGTAGTTTGAAGTGAGACTTAAATAACACCAAGAGTCTCATATTATTCAAATGTCTTTTATATAATCCAGTATTATTTCAATTATAAAGAACTTAAATTCATTGGGAAAGAAATCAACTTGCATCAATTAAGATAAAAATGACAGAACTTAAGACATTTGTTTTACAAATGTTTAAATAAGCAGTTACAATCTCACAACAAATTTACAATACAAAGTATTCGCAAATAAATAAAACAATTAAAGAAAGCCAAATAAGAGTTTTAGAACTGAAAAATACAGAAACAAAACTCAAAGTTTGGGTTTAAATCAGAATGACACAACAGAAGAAAGAGTCAAAGAACTTGAAGGTTGATCAATAGAAATTATCCAATCTTAAAAGGAGGCAAAATACTTATAAATATAAATAAAATTTCAAGGAAATGTGAAGCAAAAGATAATATTTAGCAATGATTTTGTTGGAGTTCCAAAAGAAGAGAAGAAAGAATGAAGAGAGGAATACAGTGCTTATAGAAATAATAAAGGAAAATTTCCTAAATTTGGTGAAAATATGTCTATAAGTTTAGAAAGCTGAATGTATCCCACAAAAATCAACCTAATAATACATATTCAAATATATTATAATCAAGCTGATAGAAATTATAAACAATGGAAAATTATTTAAAATGGCCACAGCTTTAAAAAGATACATTAGTTATAGAACAGAAGTTGAACATAAATTGTCTTAACAGAAGCTACACAAATAAGCAAACACTACTGGAGAAGGAACCCAGGGCCTTCACAGAAAGGTATATCCCAGCAGTTTTTGTTTGTTTTGTTTGTTTGTTTGTTTATCTTTTTTTTGTTTTCAGACGGAGTCTTCCTATAACACTAAATTGGCTTGTCTGGGCTTAAATTTGTGATCCTGCCTCAACCTGCACAAAGTAGAGTCTGAAGCCAGGGAGAGCGATGGGAGATGAAGAAAAGAGGAGGAGGCCAAGAAAGAAAGATGCTAAGATTATTCCTGAAGTTTGGAACCAGGTGGAACCATAGCTCGTTGGGCGCTAATGGCCGCCTGGAGCACCACGTGCTCTTTATTTACAGTGGAAGGCAATCAGGATGAGAAAGTGGACAGATAGTGCTCGATGGCCTATGTGGCCTAAGTGGAACATAGAGTGTTTGTTTCATAATCACACATGCGCAGGAAGGGAACAGGGAAGGATTCAACGTAACTGTCTCCCAGGGCGGCGCCACCCAGGATCTACAATATGAGTCAAACAGACAGTCTACTGAGTCTCTGGAAATAAAAACCAAGGGCCATCTTCAGGCTCAGCCTGTGGTGTGATCCTTCTGCTTCAACCTCCCAGAGTGCTTGGGTTACAGGCAGGCACCCAAAGACCGTCAGTGATACAATATTTTTAAAGTGTAGAAAAGGAATGGCCACCAAGCCAGAATTCAATGTTCAGAAAGATAGTCTTCAGTTGTGAAAAGGAAATAAGGACATTCTTAAGTGAAGAAAAACTGAAATAATGCAATGCTTCAATGCTAGCAGATATGCTATTTTAAAAAATGTTTAGAGAACTATTTCAAACAACAAAAATGATACTTGAAGAAAATTCAGAACATCATGAATGAAGAAATAACAAAAATTGTGTCTGACCTATAAAAGACTTTAATTTCTTTTGCAGTCTTTTAAACACATTTGATAATTAAGAGCACAAATGGTAACATTATCTGATAGGATTTCCAGCATAAATAAGCATAGTAAATAAGATATATACTGTAACATAAGGAATGGAAAAGAAATAAATCAACATGGCTTTAATGTTTTATAATGTAATGGAAATGGTAAAATGTTAGTTCTTAATGGGTTATAAATATGTACTTATAACTGCTAAAGAATTCAGTATAAAACACTATACATAGTGCCAAATTATGATAGGTAAACTAGCTTATAAGAGCTCAAAAGAAGACAGAAAAAAATAAACAGAAGTGGAAATTATCAGAAAGAATGAAAGTCCAAACGTAGGCACAAGCCTATGATCACAGATACTTGGGAAGCTGAAATATAATATTTAGGCTGGGGATATAGCTCAGTGGTTCTGCCACCTACCTCACAAGCACAGGGTCCAAGTTCAATCCCCAGTACCAA